>NC_060240.1:15202391-15807337 GCF_021155785.1 Neodiprion fabricii
AGCGATTCATTAATTAATTAATTATCAACACTTATTCGTTGTTTATGGTGGTAACATACATACATACATATATATATATATGTATATATATATATTATATATTATATATATAAAATTAGAGAGCTATAAACTGCGATTGGGGATAATTTTAACAATTATACAATATATACGTCTTCTTTAACGATTTTATCTTCCTCAATATAGGGTAAAAACCCTAATTTTGCGACAATTTTTAATTGATCAAATTATCATTACAGGTATTTATTATCTGTCCTACTTCGAAAACATCTTTTTTTTTTCTTGTCTTGCTCTTCTCCGTACCTAATTATTACTCTCTTACACACTATAACCAAATTCCCTCACTACTCCTCCTTTCCACCCTGCATGCCCCATAATGAAATTCATCGCACCGTCACGACCACTTGAAGAGGAAAAAAAAATGGAAAATAATTGAAAGAAATAATCATGTATTATAAGATGATATATAAGAAAGTTAAGTACACTCCTTTTTACGCAACTAAAAGAAGCTATTTAAACTTAGGAGATTTATTATTATTATGTCCCTATATATATATTGACGCGTTGTATACATCAAAAGCTTATGCCGCATGCTACGCGTCCGCGACTGTGTTAAATATATGCGTTTCCACCTTCTTATATGATCGAAATCCAGCGCAAACGCGCCTGACGAAATTGTGTTTTTTTTTCCTCTTTTCTTTCCTAATTTTTATCGGTAGTTCTTAAGACATTATATTATATATCGATCGAGCGTCACCGAGTTTTATTTGTTATAACAAGAAAGAAAAGCAAGAGTAAATAAACAAAATGAATTTAAAAAGAAAAAAAAATTGGCGAGTCAATATATCTCCTTATATACATTCTTATTATTATTGTTATTATTATTATTATCATCATTATTATATTATGAGCGTTGCGAATTAATAGTTTTTATTATTATTACGAATTATGGTGAAAATGATTATTATTATTATTATTATTACGAATTATTATTAATATAACTATAGATATACACACGTAATACATAAATGAAGTAAATATTGAATTATAACGACAAAAATAAACATGTGTATACATATGTTTATACATATATAAACATATATATATATACATATATTTATATTTATTACGGTAAACGATGAAGGTACAACTTTACATTATATATATATATATGAATATATATATACATATATAAATATACACATATGTATGTGTATAAATGAATTTACTATCTATGTATAATAATGTTGCGACCACGTGTTTTGATGGGAGAAAAATAACAAGAAAAGAAAAAAAAAAGTTTACAGCAAAGTGTTATAAGAATTTGAATTGTAATACGCGTACTGCTTCTTGACGTCTCATTACTGCATCTGCATCTGCACGGTTAATTTATAAATAAACGATATTGATAATAATGATTGTTGCGATTATTATTATTATTATTATTATTATTATTATTATTAATATTAAAAAAAAATCTTTTCTTTAACTACGGCTGTATAACATGTATGGATAATTCCAAAGATAACGAAATCGCGAGCAAATTGTTCTGAAATTTTTTTAACGAAGTCGATTCTTGAACCCGCACTTTCGAAAATCGCTTTACAGACATCGCTTTACAGTTTTTGATTTCGTAGGCTGTAGTACCACCTACAATGAAATCTGAATGTCGTTAGTGTCGGCGTATAAACTTTCCGATAGATTTTTTCACAATGTGTGCCTGGTACGTTTATTTTAGAAGTATAGAGTCGAGTGCTGATTAATGGGTGCAATGACCCACGTGCTTGAAAACGAACGACGTCTATTTGTGCGATTTCATCTTGTGTCTCTGGTAATACCGCGAAAATTGATTTCGCATTTCTCCGCAGCTTCAACAGATTCTTATTCTCCCGGTGAACGCAACGCGGCGCTCAATTCAGCGAAAGTAATTAAATTTAGAATATATTTCTATATTTAAGTATTGATATATTTAGGTTACATAAACCGATGAAATTCATTCAACGCCGTATCCCTCGAGTATGAGCCGAGGTTCTACAGAGGTCACCTAAGGTCGTTCGAACAACCTTGTCAAGAACTTTAACATCGGATCCGGAAAAAGATTGGAACTCTATAACAATGCTGTACAACTTCATATTTTACGCTTCAGATCATATTTTTATCTAAAAGTGAATAACAGCCACCAATGACAGAAAAAGAATGAGAAAACAATAAGTCATGTAGCGGTATCATAAAAATAGGTGAAGTTCTGAGTGGTAGATCAATCCGGCTGAAAACAGTTCAGTGACAAGTCTCACGCTGCTTTTGTTGCAATAACGTACTGTTGTATTCATCATACACCGCACCGTACCTAATAAATCGATTCTTCTGCATAAGTTGTATGTTCTAATATTCAAAGATATAACTGTACAGTTCAAGTACACGATCTCTGGTCGTTTGAAAAAAAATTTCGCGGTATTATTCAACCTTGGACTGTGTAAATATGATTTTTTCGTAAAAAGTTGAATTTTCCGATCGCGTATGGTCGATACTTGTCATATTTTTTAAATGATCTGAAAAACACAAACATGTCAAGACCGTTTTAGTACCATCTCACCATTCAGTGAGTTTTCACAATCAACGATCATGGAGCACAATAAATATATTCAATGATTCTCGGATAGATCTATAAATCTGCAAATTCTCGTTCATTTGTTATATCCACAAAACAGTATATTCAATATATTGAGATCCACTATAAAATTTGTTAGAAAGCGTTTCATCTGTCATTTTTTTTCTTTTTTTAATAATAATCAAAGTAAAATCATATTGCAAGTAGTACATCTAGTGGAAATTAATTATCAAGAAATTGCAGCACGAATGAAGCTGAGGAGGAGAAGAGGCTCTGTAAATAGAAAACGCATTTTCCGTTCAGTTGCTGGCTCAAAAAGAAGAAAACGGAAAAGATGGTATTTTTAATTCAGTGTAATAATAAATATATGAGCCCTGTTAGCCACACTCAATCCATGAAGAATTTAACAATAAGTAAATTGTATTGATTTGCGAAAACGTTAAGAGTGTCATTATTCTACACAATTTAATGCTGTTTGCCTTCGAAATAGAAAAACGAAAACATTTCTTAATTTAAAGAAAATCAGGCAGTTTGTAATAAACGCTAGCATAATTTCGTAATTTGATAACTCAGTTTTCGATTAATAGTGTCATTCTCCAGCCACAGTTTGGAAATCACTCTTGTCCGTTGATGAAATGGGTAAGAATTCATGGACGTGAGGTTTTGGTAAGCTGCACCGTCAATTATCCGTAACAACACTCTCGTTGTCAGTTGTGGCATCGAATTTGCGCGCGACGTTTTAGTTGGTATCTTTAAAGGCGCATGCGCGACCTTGCGGCAAGGTGACCGTCTCCATCTCGGTTTAGCCGGCATATCATTCGCTTTTCGCGTGTCGTCGGCTTCAGATCTGATACCGACATAGGAGCTGTGCAAGATCCGTTTCCGAATCGAAACACAGCGATAAAGCCTGACTGGAAAATGTCCATATCAGATGTGGATCACGAGAAGAGGAAGCAGATATCAGTGCGGGAGATTGTTGACGTCGAGAACGTCGCAAACTTGAAAAAAACTTTCAACCGACACCTCCACTACACCCTTGTCAAGGATCGCAACGTCGCCACATCTAGGGACTATTACTTCGCCCTCGCCCATAGTGTCAAGGACAATTTAGTGTCCAGATGGATTCGCACTCAGCAGTATTACTACGAAAAGGACCCCAAGGTGAGCATCTCGACAATTTATCAACTTCTAAGAACCAACTCTACCGTCGAACACCCGAATAACTTCTTATCCAAACCCCATCCCAAGCTTGTCATTCATGTATCGGAAGTTTTGATCGATCCGGTTTGATCGACGGCTAAATTTTTCACTTGTGATCCTGACTTATCGGACTAAACAAATAAATATACATCTAATGCGATATTTAGTATCGAGATCGTCATTTTGTGATTTGGATGGCTCACCAAGTCTGGACCATTTACTCTTCAACAACTTTATATCAGAGTCTTAGATGAAGCTTGATCGGTCGATGTTTTCTACTCCCTGCCAGTGTCAAGATCAGAAATGCGGTTGAATTTACATATTCAATGATCAGAATTCGGGCGGGTAGACGTGTGCCCCTATGAACCATGAAGATGTCGTTAGTCAAAACACCGATCAGACCTTGGTCGCCTATTCACCAAGTACATATACCATCGTTATCATCGTTAACATAATATAAATGTCAATAACCGTGTGGGACCAACGATAATTGACAGTGACACAATCGTCACTAGCACTCTTTCCTAGCGTATTTTTCCATCATGGCAAGATTAAAATTATGGGTACAATTTTAGTTATTGTTAATACATTTTTTCTTTGGGTAATTACATTGTGCACACGTTTAGTCTGGTCTAAAAACTGTACGGAGAACACGGAGATCATATTCGTTGATGAGCCAACTTTGAGTACCTACACGGTAGTAGGAAAAGGAAAACATATAATAACAGTGACATTCGGAGTTCACGAAAGCCACGTTGTTGTAGTTAAGAAAGAATTTATTTTATAACAGATACGACAGCGGGACTGTTGCGAGATACGTTTTAACGGCATAGAAACCGATTCGGAAGGACAGATGGATGCCTCTTATTTTTTTTTTCAGTTTTACCCGAATACACGCAGGTAGAAGTCCTTGCACCGGCGGAGGAAAGCCATTCACTACGGCTTAACAATAAGATCAGCCCTTTTTTTCGTGGATGCGTCTTCTCTCGCGCGATTGACAGTCGAGTCGACAGTAAAAATTGTTTACGCTGACTTTGGCGATGCCAATTTTCAGTTAAAAATAACTCCTCTGTTGTTGTGATGGCATGTGCAGATTACACGTAATTTATGTTAAACTCAGGTAACTTTTATTTATCTCAATAACGGAGTACCAATACATGATTTTATTTACAAAAATTCGAATCTGCTTGCAGATACAGTTCGAAAAAAATCCGTTCCTTAGACCAACGATGAACAATCGATGCTTTAAAGCCTTTTACAAATCGTCACCAAACAGTCAAAGCTCTCTTAGCATCCCATTAGCAGCAATCGAAGCTGAAAATGCGGTATTTCTAGATTATTGCTGTCTGAGGTGAATGTCTTTTCAATGAATCACGGAATCTAGTTTAGACTCTAGACTGTCCAAATCGATTAAGTTAGTTTCATTTGTGTCTGTATTAGCGATACGAATTTGTTGTTACACGATTAACTTCTGATTACGTGTGGTTGAAGTTTTATGTGTGCTGATTAGGGAATAATTGAACTACTGAAGCAAATAACTTTTTGCATACCTAATTATAACTCCACCTTCGTCAGGTGTTAACGAATATTAACACGATAAGGCGATCTGAAATTACTGTGCAAGCTTTTGCCAACGCAATTCAAGTTTCACGATCACTCGATTAAGCCACATATATTTTTCTGAATAAATAATTCAAGTTGTGCTTGAAGTTCGATGACCTTGATCGGAACCGCGAAGGTCAAACCTCGGTCAGTTATATACGTGATAGAAGGCGTGGTTTGATTCGCACTAGATCATATAGAATCGATCTAGTACATATGTAATACACATATGTGATACACATGTAATATATACACGTATCAGATTTCTTCAACCTGAGACTGACAGTGAGACGAATTTTTTCAAAAACCATCACGATGATACGATATGGTTTCATGTGCACTCGAAATTGGAAGTCAATGGATTACAGAAAGATGCAAAAGCGTATTGAGTTCCTTTTCCATCGGTTGTGCAACGAAATACAATTATAAACAAGATCTGCCCTACCTTCTCCTAGTAACTGTGGTAACTATATCGCGTGCACCACAATGTGTGTGACAACAAATCGAAATGTGTGCCAAGGTACAACAGTCTCTTCTAATACACCAGCAGTAGGTCCAAGATTGGTTGAAATGAGTAACAGAATATCATCCGTATAATTTTATCCGTATATCAATTGAAATGTAACTCTAGAAGAACGAAAAGTTGCTGAAAGATCGAAAACAAAAATTTATACATTTTCTTCTGATTTTCATTTGATCTAACGATTCGGTGCAAATTGTTAAGTTATGTAAAGGCGAGACCTGTGAATTTGAAACAGCTGCCGACCGACCGTTTTTGGATCGGTTCCCAGTTTTCCGAGTATAACCGAATGCACAGCTTTTAATGCAAGGTGAAAACTTTTTCACGTCGAATGCCTATATTATGTGAGGTTTATGAACTGGTCTCTGCAAATTCTTCGAAAATATGACGGTTTACTTGGTACGAGTTCATTTTACAAAACTGTGGGATCATCGAAATCGCGAGGTCTTTCGACAAGATTTCTTTTTCATCTATTTAAAATCTATAGCTAATGATAAATTTCTTTCGAATCGTATAATCGGCTCTATGGTGATTTTTTTTCAATAGTTCAACGCAGAAAAAACCTCTCAACTGTCTCAAACAAAAACTGTGGTTCCAAAATATTTTTCAAGATTAACTACTGCAATTTTACATTCCAAAAATAATCTTTCTTCCATCATTTCTGCTGGTTCTATAAATTCGTTTCATGGAATTGATTGTACACCCGATAGATTCTTCAAGTTTACTTGGCGCCCGTAATAAACCCTCACTGTAACAAATAGTAATGCACGATCTGAGCTTGTTAATACACTGTGTAAGCGTAATTGCGTAATAGTTTATAGCGGTTCTTGATTGGCAAATATGTTAAACCACGTCGAAGTATTATGATGACTATTATAATCATTACCGGAGTACCATGCAGGCTATTCTTAACATAGGGCTTCTGAGAACAGAAGGTAATTGATCCGTAATGTACCAGTAAAAAATTGCACTTACAATTATCCTTGATCTCGATGTAGTGTAGGTCGGATGTTAAGATGCTTATAGAAAATAATGGAATAAAATATACTCAATTGAATGCACAGACTTCAAATTTGTTTCTCGTTTTTTCCAGAGGGTCTACTACCTGTCTCTCGAATACTACATGGGCAGGTCCCTACAAAACACAATGATCAACTTGGGCATCCAAGGAGCTTGCGACGAAGCTATGTACCAAGTAAGGAATACTAATAGAAAACCTTTACTCTTACGAAAAAGAAAAATTCAAATTCACGCTCAACTTTGTGGGTAAATACACAGCCCGAACTTGAAAGTTAACCCCAATTGAACTCAATTGGTGGTACGCATTTACCAGCAACCTTGAGAATAAACCCCGAAATGTTGAGGGTTCTTCCATAAAATAGTTGGGTGTAACCATTGCGCTTGGGAGTTACCCTGAAAAAGGATTGGATTTAACCATGAAATCAGAGCCTTATCATCACGTTTGAGTGTTAAACCCAAAATGTTGAGAGCTATCACTCAAGAACAGTCGGGTTTAACCGTTAACTTCGGGATTATCCGCAAAGTTGAAGTTAAGCTCCGAAACTTCTAGGGTGTATCAGAAATTTGATTTTTCTTCTGTAAGTGTAACACTGAATGTTAGGTATTTTTGATCCATGAATGTTCCGTAATGACCCGTTGAATGATTGACGCAGATGGGCTTGAACATTGAGGAGTTGGAGGAGCTCGAAGAGGACGCTGGGCTCGGTAATGGAGGACTCGGGCGTTTGGCTGCCTGCTTTTTGGACAGCATGGCGACCCTTGGTCTGGCCGCCTACGGGTACGGCATAAGGTACGAGTACGGAATTTTTGCGCAGAAGATCAAGAACGGCGAACAGACGGAGGAGCCCGACGATTGGCTGAGGTATGGCAATCCATGGGAAAAAGCTCGGCCCGAATTCATGCTTCCAGTGAACTTTTACGGACATGTGATCGACACCCCCGAAGGAAAGAAATGGGTCAACACGCAGGTGTGTGTTCCTTCAACGTACAACCAAAACGTCTCGCGACTGCCAAGTTATTGACCTGCAATTTTCTCCTCTTTCTAGGTCGTCTTTGCCATGCCGTACGACAGCCCGATCCCTGGGTACAACAATAACTACGTCAACACTCTAAGGCTCTGGTCAGCAAAGTCTCCCGTTGAATTCAATCTCAAATTCTGTGAGTACTCGCCTTCAGGTCACCTTGAAGCTGCTTCATTGCGTATGAAATTGTCACGTCGTAACTAATTCTCTCCTCTCCGTTTTTGGGTCGACGAGCTCACGTATGGCTGTAGAAAGTTTTTGGTCACACTGTTCCCTAATTATTGTGTCATGAGAGTGCCACCCACTCACTGAATACAAATAGTTTTACCATTCTTGCAGACTACGTATCTCCTTTGATGGCACTGTTAGTTATTTTTATTCTAGATAAATTCCAGAGGTTATTACACTGCTTTTATTTCAATTTCAGTTAACGATGGTGATTACATCCAGGCGGTGATCGATCGCAACTTGGCAGAGAATATCTCTAGGGTTTTGTATCCCAATGACAATTTCTTTGAAGGCAAAGAATTGCGTTTGAAACAGGAGTACTTTATGTGCGCCGCGACACTTCAAGACATTATTCGTCGCTACAAGTCGAGCAAATTCGGCTCACGGGATCATCATAGAACGGACTTTGATATCTTCCCGGATAAGGTTGCGATCCAGTTGAATGACACTCACCCCTCGCTGGCGATTCCTGAGCTGATGAGGGTCTTGCTTGATGTGGAGGGTCTGCCGTGGGAAAAGGTGCATTTTTGACTGTGTGAATTCCGTTGCCAAAAAAACCCGAATTTAGTGGAATACCGTGGTCTCCAGGACATGAACTTCAGTTTTTTTTTTTTTTTTTTTGTCTAGGCATGGGACATCACCGTTCGCACCTGCGCCTACACGAATCACACTGTTCTTCCAGAGGCCCTGGAACGTTGGCCAACCAGTTTGTTGGAGAGCATTCTGCCACGACACATGCAGATCATTTATCACATAAACTTCTTGCATCTCGAGAAGGTCAAGGCCTTCTTCAACGGCGATTTGGAACGCATTCGCCGCATGTCTCTCATCGAAGAAGACGGCGAGAAACGCGTCAACATGGCTCATCTTTCCATTGTTGGAAGCCACGCTGTTAATGGAGTTGCTCGCATTCATTCGGAAATCATCAAAAATGTCGTGTGAGTTAGAATTTTAATCTCACCAGCAGTCGACCATCATTCACTGCCCTTTTATTTTCAGATTCCGCGACTTTTACGCCATGACCCCGGAGAAATTCCAGAACAAAACCAACGGTATTACCCCGAGAAGATGGCTGCTTTTGTGCAATCCAACTTTGTCTGATATAATTGCTGAGGTAGATGATTGTGCATAACGACAGTCTTACTAGTGCTAAGACTTAAACGTTACTTTCAATGCAACGCTAATTGCCATTGCAGAAAATTGGAGACGAATGGACCGTTCATTTGGACCAACTTGCACAGCTCAAACAGTGGGCAAAGGATCCGGGCTTCCAGCACAGCGTCAACAAGGTCAAGCAGGAGAACAAACTGCGATTGGCACAATTGCTGGAAAAGGATTATGGGGTGAAAATAAACCCAGCCTCGATATTCGATATTCAGGTGAGCCAAGTTGGCGATTATAGTTCGTTATGCTTGGAGTAAGAAATTGGAATCTTAAAATATCTGCAATTTGTGTTCAGGTAAAACGTATTCACGAGTACAAAAGGCAGCTGTTGAACTGCCTGCACATAATAACCCTCTACAATCGAATCAAGAGGGATCCATCGGCGCCATTTGTGCCGCGGACAATTATGATCGGTGGTAAAGCTGCCCCTGGGTATCACTTGGCGAAGAAGATTATTAAGTTGATTTGCAGCGTTGGCAACGTTGTGAACAATGATCCAATCGTTGGTGACAAGCTCAAAGTGATCTTCCTCGAAAACTACAGAGTCACTTTGGCTGAACAGATTATCCCAGCTGCTGACCTTAGCGAACAAATCTCAACGGCTGGCACTGAGGCTTCGGGAACTGGAAACATGAAGTTTATGGTATGTACAGCACAGATTGTTGCAGGAACAGTGCAGTAACGTAACTTTGTGAGGTTTCGAATATTCCAAAAAAATTGCAACAACCTAATGTTATGATGATTTTGATATTACGACAATACTGCAGCTTCATTTCGTAAAGCTTGCAATATTTCAAATAAGTTTTTAGTAGCGTATCTTTGTAAATTTGAAATATTATAGAAACAGCACAGTAATATCACAATGTTTGAGAGTAAGAAAAATTTTTCCCCAGAATGATCCCGAAGTTACGACTTTCTATAGATATTCACATTCAATATTATGTAAACTTTGTTGCAGTTGAATGGTGCTTTAACGATCGGAACTTTGGACGGTGCGAACGTCGAAATGGCCGAAGAAATGGGCAACGAGAATATCTTCATTTTCGGAATGACAGTCGACGAGGTTGAAGACTTGAAGAAGAAGGGCTACAACGCTTATGACTACTACAACAAAATACCCGAAGCAAAGCAGTGCATCGATCAGATTCAGGGCGGATTCTTTAGTCCAAGTAATCCTGACGAGTTCAAGGATATCACTGATGTTTTGTTGAAGTGGGACAGGTTTCTGCTTCTTGCCGACTATGAAGCCTACATTAAAGCTCAAGATCTTGTTTCCAAAGTTTATCAGGTCCGTTCAAGTTGTTGTAGATTAATGCACTGTTCACCTATGCCCCGCAAACTGCTGAAACAGTTTATACGTAGTTCCAATAACTTTTTCCACTATTATGCTTAATTTTTCAATCGCTATTGCAGATTTATTTTGATTTTCAACTTTAGACCATTCATATTTCTTTAAATACACACTGCAAACATTGAATTCACAAAATTTCTGTTTTCCAGGACGAGAGCAAGTGGGTGGAAATGGCAATTCACAATATTGCATCGTCGGGCAAGTTTTCGTCGGACAGAACAATCGAAGAATACGCTCGTGAGATTTGGGGCGTTGAACCGACTTGGCAAAAACTCCCACCGCCGAACGAGCCACGTGATATTTAAACGAAGATAATTATTAAATATACAGATTGGGAAATTCAAGGAATTCCCCAGACTGCCACCTCCTCGTTCAATTCTGAAACATTCATTCACTTCGCATGTACACGCGATACCTGAGCTGCGGTCTCTTTTTCAACATCGCGTTTACACTCGCAGATGAGAAACAACGATCGTCGCCAATTCCCAAAGGTGTCAGCACTTATCTAGTAGTTCGTTATTCGCGCATATATAACATGTGTAAGGAAATTTTTTAACTTTCGAGAGCAAGATTAATAGTAATTTCCAAATACCACACAATTGATCAAAGATAACAACTTTGTTTATATTCAAAGATTTTAATAGTGCATGTTATTAGGTGATTAAATATATAAAATTAGCACGTCAAAGATATGTAATGCAATCGATAGTAAATTTTTTTATGTTGTGCGTAATTAATGAAACGTGTTCAAAAGACGAATGAATGAAAAGAAGAGAAACGTTAGAAAGCACATAATATAGTAGCTCATCTAGTAGGGGGGCTAATCAAATCTCTCTGTCAATGTGTAATATGCAAATGCAACTCTTATTGTATAACTATGTAAGATAGTGAATTGCTGAAAACGTGGCGATAAAATGACCAGGTTTCTAAACATTGAAAAGTTATGAATTGAAATCAAAATCAATTTATCTCATCGAAATTTTAATTGTATTGTTATTTACTTAAGGATTATATTAGTACATACATGGATATTCATTACTACACGTACTTGTTGCCCTGAGGGCATACATCAATTTTCAATGCTCTCGTACAGCTGGTATTTCGATTAAGCAATTAACCCGGATAAATCACATTCGTATGATGTTATATAAATATACTATATTATTATACGTTAAGTTATACACTTTCGAAATATTATATTCATCAGTTAATTATTAACATTGTGTTCAAGTGCCATTTTCGTATGAATGTGGGCCAGCTGCTCCTATGAAAATAAATTGTATCGTTGCTACACAATTTTCACCATTTGCTGCCACTCTAGGAATATGTTTTCCATCTTCTCTCCTCCGAGGATCTTAAATTTACTTCAAAATTACAAGTAAGTAAATATATATCCTATCTGTGTAACGAATACCTAATCTCAAGTTCTAAGCCCAAATAAAACCCCATTTAAAAACCTCTGGTAACTGGATAATAAATTTGTTTCACTGTTGGCGAAAAATGAACAGGTTGATTACACGTATTTGCTCTCAATAGATAGTTGCGCAAAAGCTCGTTGATACGGCTTATTAATAACCGTACTGAAATTATTTTATGATAAATCACATAACGTTATGACCAAAATTCAGATGTATTTTACCCTGCAATTTAACATGTGAATACAACTTAATACATAACAAACCACAAACCGAAACTTATGAAACGTCATATAATTTTTCATGTATTGCATTTTATAATCTATACTTGATGATGTATTACGTGATTTGTTATGTATGAATTCGTATTCACATGTTAAATTACATGGTAAAATACGTCCGAATGTCGGTCATAACGTTATGTGATTTATCATCGAATAATTTTCAATAGGGAAAATAAACTGCGTCTTGTATTTGGGATTTGAAATTTGGTACGCTACGTAACTTCCCTTGCATAAAACCTCGTGTCGATAGAAGTCCGGACAGTTGTAAGGCAAAAGCAGAATTAGCGCAACACTATCCGTGCTCAGATGAAACGCGATACGTGATCGAGATTCGAGAACACACCTTTCCAACCTAAGCAAGTCATGAATCGTTGGTACAATCAATCAACTACGTATCGACGTTGACTGAGGATATATTCATATCTTCATTAAACGATATCGATAGCAGAACCATAATCGTCGCTCCCACGTTAGCTGAGAGTGTGATTCCGAAGTTCGGAAAACCCTGTTTATTTACGTCTCATCGTTAGCCGTTGAACCATCGCACTCCTCGCGCAGAAAGTGAGAATCATTCGATCACCGCGAGTTTTGATCGCGCCAATCGCGTACAGTGTTCTGTACACTTCGTGACAAGTTATCTAGAATGCAACATTCGCTTTATTGTTACCGGAGTTCCTTCGACTTCCAAACATAATTCGAATGGTCAGCCTACTGACACTAACAATTTGTATTCTCAAAGTGCGCCGTCTGCTCAGTCTAGCCTAATAAATATTTATACTGCAGCACCAAACACAGCCGCAGAAGATATCGGCAATATCAGTGTGACATTGTGTAGAGGCGGCGTAGCGACGTGGGTGTTTTCTGCGAGGTATATTATATCGTGCAAATCGGTGATGCTGCCGTGGCATGTAGAATGCTTCAACGCCCGATTGGGGAAGGCGAAAGCTTTCGAGAGGTTCGAGCTGTTCGACAGAGATGCCGTCACGCTAGTAAGTAAATTGCACTGATCGACGCGGCTCTGTTCTTTGGTTAAGTATTTGCGCGATGTGCCGGTTGTTCGAATGCTGTTTTCCTGGAGTTTATCCACGAGAACTGATCACCGAACGTTCCGATCAGGTCGAGCAGACTCGGGTAAGTTCGTGAAAGTGTCACAACATATTCCGAATCTTCTTGAACTGCTGTCAAGACTCATTCGAGCACGCTTCGTGACACTGGTGCAAATAAAATATATCTTTAATATGGGGCATTCCACGCCAATTCGACCTGGGTTTTACCCTTGGACCTCTTCGATCCGGCCCGCGATTTTTCCTATGATTGTTCTCACTTTTTTTTGATTTTTTTTTTAGACAATTTGAATTTTTTACAAATTTTAGAAACTATTTTGTCGACCGACCAAAATTAAAAATTTGAAAAAATTTTGACAAATCCTGCGTCAGATAGCATAATTTTCAAGCTTGGACCCAGAGTGGACCGATTTTCCCTTCTTACTGTTAACAAACTTTTACTGGAAATCAACGTCAAAAAATTTTACTGAAACATTTTCGTATATCACACCGGATTTTTAAAAATATTTAGATCTTTCGCGAAAGATATTTTCTCTTCTTTATTTTACTAATGAAAAAAAAATTACAAATAATAAAACGGTTCCGAAAAATCTGAAAATTTTTTCAAAAATCCCATGTGACATATAAAAATGTTTCAGTACCTATCCATAGTAAAATGACTTTTGCTTCTAGTTTTTTTGACGTTTTTTCTGGAAAAAGCTTGAAAACAGTAAGAAGGGAAAATCGGCCGACGTTTAAAAATTTTTATATCTGACGCAGGATTTTTCAGAATTTATTCAAATTTGTAACTTTGGTCGGTCGATAAAATCGTTTCTAAAAATTGTAGAAAATTGAAATTAAGTCGAAAAAAACCAGAGGACCTTTTGAAGTGAGAACAATCATAGAAAAAATCGTGTGCCAAATCTGAGAGGTCAAGGGTAAAACCCAGGTCGAATTGGCGTGGAATGCCCTATATATAATTGTTCTGTTGGTTTGTTGTGATCGTGTAACTTCTGTACGACTTGTCCGATTGAAGTCATATTCGTACAATATATGTGTATTCTCCGGACGATGATTCATAATTATGCTAAGATCCGATAGGTGGCAATTGTTAACACATTATTGCGCACCTACCGGAAAGAGCAAGACAACGTCTGCCGGGCCTACTAGTATTTCTACAGAATACTCAGTTTTACTCTGTTTAGAATTTAGAAGCTTAACCATTGGTTAAGTCAAAATGTTAACACGAGATCAGGTCACCTATAAATATGTACTATCAAATTATCGTGCCGTTTTAAGATATGGTTAGCATTAATTTGCTTTAATTTATGCTATACCGTTTCGAATTGGTAAAGTGTGTTCGTTGAAAATACTCAGTTAGAAGCATGAATCATGGTATCGCTCCCAAAATAGTTATTTACAAAAAATCAAAGAGTGGTGTTACACGATGCTCATATCAGATCACACGTGACATATGTTATTATGATAAAATTATAATTATTATAGTTTATCATTCAGATAACCAGTGTTTTTTTTCATAGTTCAAGACTCGTGTTAAATTCCAGTACTATGCTTTTTTTTTTTTTGTCAATGTAATTCCTCGATTTATACGGTCCTGGTGTAACTTTATAATAACGAACGTTGGTAACCGCGCGTCGAATGTCTTGCGACAAAACAATGTTGTGGTCAAAATCCGGAGCAACCGATTTAATATGATTTGCACAAAATTGTCAAGTTTTGCTAGCTTGTAGAAGATTTGAAAAAATGCTTGAATCTTCTCCAGTTGAATTTTTCCACTGAGCCTTAGATGTACATGAATTTCTGTAAGTGTTTCCGTATTCACATTATCCTTCTGCAATGTTTGAATTCGTCGCAGGCAGAGAGGCTATTTTTATATTTTTAACTCATCGCCATCCGATCCTCATTTATCGTGACATTCGCACTTGTGCAATATGCAAAACACGTGGGTATAATTGAAAGTTACACGCCGTGTAATTGAAAGTTAAAATCACCGGTGTTTGATGATTTGTAAGTGACCATTCGTTTTGCATCTCAATAGTAATTCTATTGCTGGTAAAAATACAGCGTACAATATCCAGAAATTATACGTCTCCGCTTGTCAGTTAACGTTGCTGAAAAAACAATAATTATGTTCGTTTCAACGAGTCAATAGTGGGCGCATATCGTCACATTGTATGAGAGAATACTATTATTCTTATTATATATATGTTGAATTGACGGTGTCGTCGACGCAACGCACGCAACTATTCCTGGATCAATAAAAGTCACTACTTACGATATGTAACACACTTCGTGAACAAAAAGGCTTCTCTGCGCACCTCCGAGTTCGAAACTCGATAGCTTGGTCGGATATTGAATACCATTGAAAGATTTTGTTGCATGCAAGAAGAAAAATATGCGGATCAATGATTTTCAGAAACAGTGTGGATCCGCAGTGGAGTGTGTGAAAAAACTATTGAGGATGACCTGGAGGAGCGCACAGCTCCAAAAAACTGATCCAGAAATGCACCCCTACGCTCGGATGCGAATAGTTTCGTTAAACGGGCTCGGGGTCAATGACCGCGGGCGAGCTTTCGACCTTGACTCTCCTTTATGTACGGATCCTTACCAATCCTTATGAATTATCCCGAAACCCAGTTCCTGCCACTCGGTATAATCTATGCATCCAGAAAATCAAGTCCTGCAGTTACTCAACAGTCATTAGATGTCAAGACTGGGTTATTTCACTCATCCGTATTGCTACAATGTTATTCTATGTATCGTAATCGCAGGTACAATTTTGCAGAAATAATTCAATTAGCTGCAATTTTGTAATCGATTCAGCAAGTATACATATGGGGCATTTCATGACATCTCAATCAAGATTCAACACATTGGCTTTACAATTTTTTCTATGAAAGTACACGATAAAAAACGCCCTCGTCATTTTTTTTCAGAATTTTTCGATCCAGCGTATCTGAAATATGATTTAAAAAGTTGAAAAAAAACCCACTTTCTAAAATTTGAAAAAAAAGTCAAAGAAATCTTATAACAAATAACAAAATTTTTGACACCTGTTAGAAGATGGAGATTACATAACTTCAAAAGATAAGTAAGAAAAATGATTTAAAAAAAAATTAAAATTATTATTGGATTGCATGTTTGATGTAAGAATGCACATACAAGCTCATTATAATATGGGCCGAAAAATTTCTAATCAGAGAGATATTATAATGAGCTTCTATGGTCACTCTTATGTCAAACATGCAATCCAATTATAATACATTTGTTTGAAAATTTTTTTCTTATTTACTTTTTGAAGTCATAAAAACTCCGTCTTCTAATAGTTGTAAAAATATTTGTTATATTTTATAAGATTTTTCTAAATTTTTACTGATTTTAGAAAGTGATTTTTTCCCCAAGTTTTTAAATAATACTTCAGATACACCGAGCCGAAAAATTCTGAAAAAATTGCGATCGCGTTTTTTGTCATGTGCTTCCATAGGAAAATTTATAAAAGCAATCTGAGATATCGGCGTAGAATCTTGATCGAGATGTCATGGAATGCCCCATATGAAAAAGCAGACGTCAAAATGTTGTGTAAAATTTGTCTAGCCTTTGCAAAGTTTTGTCGCTGTCAACGATCAGCAATATTTGAAACTTTACAGAGTTACGCTGCTGTAATGTTTCTACATATTTTAAACTTGTAAAGTTACATCGCTGGAATATTGAGATGTTTAAAACTTTAAAGAATTACGTTGCTACAATGTTTTCACAGTATTGCGGGATTATTCGGCGTGGACTAAACGGCTTATGTTTTGCTAATATGATCTCATATTTTGAACGTACCATATCATTTTTCGCGTCATTTCATCCACTGTCTTATAACTCAATTTCATTTCATTCCTTTTATGCTTCAGTCTCCCTCGTCTTCTGGACAGGAAATTCGTTTGAGTCCTGGCACTGCCGTAATCGTCACTGGATACGTACCCTTCAATGCGATTAGGTGAGTAGTGGGTTTAGAATTTGCGAACCCCTTATTGCAAATTCGCAGCGAGTAACGACCACTACTAAAATTAGGAGTTGCACTTTAGACTTTGATAGATCGCATTGATTCATTGCGATTATTTCGCTCACCTTGTTCCAGACTATCCGAAGATAGTCATTGAATCAAATCCATTTACGGATCTATATATACATTGAGTTACGAAATCGATTATGCAGCAAAACTTCCCAATAGCGGACACCTTCGGGACCAGAAATCGTGTCCGCTATTGAAAAATGTCCGTTATACACAAAATGGCTAATTATTTATTGCACACATATGCCGTATTCTATTTCGGATAAAACAACAAGGAACGGTTTCGTTAGAGTACATATCGTTGGCCCCTATGGAAACAGATGGATTGACGGGTCAGATAGAACGGGTGCATCTCAAAAGATGCTACAAGTTGTGTATAAAGCTCTGTATACACTTGCTGTAGCATCTTTTGAGATACGTTGGTTCTATTTGCCCGGCGAAATACGTCTGTTTTCATAGGACCCATCGATTATATGTAGCAGGCTCCAGCGTGCGCGACGACACATCACAGCCAAGAGTTCGGAAAGGAATGAACAAACTGAAATTTTTTCAAACGTGTCCGCTATTAACAATCGGAAGTTTTTTCGCCGAAAAATGGTTATTGGGAGGTATATTTTTCATTAGAACCAATGCTTTGCTGCCGGGCACTTCTAACTCTTCAGGAAGTTCCACTTTGCCAAAAATGAATACGTCTCTGAAACGATGCTACGTCGCGGGTTGTTTCTTTGGGATTCAATGATTTCTGACTACTGGATCTAAGAAAGTTATGAAAATCATCGAAATCTAGAAAAAATTACTTTTTTGTTTGTAAGTGTCACTTATCTTGACTATTGTCCAGGCCTACACACCACTGGCGCGACTCAGGCGATGATAGCTCCATTCTGTATTCAATGCCAAACACAGATGTGCAAAAATTGTTGAGTTTCATCTAAGAAATGCACTGCGAAAGAGCGTGCGTCAATTAAATACACTAGATTCGTTGGTAACATTGTCATGCCAGTCTTCGAGACTCGTTAATTCTATAAGATTATGCGTCAATTGCCATAAATTACAGGTTCTTCTTTAGCCGTGCGATTATTGCATGAAACTTATCTATTTTAAGATATCCGTGTTCGGCATTGAATATATGTATGATGAGGCTATCATCGCCTGAATCGCACCAATGATGCGTAAGCTTGGAGAATAGTCAAAATAAGTGACACGTATGTACGAAAAAGTCAAATTTTCTATATTTCGATGATTTCCATGACTTAGTTTAATCCTAATACTGACAAATCATTGAATCTCAAAGGAACAATCTGCTCCATAGCATCGTTTCGGAGGTATATTCATTTCTTGTCAAAATCGACAAGCTTTCTCTTAAGAGACGTCTCACTCTGTCATTTTCATCGAATGCTGCGACTGAGCTCAATCACTTCTACGCTCGCTTCTATGAAATTATTAAACAACTGACGAATTGAAACGTAAGATAGCTGCAACAATCTAAATCTGATAGGCAGATGCAATGGCCCGGCTGAAAATACCAGCTTTTAGTGAAATTTTTTTTTTTCGTTAAATGGTAAAGCAAAGGGAATAAAATGAAATCAAGTTCGTTCAAGTTAATATTGGGATTTTTTCTGGTGATAGATTTTCGGTGAATCTATCGTGCAATTCATCTGCGGATAATGTGGCTCTACATTTCAATCCACGATTGCAGAGGGGCTACGTAGTCAGGAACTCAAAGCTGCGAAATCAGTGGCAAGAAGAAGAAAGATGTTCGTCTTCCGGTCGGAGCGGATTTCTGTTTCACCGAGATACTTACTTTCACCTAATGATATTTTGCACCCCGAACGAATACCAGGTACGAATTTTTTTATTGCGCGACATATTTGGCTGAGATCGAAAATGTCGGCCGACATCATCTCATATTCAGTTCAGATTCAATTTTAAAGGCTTTGTTCCTTACCCCGTTCCAACATTAATCAATTCGATGTGAGATAATGGAAGCATGACAGTCTGCACGAAGTTTTCGGAAGTTTGATTATGCGTTAAATGAACCGAAAACTCTCTTCAACGTCATATTGCCATTCCCCTGTATTTCCGCAGATAGCCGTTGACGGTGAGCATTTTTGCTCGTTCGCATATCGAATCCCCTTAGCTGCTGTGACGGAACTTCAGGTTCAGGGAGATGTCGAAGATGTCAGAACCAGGGTAACGACCTTCAAAGAATACCCAGACTATAAAAATTACCCGCCGAAATACAACCTCGAAGTTTTTACTGACAAACCGTTGAATAACAAATTGGTGAGCCAATCATATTGAACGCTTTAAAGAAGTCACAAACGAGCTAATTCTCGTGTGTCGTGGTCTTCAGGATATTCCGGTCACCGTTTCCATTCCGGAAGGCATCAGAGTCGGGAGTCGCATATCCGTCAAGGGGCGACTAAAGCTGCTTCCCCACTCGTAAGTAAGACTTGAGGTCTCATATTCAGTAAATTCCATATTTCTAACTCCCACTTTTCCGTGTGAGAAGTTGTTATAATTACTCCGAACATGGAAAATTGAATTACTTTAATTCAATGATTTTGGTCCCAATCGTCGCGGCGCTTCGTAATCTAGAACTAGTGCGATTTTGAGTTGGAATAAAACGTGGAAAAAACAATCGCTTTATTCAATAATGTTTTCTTAGCTTCAAAAGCATCCGAGCGGAAAATTCATAGGTTGGCACGTCGAAATCAGTCAGACTAACCGCTCATCTTCTTTCTCGACAGATTTTACCTCAATTTGCAAAAAGGGCGAACGATATATCCTCATCCGGAAATCGGGCTTCACTTGAACCCGCGGTTTCTCTTCGGTAGCGCGGAGCCATGCGTTGTTATGAATTGTTGGCAGAACGGAAGCTGGGAACACGAAGAACGACACGAAGGCGTTCTGTCTTGGGGACCAGGTCGAGAATTCGTGTTAACGTAAGAATTCTGTTTCGAATTATCAATCTGTAAGTTGTTTCCAGTTTCTTCACCGCTGATTTCTTGTACGATCTTTTATACAGCTTGGCCTGCGAGTACGAAGCTTATACTATATGGTTGGGGAGCAAGATGATCGGCGAATTCATACATAGAGTTTCCCTCGAGAGTATCGACACCATCAAGATCTGCGGTGACGTCGTCATATACGAACTCTGCGTCACGCACGCACCCTAGAGTCTATCGCATGGTAGATTAGATACAACGATTCCTTTTGCCAAAGAAGCTTTACCTATTAATTAAGATAGCAAGTCCATTAATCAAACTTTTTAACCATCCGGCATTTTGACTCTGGGTATTTACATATATATAGGTTCGTTTTCACGTACCTTCGACGGGCTCATTTAAATAGATTTTGCTCCGTTCAAAACACTCGAATTCATTCCATCATATCTAACTCAGAATGGTTAGATTATAAGAAGAAACTCAAACCGAAAATATTCATGAAAGTGACAATTGAGGTAATCTATTTAGTAATGTGAAAAAAAAAAAAAAAAAACAAACGAGCTGACAATACACAAGATAGAAGTATAATTCTTCACCGACCGTTCAAAGAGTAAATAATTATTTTATTTTCTTTTTCTTGTTTTTTTTTTTTAATTCATGTCAAGTTGATACAAGTTTCTAATCTCCATAATTGGATGGAGTATTTTTTTATGTATTATATTTTTTCATTTCTATATTCTGCGAATAGCTGTCGGTGAATTGTTTATTTCAATATTGCAGATTTGATCGCTCATTTTTACATACCAAAACGTCACAAGAGAAAAAAAATAGATTAATAGGATAACGAACAAAAAATACAAATGAGATTCTTGTATACACTCGATAAAATGTTTCGCTTCATCAAAAAACTTGGATTGCGAAGATCCTAATTTTCACATCGCATCTTCATTTCATTTGATTATCTGTTTATAATTTTATCTCTAGCCATTTATACGCTTTTTAACGTTATACCGTATTTTGAGCAGCTGTGCAATATTAGAGAGAGAAAAAACGAAACAAAAAACCAATCAATAACAAAATAAATTTTATTTAATTAATTATATCCTGTATAGTTTATAACTTTGCTTAATTTACGATGATGTAAAAATATATTTCATAATGTATAAAGTGTTTTCTAGTAATCATAAAGCATTTTCTGGAAAGCCATAATAATCCAGAAGGAACATTTATATTGTAACACGTAATCTACACTCATATACAATAATAATCAGTTTAAGTTTCTCCAGCAATCGGAAGAAAACGAAGAAAAAGAAGTCAAACGACCAGCACATTATTATTATTATTATTGTTGTTATAGCTTGGTTTTTTTTTTTTTGTTGTTTTTTTTCGGTAGAAAACAAAGATTTTTTCCTTACACCGAGCAACGTATTGCGAGAATGACAAAGACAAAGCAGTATAGCAAAAAGGCAATTCGATCGAGCACCATGGCAGCCAGAGTCCACTCAAGTTGAGAGGATTTCGGTGGAGTGAGGATATTCTGGCGGTCGCCATCGTTCAGACTGGAAGTGCCGAGTGTTCCGGGAATTGATTGATTCCCATCGGTTACGTTGCCCTCTCGCATCTCCTCGCCAGGATTCGCTCTCTGTACTTTAACCTGTCATTTTAAAGTTATAAATTTACTGTCAATTTTGAGAATTTTGCTTGCAGTAAATATTACACCTTGCTCACCAATTGGACCATCTCATCGAGCCAAAGAATTTTCCCCAACTGACCTACCAGGAACTGCTTCACTCTCCAGGGCAGCCGTCTCGCGTTTGACCTCTTCGACATATTAATCACCATCACCGAGATTATCAGTGATATACTAACCAAGTACAGGCTACAGTTGTAGAAATGCACTATGGAGGAATTCGAAATGGTTAGGTTGGTTGACTTGTATCTCAGTTTGAGATACTAATTTCGGATCGTAGTATTCCCTTACGGAAAAACGCAAATTCACCCTCAACTTTGGGGTAAGTTTACAGCTATCCAAACCGCGCCCCCCAACTTGCGCGTGAACTTTAAAACGTTCAGGGTTTGTTCTCAAAGTTGAGGGCCGAACCAAAGTCAAAAACAAACGTTGGGAAAAGGGAAATATTATTTACGCCAGTGATAGTGAACCGGAATGAAACCTCATCCTTATTTTGTAATACAAATCATTCTGAGCAAATTTGAATAACACAAGCTACGGTCATCAACAAGTCAAGAGAATATTTGATTATCAGAACGTTTAAAACTGTTGAAATCTGGTGTTTCTTTTTTTATCCATTTCTAATGTTTTTTGTCTTATTTTTCTCGTTCACGAGGCACCCATAAATTGCCTGAAAGAAGTTCAAGAAATCAGATATTATATTATACTTATAATATTTACTGGCTTGTCGCAAGGTAGGTCACCTTTATCATCTTCATTCATTATTACGTGGGAGCATTTGTGATTTATTATTAAACAATTATAATCACTGCTCATTCATTCTCACCCCCGCGTAACACTGAAATGTAATTTTTAACAAAGATTAGTTGTACGGTAATTATATAAATCTATTTTTCCCAATTCCGGTGACGACTGTTTGTAAACATTTTATCAGACGTTCTCTGGAGATCTTTATGGTGCACAAAATAGCCCACAAATATTGGTGTTGGGTGAAAAACACCAGAGTTTAATAATCATTTTGAACATTGTAATTATAACACCGTTTCTCAAACTGTTGTCATATTGCAACTTGTGTTATTCGTATTTGCATGAATTCATTTTTAATACCTGGTAGGGATATTGTTTTATTCCCATTCACCATCATAATTTATTCAATTCTTCGAACAGTTTCTTCACAGTTAAGAATTTCGAGGGTGTATCATTAATCTTCGAAGGTTAATCACCAAAGTTGGAATTTTATCATTAACGGTTTTGCCCTCAGAATTAATACACTCACAGATTAGAGGCGTGTGGTGAGCAGTCGCTGGTAACTTCTGGTTAAAATAGATCAGGAACAAAGATATCAGAACCATCGTGCAAGCCGCGACCGTGATTCTGTCCTCAGACTGAGGCGGCAACCAAAAGATGACCAACGTCAGGAACACAATGGCTGTAAAATGAACGACTCAATGACTGAAGCAAAGGGTACAAACGTGAGCTTACCAGTCGCTGGAGTCATGACGATGGCCGCGTAGTTCGGGGATTGTCTCTGCATGGTGAGATTGTAAGTTACATCGATATAGGCTTCAGGGCAGCATGGATAGTGGGCGACGTTACGTTCACGGGTCAAACCTTTGAGTAGCCACTCGGAGTTGTGTGTCAGAAGGTCGGGCTATGGCAGAAGGATTTCATCAGAAACTACCATTATTAACGTGAATTCTGAATTCTGTTTCCCAACCTGATTCTCGACCTCTGAAAATTGTAGGTCGATCTGTTCACCGTCGAATGTCCAGGAACCGAGTCTCAGAAAACAAACTTGAGTGTCGAATGGCCAAAAGCGCAGGTCGAGGTCGCAGAAGACCATGAATTGCGACGGAGGAACCCAGAGCACAGTTCCATCCCCGCTCACTATGCAGTGCGTGTTTCCGTAATGGTCAATTGTACTACCAGCCGCACTGGAAAACAAACGGAGTAGCTGGTATGGATGAATTGACTGCAGCTGATGCTTTCAATCATGTAATAGTAACAGCATGTACCTGTTGTAGAGAACAATATCCGGCTGCCAGACTTCATGATCGCCGAGATGAAGGTGCGTCAAACCACCGTAGTGCGAAGCATTCCATTTAAGCTTCTCGTCAATCCAGGACTGAAAGTGTTGAACCGCTTAGAACAAGCGTAAAAGCTTTATTTGAGGAAGAAAAATCTAACCGGAGTGAAACGTACCATTTTTACCCAAGCGTACACAGTCATCATTGACTTCAGGTCTTCCTGTAACGAGACAAAATCAACGGTTTGACAACAATTGGCTAATTTAAATAGCCGAATTCCAGCCAAGGGTATTGCTATTTGGTAGAACAAGCTTACAATGGTCACATGACGAATTGTGATATCAATTGTCACTGTCGTTGTGTTGAAGTGCTGAGCTGGTCTTGCGAACTTGTCATAGTTCAGCAGGAGGTCTTTCCTCAAGTGATCTGTCCACGTCTCGTTCCACACTGGCTTTCCGGGCACATCTGTCACCGTTACTTGTTGCATGTTAGGATTTTTCGTGCGATAAGTTGTTAATAATTGTCATAATTTATTGTGTTCGACTATCAACTCCGTCCTTGCTACTTACTGATGATATTTAATTGTAAGTTCAAGAGCGGACAACTCGATTAGGTACATATTCAAATTAATTCTCATCAGTTATCACAAAGTTATAATTATCAACATTCGAAACCAATAACTGATACGCACTTTATTCTGTGATTCAAATGGCAAAAGTTCCCGCGAGTTTAAACACAAATACCTTGTCAGACAACTTTATTTTGATTGGAACACTTGAATGGATAATCGCTGGTCGGCTAACTCGTTGGAGGACAAGAGACCGTTTCGCTCGACCAAAGTGGCCATCATCAAAGCTAAATTGCAATATCTACGACTCTCTTGACAGCGTGCAAGTGGGTTACCAAAGTAGAAAACGAAAATATCACGATCAAATATCCAGCCGCAGGGAGGAATTGATACAAGTTTGAAATCGCAGTGTAGAACAAACGGCCTAATATAAGAATAAACGGTTAATATTAAAATTTTAGAAAATTATTACGGGGTTTCAACTGTCATGCATTTGATTCTTATGAAATACTTCGGTTTCAGTGTCTTCTATCATTGTATTTGAAAGAATTTACATTGAGAAATGCTTCAGCCATTGGAGTGGGATAAAATAACTCAAAGCTTGGTCCCATTGAAGCCGGGAAGTATAAAGCGAGTTTTTTTAGATCAGAGGACTCACGTTTGACATTGCTGCATTGTTGGAGAGGTAGAAAATTGAATACTCCATACAGTACCAGAATCCTGGTTCGCAAGCTGATGCGTTCAAGACTTTCAGTCATGACTGCACCGTCGGCCTGATTTCATTAGACTGTTCTTTCATCTAGTTGTCGTTCTGCTAACAGACATGTACGATACGCTGACCAATCTCTCTGTCTCTCTCTGTATCTATCTGTTTCTCGCTCTCGCAAGCTGGCATTAGCCGTTTGGCACGTCGACAACCATTTCAATTGCGTCTGTAAAAAATTGATTGTGGAATCAGAGCGTAAGTTCGTGATCAGAGTCACAATCAGAAAAATGAAAAAATAGTTCAAACTGAAGCGTACGCCTAATGTAAAAAATTTTGACATTCACCGTAAATGGAAACAGAAATGTGCTCATCCACACAAACTTACTCCATGTGAACTGCAAAAACTCATTTTGGAACATAGGACAACAATAGCGATTGACTTTGAGCCTCGAGCGTGATAAGGCAGCCTTGATTGACGGCAGGTGTTTTATAAAGCACATTTTGAGCGCACACGGATTTCCCTATGGTCATCAAAGCTGTTTGTATGACTTTAATAACGGGCTAGCATTTCCTGTTGTTTTTCCCGCGTTAACCTAAAGTCGGTACAAAAGTTGTTGTAAAAGAATTTCGGAGGAAAATGGGTGATGCTTCAACTGGAAAACAGCACAAACATCATCACCATAAAGATGGCAAGATCCCAGTTGCTGAAGTGGGTATGATGCACTCGGTTTTTTCAGCGGTTATGGAATCTGGTTTAGCAGGTTACGTTGGGACCATGTGTAAATTTGTTGTGCCATGACCTTTTCTACCATTTCCATGAACCTCAGCCGCCCAGACGCGGAAGACTTCAAAGGGTCAAACGACGAGTACGGTTGAGCCCAGCGACGCTAAGGTAATAGAATTATGACTTACTCACTTGCTTCATTCGCCGGCACGTTAAGGTGCGTAATGCTGGGTTGTCTTCAATTTTGGATAGGACAAACAGCGAGCGAAGGGCGTCTCCATTGTGAAGCAGCCTAATTTTTACACCGACCGGAGAATAACCGCAGCTGAGTTTCAGCGGCGACACACCTGGCTCCAAAAGACAAGAATCAGTGTTTCCCAATCGAAGAATCGATGCCGAATAACCAACGAGGTCAAGTTTCCGGAAACCTTCAACGGCCTTTACAGCGCGCGATTCTCTCCCAACGGTGAAGTCTTCGCGGCGTCTTTCGGCACCGGTGGCATCCAGGTAATAATGGCTACAAGTGTCTATTAGATCGTGAAAACGGAAAGCATCCTGAAGAGTTCAGACGTCTTGATGTGTCAGCAAAAAAATTAGCCGTTATTTTCTGCGTCCGCAGGTTCGAAATGGCGAAACTGGTGATCTTAAAGCGACACTTCGTAGCAGTATGGAATCATCATTCCCTGTGATGTGTTGTCGATTCAATCCGTCGCGGACAGAAATATTTTACGCGTCCAGTGCATGCGGCAACATATTTGCCTGCACTACTAACACCTATGAGTTCTCTCGATTTATCGTAGGTCAGAGAAACCTTGGGTATTATACACCGCGCAACATTACTGAAACATTGCAGCAATGTAATTTTCCAATGTTTGTAATTAACTTTGCAAAGTTAGAAGTCTTTCAGTCACATCGTGCGATATTACTGCAATATTTCGTATTCACTAGCTATGATTACAACTATTCGAGAATCATCGAGATCACCGTTTCTATTTATTTTACCAGAACCAAAGAACGAGATAAACACAATCGATGTGAACATTACCGGTGAACACTTGGTATCAGCTGGTAAGGATGCCGCGATAAGACTATACGACATCGAAACAACAAAGGTGATTTATAACGTCAATTTCCTAAGGTCCTGAAGTTACGGACCTCAAATTTATTCCAGATGATATCGAACTACAGAAAAAATGCGGCGGACGTGTTAGAGGACAAGGTGAACAAGTATCACAGAATGAGAGTGTTCGCTGTGAGGTTTCACCACGGGCAAGAAAATGTATTCATCAGCGGTGGCTGGGACGATACTGTCAGGGTAATCATTAAGGGGTGAATTTACGTCTCATCGCATATCATTTTCACACTGATTGGCCCTTAGATTTGGGACACCAGAGCAAGCCTGGGATCTGTTAGGGTAATAAAAGGACCTCATATCTGCGGAGATGCCATAGACGCCAGAGTAAGTTTCGCCACTATTTCCACTCACAATCAGTGAATCCGTAATGTTTTTCTGTTTCTCATTTCGCCAAATAGGATTCTAGGATTCTCACTGGTTCTTGGGTAGTCAGCGGCAGTCTTCAACTGTGGGACATGACGAGTGGCAAGTTGATAGAGACGGTTAGTCCTCAAAACCGACCGACAACACTTGACGGCGAGTTTCTCTACACGGTGCAATTCTTCGACGGCGATCCATACGGTGATACTGTTTTATGCGGTGGTTCCGGAACCAGTGCCGTGGAAGTTATCAGCCTTAGAGATAAAAAGGTAGCACTGATTGCTCGTTTTCTTAACCTCAGTACATATAACCTATTTGGCAATTCTTCTTTTGCTCTCATCCAGGTAATGGGATCTTTTCACGTAAATAAAGCAATCGTAGCCTTGGACAGCAATCGGTCGGCAATTGTCTTCGGTGGCATGGAATCTGTGATACGACTTGCTGACTACAGTTGACCAGGATAAATAATATTTCGACCCGAATAGTTAATGTATTTCATTGAGTATTTGGCACGAACGGTGGCGCTATTTTTTTAATAAATTACCATTACCAGTGTGATAATTCTTCGTGATTTATTCGAAAAAGTTTAGGAATAGCCACGCTCATAATTGGCACAAATCTGTTTCAAAATGTTTCGATTAATCGCGGTACGTCAGTGTTACAACTTTACGTCAATTCTGTTTCAATGACCGGCACACTTCATTTCAGAACTTTTGTCAAAGAGAATTTTCCAGAGAAAATATCTTCTCATCCTGATCGATCACCAACATCAAAGTGGCAGAAGTCGTCAGTTGTGAGATTCAGCTAGTGCAGCGCTAAGTTCTTTGCACAATGGTGAGAAATGCAAAGGCGCTGCCAGATGACATCGAATGTTCCAAACGCGTGCACTTCAGAAGCGGCATTTGTCAGCCCCGGGACAATATTGGGGTCTCTTGCATGTTTTCTGCAGGTAAAATGCCTTTACTCTTCACTGAGTAATCAAAATCGTTTTATACATTAGATGAAATCATTTCGTGTATCCGCACCTCACATCACACACAGCGCAAAATCTTGCCAAAGCGTTGCAGTAATTACGTAACTTTGCAAGGTTTGAAATATTTTTTGAACATTGCAGCATTGAATTTTGGAAAGTTTCAAGTATTGGACAAAGCAAATATATTGCAGCAACGTAAACTTGCAATGTTTGAAATATTCCAGAAGCATTGTGCCTTGTTTCTAAGCGTAATATATTGCAGCCACGTGTAAAAGTTCTGGCGCAATCAGAGAATTGAAATATTGCTACAATATTTCTAAAACTTCGCGGCTGCAACTATAATGTCGAAATATCGTCGAAATGTTTCTGCGATGTTGGCTGCATTTTGAAACTTGATTCTTTGGAAATCTTTATTTCAGAGAACGGACCGACAGATGCAGAGCAATTAACGGGACTAAGACGAAGATATCCAGGACCCAAAGACAACCTTGGAATAGCCTGTCTGCCGAGTGTTGAAGCCATGAGGCTTCGGGATATTCCGGAAGTATCGGAGTACGACTCATCTGAGGAAACTTATGCCAAATTCAACGTGAGACGGTTGTTTTTATAAGGATAACGATTTTTCATCGCTCTTTCGTGGTATCTTTATCGCAAGCTTCAATTTAACTTCTGATTTACCTGTGACATTTTTTCGCACAGGACGTTACGCTTTCACCACAGAAACAAAAAGCACATCCCACGAGTACGAAGATAACCAGAAGAGGCAGGCGCGTCGCTCCTGAGGAAAATTTAGAAAATTCCTGTCGACACATAAGCAGTAACTATCTTATTTATAAAAGAAGAGTTGTGTGGTTTTAGTCTGCAACTGAGTATTTTCTGTCCAATTAACAATGCGTAATGATTCACACAAATGATTGAAGCTTGGTTTTGGTGAAATTGAGATTAATCACACGTATAATCGACACACAGAAGACGTGGCAATTGGACAAGTCCGATTACGAGCTGGTGAAGACGGCTGCCAGGTGACACGACACAAGGTGTGTGTATGTTTTTGCTAACTGGGCGCAAACGTCTCGCGTTCAAAAGAGTTCTTCATACGCAGATTTATAGTTTTAAAAAATTTTACTGCGTTTACATACGTAGCACAATCGCAGTAGCTATTGGTACTTATTTCTAACTGACTGTCGTTACTTTGTTACCAAATAGATTCGAAGTCGTTCGAACACAGGTGGCAGGTCAAAGATTGAAGGAGTCAAGTCAACGATGACCAAAGGCAATGTAGACTTTTTCAGTAATTATCGCAGTCCAGAAAGTATTTTTATGATATCTATCTGATGAGGCTTGGTGGCGATTTTTTTTATCGAACACCCAGAAATCGTCATTGATTCGTAATTGTTTACAGGAGAATCTGAGAAACGTGTTGTACCGAGTGGAAAAATGCGGTTTAAATCGACGGTACGAAAGTTTTCATTTTTATACCGATTCTCTGGTAACTAATTATCAGTTACTTGAAAACATTGAATGCCTTTTGCTCTGTTACTGCTTAATTACCGTTAAAGCTTATACTCACAATATTTTTCAGTTGCCAGACATCGGAATTAGCAACATTCGAAGACCAACACACAACCCAACACAACCTCGAAAGCCAATCATTCCTAAGGATAACATCGGATTCTCCTGTTGCCATTTGTGTGAGAACAGAAACTTAACTACAGAGGAATAGATCTTAGAACTACACAGCGTACTTTCACGCAGAAACATTGCAACAACGTAATTTTGCATGTTCGCAATATTACGAATAAATTGCGGGAAATCACAGAAGCATTGCAGTAACGCTACTTGGCAAACATTGAAAAATTTCAGGTGTAACATTCCTGAAACATTGCGGTAACGTAATTTTACAATTTTAAAAATCTTTCAGATACATTACGAAGTATTTCAGGAAAATTGCAGCAACGTGTCCAAAATTTTGCACGTACCCAGCACGAAACATTTTGCTTTTTTGCTCTTCTGCATATGCAAAAAGAAACATTGTTGCAATGATTCTTGGAGCTGTCATTGGAAAATATTAATATTCTAGAAATATTTCCACAATATTGCATGCAGTGAAACGTAGATTCCGTTTCAGCAACATCTCTGAGTCGATCAAGCGTTCCAAAAACGTTAGCAACGCAGAATTTAAAGGTACATTACGTTACATTAACCATTTAGTGTTATTAATTAGCATTAATTCGTGGAAAGTAATCCTCAAAACTTTGTTCTGATCATATTACTTTATAATATAATCCTCTGAAATCTTTTGTACAGTCTGAAACGGTAAAGAAGATCGACTCGTTGCCAAAGTCGCCATCGCATTTATCCGGAAGGCCAGCTGCAACTCTTCGAACTGTCAGTAAACTTACAGTACTTCTGTTATACTTGCATTTCTTGCTGTCTTACTATCTGTCGGTAGTTAGAAGCGAACGGTTCAGAGAACTGTTTGACTGCCAATATCAATGAAGCGAATACGACTCCGTACGACTATATAAATAGTATATTGCAAACCCGGATTAGCGATAATATGGTAGCAGGTTTATCTAACCGAGCTGGTCTGTAATTATTATTATTATTATTATTATTTATTTCGATACAATTCACGCTGAATTGCGAAGATAGAATCGAACGTTTAGTCGGCTATTTTGAACCAGTCAATTTTTAAGTTTGATCCCTTACGTACTAACCAGAATTGAATTTATTGTCATTTACGAACCAACAATAATTGTTTGAGTTTCGTAAAAATTCGCGCTTTTGTTTTGCAGAATCAACGCAAGACAAGATAAGTCATGCCAAACTAAATGGGATTAATCAGATATTTCATCAAAATTGACGAAATTAAAATATGTCAGCTCAAAATTTTACCGGATCGCTCAACATTCAAGAACTGTAAGCTTATCTGGAACAATAAAGCAGATAACAGATTTTTTCAATCAATAACTGACCCTTTAGGATGTGTTTATATTTTGCTAAGGAGCGTGGAACTCTGATAATGCTATATACTATTAAATACACGGTATATTTACACATAACATTTGAGAAAATCCCATGATATGCTCTGATCACGGCTTTTGATTTTCAACTAACAATAAGTATTAAAAAATTAAAATATATGCTGATATCAACTATTTCATACACCATGTCTGGGTAATTTTGATTAGGAAAACGAGCGAGAAGAGTCTCAAGTCGATTAAAATACGCATTTGAGAGACACATTCGATAAGCGAGAGAATTTTCTCTTTTCTTTCTAGCCATATGTAGGCCCTCCTATGTTATAGACGTTTTTGTAGGATTCTGAGTGTAGGATTAGCGGAAGAGAGCTCTCACAAGTTTATTATGAGACGAAAGATAGAACCAAAAAATTGGGAAATTTCGTCGTTCTTCCACGCTGTCGACCGTACGGTGATATAGACGTTTTATTCGAGTTCCCGAAGGTCGAATTAGTGTTAGACGTCTCATGCAAATCGATTTTAAGACGATAATTTATTGGGCTATAAAAATAGGAAAAACGAATGGTCAGAACTAATTTGGATTTCTAATCCGATTTCGACGAATTATGAAAAAAAACGATAGAATGAAATTATGTAGGTGGTAGGTTGACATATTTTTGTGGAAATAATAAATGCTCCCAAGTCACTTCAGCCGATTGCTGCAAAGTTATAACCAACATACCGAGAAATTTTGTTACTTGTCTCGCAAATTTGGTGTTTTTTTTTTTTTGCGTATTTCCGACGATCCAATTTGTCATCATTTCATATCAGAGGGGTAAAGAAAGGTTTGAGATAACCGTAAGCTCCGAAGCAGAATTGGTACGCATAGGATTTTTCACCATTTAAACACCGTCACTTAGTGACAGTCAGGTCAAGCTTCAATACTACGTAAGGTGCCCTTGAGGATTGACTTACACGGTGTAACTACAAGTAATCCATAGTACAACTAAGTGTAAATATCGAAATCTTCTCTTACGGTCTTCGAGTTATGAATTACCCAACAGCTATTATCCACGAAAATTGCATCAGCATAAGAGATAAATAATCCAAGGATTCCAATAATACTCCCAGTTACATCCATACTCCAGCTCGACTTTCAACTGATCACAGTATTACATTATACACACGTGTACGTAATTTATGATAATCAGCCTAGCTTAGAAGTATTACATAATTATACATGTGGCATTCCACCCCAAGCCGACTTACGTCTTATCCTCACCGTCGGCGATTTTTTTAAATTTTAGGACGATGTAGAATATGCAAAAAGAACATCTTTCACCGAGTTTGAGGTTGATTGGTCTACAGAATTCATTTTACTGCTCCCAAAAATATGAAAACTCAATTATCGAATACGATAGCTCCAATCGATTAGCTTCAAATTTTTGTGATAATTTTTTTTTTTTTGTTTTCTTTAAAGAAAAACTTGAGACCATGATGGAAGTGGGCATTGTGGGCAAGCTTTCAGTTTAGAAGCTACAGGCAAAACAAGTGATTAAAAAGTGAGCAAAATTATGTAGTAATTTAAAAAATAGCAGCTTATATTTTATTCGATTTCCATTTTGGTCTAAAATTTTAGAATAAAAGATTAACTTGTAATTTTTGAAATTTATACTTGATTCGATTTTTGTCACTTTTTAATCAGTTGTTTTGCCTGTAGCTTCTAAACCAAAAGTTTGCCCACTTCCAGCCTGGTCTGAATATTTATTTTTGAATAAAAAATTTACGAGAAAAATTTGAAGTTTATCGATTGGGGCTATCGATTCGATAATTGGGTTTTCATGTTTTTGGTAGCGGTAAAATGAATTCTGTGGACCAATCAATCTAAGACTCAGTGAAAGATGTTCTCTCTGTACATTCTACACCATACTTAGAAATAAAATAAATCGCCAGCAACGAGGGTCAGACGTAGGTCGGTTTTTAGTGGAATGCCTCATATAAATATAATATGTGTTTAAGAAACACCAGAAAGGTCAAGAAGCTATATGCAATGTGTAGCGGTGAGAAGCAAACTTATACTCGAAGCTTTCAGAATCGCAATGATGCATGTCTTTTCAAAGTTTAAACAGTCACAGACATCGTCCGATACACGATCGAAATGGTCGTTGCTTTTTTTGATTATGAGGAGACTTACGAGTTACGACATTTCAAAATGTCACAGGGAACTGTACAACGTAATTTCAAGCGTTAAGTAAATTCCGATTGAAAATAAAAAATTACCATAAACCAACATTCCAAACTTATTATTTTTTCAATCAACGACTCAGGGTCAACGTGAAAAAAGTTACCTTCGACGGCAAGGATCGCATTTTTGGATCCAGGGATCTTGGCCTTGTTAAACTCTCGCCTCAGCCTGACTGCCGGAGAATGCGTACCAAAGTCGTAATCGTCTATTCCGGACATTATCTATGGATATAAAAAAATGCCTCATCAGTGTCAGGACCAAATAGTTTACCATATGAATCGGACGATCTAGCATTGGGCGGAAAAACGATTTGCAGCACCTACTTTCTAAAAGCTTAAATCCACTTTCTCCTCCATATTCCTGTTACCGTTAAAATCGTGATGCCCTGGACCAACTTGTGAACTTTACTCAAGTCCATTAAAATCGTTAACACTCTCATACTGTGTAAATTTCGCACTTAGCGACTAACTTACAACTTAAACCGTTTCAGTTCGGCAAACATTGAATGATTCATGAAATCGAAGCACTTCACCCAACATTATAGGTATCATACTGACTGGAATGAACGAGAGTTTTAGTTTATTAACCCTTATGCTGCACCGATGTCACACCGGGGTCACTGGAGACCCCACAGAAAAATCATTGCGCAGAAACAGAGATATCGATTGAAATAGTTGTGAAAAAATTCTGGGATATCAACTATTATATTTCAAGGAAAATTATTTATCTTTACAAAAATCATATTTTGAATATGAAACGAAATTCATACTGCAACAAAATACCGGAAAACGGATAATTCTATTGAAAAAATCATGACTCATCGAATTTTCAATATTTTTAGCTGAAAATTTACTGAGTAACTCTCAAGTCACAGATATTTAAGGAAAGAATATCGAGGTACTGCGCGATAAAAAGTAAGTATTTACTTGAGTGAGCGAAGTTGCATTTTTGGAAAGAGAATGAATTAATGTTTTTTGCGATATTACATTATTTTTCTTCGATCAAGTCAGAGTGTTTTCGATATTTTTCACGTGGAATTTACGGTACACGTGTCGCGGGGTCATTTTGACCCCGGTGTGTAGCGTGAGGGTTAAACGCAGCTGAAGGAATTCACCGCTGTTGTTTTTATGATGTCCGCGAAACTCGCACCCCATATTTTCCGTATAAAACTAATAATTCAATGAACTGACCCCGTTTGTCAAATCATTAGGACTTCGAATTTCAGTATATTTTATTAAAAATTAAAGTTACATTATGAATTAGTCCACAAGTAAGCATCTATAAATTCGCTGATCGTCGCGATCATGGAATTCCGATAGTTGTATTCGTGAAATATTTACGAATGAGATGCTCTTGAACCTTACGAAGAAAATGATGAAACTTGAGATCTAATTCGTCCCATTAATCGCTTGGCCAAACGCGTGGGCTGTGTTTAGTCAAAACGTGCATCTTTCTAACCAGGAGCCATTCAAACGTGACTGATCGTCGTAAAGCAAACCGATTGCGTGATAAAGTGCACCGTTGTCAAGGCCATGGTGCATTTCAATAACTCTCTTGCTTTAATCGTCGATTATATAACGCCTATTCTATGTGTAGATGTATCGGTGATTTTCGAATACCGAATACTATCTAGTAACATGGGTCAGAAATACTTACGATCAACGTTCAGTCCACGAAATTGACTCGTCTTTGGTTGAAATTTGAAATTTGTACGCAAACCGAATGCAAATGAGATTGTTCAAATTATACGTGCCCGTAAAAAAGATTATCGGAATACGGTATCGAGTAACATTCAGCTGTTGAAAATCTCGCGAACGTGGATCGAGACAGATATTGCGAAGTCTGAAATTTTACGACCAACTCTTATGAGAAATAGATCAATGATGGGCTTTAAATATACGCGATTTTTATGGAATTATCTACGATATATGGTACCTCAAAGTTTTTTGGTTCACTGATTTCAAATATCCACTTGAGAATACCAATATTTAAAATGGCGGTATAAGTATATTTGTTAAAAATTGCAAGTTCGATCAGATTTTAATCGAAATTATCGATCAGTGACCGAAAAATCCTCGGGATAGATATCGATTTTCGTATAGTTCGACTAAATTTTTAGATTTTTCGTTTTTGTAATCGTCGTCTAGTGGATTCGCCCTTTTGAATTCTGCAAATCTACCATTAAACTCTCTATCAGAGATTTCAAAAACCTGTGACAAATGCAACAAACGTGACAGCTGTCAACTACTGCTCATCGATTAAAGGATCAATGAAACTAGCCTACGAACTGCCTGCTTGGACGTATTTCGACCTCAGAAAACGTTAGTGAATAAAATGTTCTTCTGGATTTTTTCATTTAAAGCGAAAAACTGTTGAACCGTTCAAATCCAATAATTGAATAGATGATAATTTATCAAGACCCGTATCAATTCAGACCAAAATCATAAAGATCCGTTGAAACAATGTCGAGATATCGCATCAGTTAAATTTTTCATCAATTTCCTGAATAACTATTATGCCATTGGACCTTTAACTCGATCCAAAATCTGACCAGTTCTAGCTTAAAAAAACTCTGTCACTCAGAGACAAAAACCATCAAAATCCTTCGAACCATTCTCGAGATATCATCATATGAGATCATCTTAAAATGTTTCCATTCGCAGTGGCTTGAGTAATAGTTCACCCATCAGTCCAAATTGTTACCAGTTGTGAGTTAAGATCAGCCGCATCGACAGAGAACAATTTGTTGAAAATCCATTGATTCGTCCTAGTGATACTATCATTTGAATTTTTTTTTGTCGATTCTGTTACAGGAATAACATTGACCATCACCGAACCGATCAGATCCACACTCTACTCAAAATCAGTTTTAGGTCGACGAGAGTCACGTCGACTGAAACCAAAATCATTTCCCAGATGTATCGTCTGACAGGAAACCGATCACAGAAAAACTCTGACGTCTGCATAAAAACCGTCGAAGCTGATTCTCCATACCCCAAAACGTGGAGATCCAGTGAAAACTCGACTTTCCGTGTTCGGGATTGTTGCAATAACCATTTGCCTTGTTCTCGTTTTTCTTTTTTCTGAAAACAGAGAGGCGGGAAGTCGAAATGACCAGAATCGATTTTCAAATGTTGCGCATGTCTTTATTGTTGTTTACATCGCGAAAAATTAGGCTGGGATGTGATCGCCTACGGGGTGGAATCCGTCCTTGTCAGCGGTGTACCTGACGGTGTACTGCACGTTGGTCGCCGGGTCGACGTAAGAAAAGCTACCAACGACGTTGTAGTGCTGGTCCTCGGTGCCGGGGTTCACAAGCTGGGCGGACTCCTGTTTGGTTGCGCCGTTCGACAGTTGGTAGCCGTATTTGTAGTCTGAGAACCCGGTGTTGTCCGCGAGTTCTTCGGCCACCACCTGGACATTTTGTCCGTCGATTGCAGCGCTCGTAGCAACGGCCACAAGGGCGGCGAAAGCGATGATCTGAAAGGCGAAACGAAACCGATTATTGCCAATCGTTACCACCACGTTGGAGTTTCATGGATCCAGAGTGAAAAATGATTTTCCGGCAATATCGAACATGGATTTAAAATAATTCGGACACGTCTTTTTTACATTTTTGATCACTACTACAGCGAACTTTTTATGATCGCTTTTACGTTATTCGAACAATTTCAGAGAGAATGTTTTTAGAACTCCGATCGAGAAATTAATGCTTGTGTCTTCGTACAAAAATAAATGCTTTGATAATCGGTTGATTAGCATTTGTATAATCTGTGAGAATTTTATTAAAAAGTAGTTCCAAATGTTTTTCACACAAGGAATAATTGTTTGTCAAATCAGACTTCATAGCTCGTTTTGTCACTTTGGTTAGCTTCTTGTATCTCCAAATGAATTACTTTAATGAACAAGTCTGCGGTACCGATTAAATCTTTTTACTGGTCTTTACTTTTGCGTTATTGAATCAACTCGAACAGTTGTTAATAAGTAAAAATTTTATCGTCAATAAGATTTTGCAGATATTTGCAGATTTTGTAGAAATATGATCGGTTTGAAGTCTGTTGGAATTAGCTTGAACCGATTGACGAAGAGCTCGATTTTGGTTATATTTATGTATGTGAATAACGATTACTGAACGCACCATCTTCATGTTGTTGGTAGTATTTGGGACTGTGTCTTGTGATCTGCGATCAGACTGTGAAGACAAATCCTCCTTACCGATTATTTATACTCCTAGCGGACCCAAAATCTTGTCCCCACTTTTTGACGATCGGTAGCAACCTCCGGGCTTTGCCTGCTCGTGGTGCAATAAAATTTCGAAACATACATTTACACTTCCTATAAAAAAGACTTCTGGGCTTCCTGATACCCGCCGATTACCGTTACGCTGCAATAATATTCGGGGACATAGAAATTTGCACCATTGATCGTTCAGCTATTAAATTATTTGGTCGTCTCGATCGATTGGTAATTTATCACTTCATAGCAATGGAAGAATACCAAATCAAACAATCGTAAATAATTTGTTGCAGACATTTCTCATGATTATGATTTAGTAGGAGTTGAAAAATTCTATCCGAAGATTTTATTTTTCTGCTCAAAGTTCATGCCGATTACTTGACCGGATTGGAAATTATCAACGAAGGTTAACCCTTTGATATTTCATTCAATTAGAGGCGTGTGTTCACTAATTACAAAATGCGTTGAGAGTATTGGTGAATTAACTGAGCCACTCGACATCACCGCGACATCGAACGATCTCTCTTGGTAACATAATCATTAAACGAATATACGCTAACACAGAAGAAAGTCCAGTTATATAAACGTACACGTAGATTATGATAATTATTGATGAAATGTTTGCATACCAGAGAAAATCTTCTTCTCGAGCTGCAGGCAATTTCAGCCTACACGGTCACCGAGATAAAAGAGCTTCCTACAAGTCTGGCGATCGGTTCATGCATAAGGAATTATACGAGTCTGTATATTCTAGGAACGTGTTTAGCAGTTCTCCGTTTCAAACCAATGATACTGTCGTGCTAATTTTCATGTTAAAAGGATAGCTCTTGACAGTATCTATTAAAATTTTATTAGACTCTTAGCCCGCGATACTGTAGAAAAATTACTGTCATATTTCTTTATTCATCAATTCCAGCTGTCGCTTTATAGAAATATTGCAATTTTATGCACGAACTCTAAACAATGCCAATATAGTGCGGTAATATTCCAATTTCCTATCGAAGGTCGAAATATTATAAACATGTGTAATAATTGTATTGAAAATTTCCCACCACACTGAGAAAAATTTCATTTGTTATAGTAACTAGAAAAATTCAGCAAAACAGGTATAGTGAAAAAAAACTGTTCGGATATTGTTGGGATTACGAAAAACGAGGAACGCGTAACCATTTTGCGCTATCGTCGATCCTTTTTTGGTTATTGCAACGCAAAATCAGTTTTCGAGGTTTACTCTACTTTTTTAGTTAAATAAGGCTTTAACGTCAATTTATCGTTGCACAAGCATTAAATTTTGGCAACAGTTACAAGAAAATATAGTAACAGTGATCGTAATGAGAAAGAATAGTAACGGATACTAGATTTTCCGGTAACAGCTACGAAACTGATTTTCATTTTGTACCTATAACTGTATTTTTCGATTGTGGTAAAAAATGACAATAGTTAAGGACTGAGCGGTAACCGGAACTAAAAATTTCTCTCAGTGCATTACAGAAATATTGCGAAATTTATCTAGAATATTTCAAACTTTGCAAAGTTAAGTAATTTCAGTAATATTTCAATCATCGATGACAGTTGTACTTTTTAACCCCGGTATACTTCCATTAAATTAAAAGTCAACGATCCGTTACGTTCGGTTTTATTTTAGACGCAGAGAGCAGGGTCATCACAAATTAAAAAAAAAAAGATTATAACTTTTTTTTTCTAACGACGTTCCTTCCCAGTTGAAATGCCGTTGCCAACTGATGCGGGTATGTAAATAACACTACACGATCCCGGCAACGGAATCGATTATACCTATCTGGAAGAAAGATTCAATTTAAAACTCGTCACGTGGTGAATTTCGACTGGTCTGCATGGTCGGCATCGTTTTCATTTACCTTTCAGGATGCTGAGTTCCTAAATGCTTGGAATATTTCTCGAATCGAAACTTCGTTCATATCTTCGTAATCTGAAATTCAATTAACACGTTTAGGTGGAATAAAAAAAAAAAAAAAAACAAAAATAAAGCTGCATTTTTCCAACCACTTATCAATTGGTTTCTGTCCACTTACTCAAGCGGTTGTGTTCCTAAGATACGTGGACTTTACTTTTCCCCAGAGTAGCTGCTGAGGTCACCTGTAAATGTGACTCGGCGACCTTTCAGCAGGCAACTAAATCCATTGCGAAACTGAACGCGGCAATAGATGACACCAACTCTGCCGGCAGATGTAGAAAGAAAAAAATCCACTCGCTCGAGAAGGTGAGGAAAATTTATGAGCCTGTGATGCAGTAATGCTAGTCAATCACACTGCCTGAATTAATTCACATTTTTTTAACAATTTTCCATGAATTCTGAACGAAATAATTGAGAGTTGAGTAATTTTCTCGTATGGTTCTTCATACTTGTAATATATTATCGAAATTTAGGACAGTATTAAGTATTAAACTTTACAAATAGAAATTGAATAATTAGGCAAGATTTATTTCAACTTTGGCCTGCAGTAACGAAATTCATTCCAATCAAGCAGATATGCACTGTAAATCTACGTTCATGACTATAATTGCGAAATTGAATAGATATGACTAGCAGAAAATTTTTACTATATTGCAAATTGGCTGTCGATCTGTTACGTAGATCTGAAAAGACCCCGAAAGGCTTTTACTTTGCGAGGTAAAATTTAACACAAAATGTGGTAATTTTTGCCTAAGCGAAGTAGACTCATACGGCAAAATAATCACCGCTGTATCTCGATATTAAATTGATGTGACATAAATGACAGCGTTGTAACACATATATTTTCTTACTTATTATATAAAATAACGAGCGATGATGATTGCATAATACAACGATTTTATTTTGCTGATTTTTTCCCAAAATCAGTTACGGAGAATAAATAAAATTTTATGATCAGTGTTGCTTACTCGAGAAATAAAATATTCCGTCTTCCATATAAATATTTTAAGTTCCTGAGCTGATTCGTGGTTCGTGAAAAAAATGTGTGTTATTCAGAATTATATTAGAATGAATACAGTAGATCGAAGCTGAGTTTTAGAATACTCAAAACATTCGTTTCTTATTCTTTTTGTACGGTGTAGCTGTCAAAAAAGTGCCAGTGACAAATTGCGGATGTACTCAGATGCATTTGAGAGATAGAAATGCAGCAAAGTTAACCGGTTTCTGTCTTGATTATTATACCTTAATTATCGGAAATAATATGAATGGTAATTGAATGATCGATGTGCGGTATCAATCACACATGTTTGCTGACTCCCGAAGCATGCAGAGAAATATAATGATACGTTGAATGTATGATAAATAAATTGCGGAATATTTTAAACAATATACAGAGTCGTTACCGCATGCTCTTGGAATTTCTGAATTGCTTGAAAGTCACACAACATTTTCGATGTCGATCTTGCGAAGGCTTTTTAATTGAAATAAGATATTTCAAAAAGAGAACAAATGCTCGTCTGCGCGCGAATGGGCAGAAATCAAGGTTTTAATTGATTCTGACATTTAATTTTAGACTGGCTTCGTGCAGGAGCGAAGAAATCCAGCTGACATAACGTCGAATATGACCTTGCCATTTGAAGATGTGCCTGAGGAATATCTCGTGCCTTGCAACGTAAGTCCAAAGGCCCATTTTGCTGGGCCTGACGTCCTTGCGCAAACGGTGCTGTTCGTCTCTCTTTCCACATCATGCAGACTATTCAATGGCTGAAGTAGGTGTCGAAGTATGCGTTAAGATGAGACGAATAAACTGTACTTGTAACATTGCAGAAATATGAACATTATTTTAAACATTTCAAAGACAAGCTGCTGTAACGTTACTGGAACATGTTCAAATTTGTAAAGTTACGTTGGTTCAATGTATCTGCGGTACGTTAAAACTTTGCAAAGTTACGTTACTGCATTGTATGTAAAATGTGGGAAAACTTGAAAAATTACGTCTCCGCAATATTTCCGCGATATCGCGTGCTGCGAAGGAAGTGTCCTCGAGGATCCTGATCTAATATTCCCGATATTCGCGCAGGTGTCGAGCGCATATTTTTACTTTTCATTAGCTCCAGCGACAACGTGACATACTTTTGCCGAATCCAAGGGCCTCAAAATTAGCCATTCTTTTAGCGTACAATTCGCTCATTCATTGGGTACATGTATCGAATTACCTGTGAAGCCTTGTGCATTAAATTCACGGTATTTATGTTAACCTTTTTCAAGACTTTTAAAATTGACCAGGACATAAATTATCATCCTTTTAACTATGTATATTTTGGTCCATGCGTGGTACGGAAAGATCCAACTGCAGATTATACTTTCACAATTTGCTGAAAGACGTCGCGTCGCCTCCCGCAGTTTGTACTGAGATTTATAGCGCATTCACGCAAGTCGAGTATAAATAACCGAGGAAAACTGCGATTAAATAATATAATAAAACCATCGGAAGTAAGGCTTGTTATAAATGCTCCTTAATATGAAATTGATAAACATCAATCGAGACACAAATATTTCCGATCTACATGCAATGTAACATTTTTTTAACATGAGCTAAGAATGCCCGCGAGCAATCAGAACCACGCGAGTTCTTCACAATATATCAAACCTTTCTTCTCAAGAACCGGCGAAAGTTAAACATAGCTGTTACACGTTGACCAAATTGTTGGCTGCTCAAATGATCAAGACAAATATTTAAAATGGCATCTATTTGTATTTACATTTTTTTTTTTTTTTTGCGTTTACAAATTTACTGATTTATTTATATATGCATATCTACGTATAATTATAAAACGTAAAAAATACGTTAAAAAATGCTGCTGCAATTTAGATAACTAGACGAGTTAAATTCGGTTTTAACCAACTCCAGAAAATAATTTTTAACGCAGAATTATAACTCTGGCCTGATCGAAGATATTTTTTTAACACGTTGGTCTCAGTGGCCAGTGAATCGACGAAAGTAACTTTACGTATGTACGTTAATGCGGTTGCGTCGTTGCATCTAGCGAAGATACACACTGTCCTTGCAATGTCGCATTTTTCCAGTAGAAAACAGTAAGAAGGGGTAAGGCAAAGAGGACAATTTTCCAGCTATATAAAGGGACTCGCAAAGTGCACGACCAGTTCCACGTTTATTTCTTATCCCGGTCTCGAGTTTCACACACTGAGATTGGTTATAATTCGTCACCGATATTCCGTATATAGAAGAAAATATCTCTGAGGGAAGAAAACCTGCTGCCTGACAGAGAGAAAACAGTATAATCATGAAGATAGCGGTGGGTGATATCGATTACGCGAGATGGGGTGGATATTTATAGTTAAACTTGATCCCCGCTTCTGGGATAATAGGATCACAACGATCTCTCGAAATTTATATTACTATAAAAAAAGTGGAAGTGCGGATGAAAACGTTTTTCTGATACGTCAGATCACATCCGCGGTATTTTATCGTCTTTACATAGGAGAAGGAATATTATTCATGCTAACTTCGAGTGGTCATAAGTATTGACGATTGCTCAAAGTCCATTGTCTTCGGATACATAGAAGATTCAGAGGCTGGTTTATCATTGAATTTCCCGCGATGACAAAGACGGTCCGCCATTTTGTAAAAAAATTTACACAATAACCTAACTCGATTCCACCTACTGTAAACTTATGGTAAAATCCGTGTTCAAGAACATAATTGTTCAACCAATTTCTGACGTTTACTAGAATACTCCACTTCCCTCAGTTGACAGAATGATTTGAATCTTCTAATTGATCCTGGATGTAACGAAAACGAGTTGTCATTCGGGATACGAGACGATTTCCTCCCCACCTGAAAATAAAAAAAGAAAATCTATTGTATATCTAGATAAATTTGGCAATATGGCGTCGTGAGTGGTAATCAGCTGATCGCTTCCAATCATCTTACTAAATCACGAAACACCAGAGTACATAGTATTTCGTACACGCTATTAAACCTTCGTTTCATGACATTGAATCAATCGAAAGTAAAACAGGCTGAAAAATTGGTTCTGAAATTAAACATGTCGGTCGTGACAGTCATTCTGATACATTTATCACCGCCAGGTGACCGCTGATGAAATTAGGGGCCGAAATGTAGTTGTATTACCTGATTGTGCAGCACGGGGTAATTTCGATTTTCAGATTCTCTTCTTCGCGGCCATTTTAGGGACGGTAGTATCGGCACCGCAGGGCAGCCCGAACGAAGTAACCATCGTACAACAGGAAGAACATAACAACATCGGAGTCGGCGGTTACAAATACAGTTACGAGCTGAGCGATGGCCAGAAAAAGGAAGAGACCGCTGAATTGGTGAACGAGGGAACCGACGAGGAGAGTTTGGCGGTAAAGGGCAGTTTCACTTTCGTTGGTCCCGATGGGCAAACCTACGTGGTAACCTATACAGCCGACAAGGACGGCTTTCGGCCTGTTGTCCAGCATTTACCCAAGTAAATGATACGCAGTCTTGTCCGATTCGAATTTAATATGATCAGCGAAAGAGCATAAATTAACGATTTATAAATCTAGCCAAACTTCTGCTCATATTATACTACGACAGCGTGTTTTTTATTTAATTGTAAGCTTATACGGTACATTCGGAGAATGCTGTGCAAGTCATGTTACAGAGTATTGCGTACGAATAAATAGTGCATACTTTTTGTAAACCCCGAATGCCTTAGTTTTTGGATGCCTTCCATTTACCCAAATATCAAGTTACACAAACTTCTTTAGTGGACGTAACAAGGATATGATATTAAAATGCGAAGACAGAAATTTGTACGTACGGTATTTTTTTCAAATATCTGCGTAAGCTATTGGTTTTGAAGATGGGTTTCGAAATATATTCTGAAAATACAATCAACTTCTGTTTTTTGGCTTGTCTTTTCATTAATTAGTTCCTCACTACGGTGAAATCTCGTTTTTTACGTTTTATAAGGTGTAACGCAATTATGACGTATTCTCAATTATCGGTTCGTTGTTGTAAAATACGGTAAGCTTCCACATTTGTATACTGATGCAAGGAGAAAAGTTTATCGTACAACAGAAATATGGTAGTTCGACTTGCGTAAGTTTTGTACGAGTAACATCGAAAGAATAGAAGAAAATTCAGCATCAATTATAATTCAAACACAAATATCATTTTACCGACTATTATAAATATGGTAGGTTTCATAAAACTATGTATTAATTAAATGAATCTTTTTTATGTGGTTAAGAAGTACCCGCTAAACATGATCGATCCAGGTATCGTCACGTTGGAGCGGATATTCTGCCCATGTGTAACATTGCGTAAATAATGTTTTTGAAACATTTCTTGAACGTTTGTAAGAAACAATCTATCTGAAATATGTATGATCCATACTGGTAATGTCACATGTTGGCAACTGGAAAGTCAATTCTTAATATAACACGAAAGAACGTCGCCAACTGTTTCAGAAATGTTTCGTGTGCTACGTTTTGTTTTATTGAAATATACAATATTTCATTATAATAGAAATAGAATGAAAAGATACAATATATCATTGAAATATACAAATGTTGTTGAAACTTTTTATTTGCAAGCTTAACTCGTCGACAATTTCAAACATTTTTGCAGTTTATTTATAGACTCCCCACTTATACCATTTTTGCTTTGCCGCCGTCATATATAATATTCCTAATGGCTCCTAAATGTTTATAAATAAACATTCTTAGAATATGTTTTATTGACAATATGCATAACGTTTCGTGAAAAGTATAGAAATGCAATTTTTTCATTATTCTGATATAAACGCTGCATGAACGTCAGGAAAACGTTACAAAAAAAACCCTTTCATGTGGCATTACGCTAACGTACGATACGTTTTATTACCGTGATTTTACAGGTATACTACAAATGAAATGTTACAATATAAATGTCGCTGAAACATAGTTTCCGTTACTCGGATGTTCTGAAACGTTACAAATGAAACGTAAATTAGGGGGTGCTTTTGCGGGTACCTGCATGTTGAACAGATTTTGCAGATACATTATAAAAAATTTTACAGCTCAATATTATGGAATGTTACAGGAATATCGTCTCGACCTAAATTTCTTCACGGCGCCATTATCAATTCCTTCCCATTCAGATCCATTCCTAACACATCATCTCTCACAGCCGAGAAGCTATCCGAAGTGAGATCGTTCAAAATTTTATCCACCGATTCTTCGGTCAATTCGTCGTACAGTTGTCGACCTGATAAATAAGAAAATTAATAGCATACTGTATTGAAACAAAATCGAATGTGCATGCTCCTGACTAATCGTCGCAAGTAACGTTCGTCTTATCGTCATAACACATACTTGTGATTATCAAATGTCCAAAAAACTCGCATACAGATGGCGCAAAATCGAAGCGGTTTGTCACCCTGGTTCCAGGCTTTCGTCCCCAAATATAAACCCGAACATCCTCATAAACGTTATCGCCAATATTTTCCTTAGCTCTGGTTAAACAGACACTGTAAGGGATTTCGGACTTGTGGAGACGATCTACGATGAAGTACGTCCACGAAACTAAATCGCCGATCGCGTTGGGATCCGAAAACGAGGACAACTTCAAGCAAAATCCTTTAGCTGGAAATTCCTTCAGCATAAACACAGGACCTCGAAGATGGTTGAGTTTCTGAAATTATCGAACACCTGTTGTTTTTTCAGACCAAAATGGTACTCGTTATCAGATTTCATTGAAGACTCACTATGGATTCAAGCGGCATGTCACGTTTCAAATAGTACAAATGCCAGTGTAAGTGATTGACAGATGCGTGCGCACATGAGCTGTTGAAGATTATTCTGAAGTACCTAAAAACGAAATTAAGACAGCTTCAGTTCATGAATTTAGCTTCAATGATTAACGTGAGTTTATATCCAATTTTAATTAACACTGTATCAAATAGTGGATATCAATAATAACACATGACGCAGCATGATATTTACGGCGAGTTACTCAGGAGCATCAAATCAACAGCTTTTTCAATACTATGCCTGGTAGCTCTTTGCGGTAAGCATTTAAATCGCTCGACGATCAGTAAGCTGTGGTACATTCCAGAAGGGCTGACGTTTACAGCCACGATGTCATTCCCATCTCCATTGCCAACGTCAAACAAGATCTCTTCATTTGGCAAATTCGTAAAGTTAAATTCTCTGGAATCGAAGGGTTGTAACATCGACGTGATCACTTGGAGCTTCCGTCGTTTTTTTCCTTTATCCGGATGCAGCTGCAGCGTATTTAAAGATGTATTTTGTCAAATTAAGCAAACGATCCGAAGTACGGAATGATGTTTGCACCTGCAAGTTATGCGTTCTTGTCAGAAAACTTACCTGGGCTAAGAAACCGTAATTGCCTGGCAAAGTTCTCTCTTTTGGAATGTTCAGATCGACCCAAAATATTCCGTTTTCTCTTGCATCTTGCCATTTCTCTGTGAGGAACGAATCAAATCTGGATTTTAATCCGTTGGCCGTCGTGACGACAAGGTTGAAGTCTTTGTCTTCGTACCGGAATGTCGGAACTTTAGTAATTCCGCTGACCTCCGACATATTCCACTGGTAACTTGATGAAAACGGTTCTTAATTCTTGTGTATACTGAAAATAATAAAGTCAGCTAGACCTTCTATTCTATGGAAACACTGTACCCCGATTTTTTTGGAAATTTTATATTTTCAAAAAATAATGTTCAAAGTATAACAGATATTACAGTGACAAATGTGCACGTAGAGCTTAAAAAACTGGAACAATCAGCAAATATTGCAAATATTTAAACGTCTCCGTACCTTGCGTCTAAAATACGCTTACAGTACTGTTCGCACTAGTTTCTGATGCTGTTTTGAACAAAATGTTGATCATATTGACACCGGTGTAAAAAGCAAAGTGTATAAGATACTGGAAGAATATATAGTAATTTTTCAGCATCTCTGCATCCATACATAGCTACAATATATCAAATGCAAAATATGGAAGGAGAAATCTAGACTACAAATAAAAAAAAGAGATTTATTAAGACAGCTAATATTTATAAGACTAAGCTTGCAAGTATCAATTATTGCAAAATCAGTTCATTTATTTTTTCTTCAATTCAACAAAGTAGTCGATGAAAATGATTTATTGTCTGAAAATGTACGTTTTACATTTGTGGTCAGGGTAATACATTTTTATAACTCATTATCTCATGGTTGGATATCACATTTGTACAGAAATTATTGACAAGTTTATGACATTGGTATATGCAGGGTTATATTTCTCTCTCATTTTTTTATCGGCAAATTTTGAGCTGCTTTATAATGAGTCCACATGTTAATCCGATACTCGTTTATACCAGCAATTAAAAGTGTATCATGCCTTTGTGCATAACAAGTTGATCGATCCGTGTTTACTTGCGCAAATACTTTATCATCAGTCTTTCGTTCGAACTGCGGATGATGTTCAAACGAATAAATTCAATATAAAGAAAATGAACGACACCCGGTATATTTCCATTTAATACCCGGTAAAACCAAAATCCGAATGCAATTTCAGAGTTACAACAAAATAATTCGCAAACAGTCATGCGGTAATTGACCAACCGAAACACTTACCATCAGTCGGTTTGTTAGCGCTGTAGCTGTAAGTCATTGCTGAGCTGCACAGATCACAGATATATTTTAGTTTATTAGCATCTCTTCAGATGTCATTAAGATACAGTCCGCAAGTGAAGCTCTCTGAAGGGAGGCTCGAAACGTCATTAATACGTTATGACAACATAAAAATCGGATAAATCAACCACAATAAAGACGATAAGAAAATTAAATTTGAACAGTAATAATACCCAAAAGTTGTCAATGAATTGTTCAAACAAAACATTGTTCAACAAATTTGTTGGTAATGTTTTTTTTTTTGTCACATAAAATGAATTCGTTGATTTTTCTCAATATACATGGATTATTAAAGAATTTTCTCGTTATTTTAAACTTTCCATTTTCGTGTGCTATTTTCAGAGCTGCAAAACTTTTCGTCTCAGAATCGTTTTGCAGAACTCTTTTTCCACTAATTGGACCCTCGGTAATTTCAAAAAGATATCAAGAGGAGTGTAGGATCAACAGCAGAGGAATTACGAAGGAAATATTAAGTTTTTCGGTTGTCATTCTTCATACTTTGCCCGCAACGTATTTCACAGGGCTTCTCTATAAGCTCTATAACTAGCTGCTAGAGATATAAGAAAATAATCAATCATTCGTTCTGATTATTCTAGACTTTTAATACCTGTAATTGATTGAATTGAATCAAGTATCTATATCTTTTTTATTTTTGTTTATTTTACAGAAAAAAGGCCCTGGACACACTGCAATATTTTCAGTATGTTTTGTGGTATAAAAAGGCATCTTAACGATGCACGAGGGCGCGATTCTGGAATAATAGGAATAAATTGGATTATTGTCTTATGTCGAAAAACTGCTACTACTTTATTCGATTTCTTTCTCGCTTCTTAATTTTCTCCATATATTCATACTTCCAATTAACAATCATAGATTACTCAATTCTTAGGATTAAAACGCAACTGAGAACCACTGAATCAACACGTAGTTCAATTCAGACTTGCCAGCCCACTGACCTCTAGTCATACCACGGACCCTAGATATTCAGAGTCGCCTTGTACCCTGAGTTGACAAAAGATTTTTTGGTTATAAAAACGTAAGGCTAGCTCCTTTGGATTTTTGGTGAAAATTCGACGATTCTGGGAAGTGCTGGAATAAATCATTTCATGCATAATTTTCACAATTTCATGAATAATTGTTCCGAAACTTTTTTATTTGCTCTCGAGATCTTGAATTTTCGTAGGCACAGGATCGAAACGCTGTTTTAGCTGGTCGCAAGTGCAGTATCTACGTTGGGTAGAGAAGCAGAATTGTTTTTCGAAAAGTGTTCGAATGGAAACAAATGCGGAGAAACTGTAATACATCACGGATGCGCTAATTTTGATCGAAATGAAATTGATGCTCCGTATATGAGACGGTATTTGATCCTGATTTGAAGCCTAAAAAGGTGATTTTTGGCAATTTTTTTTATTAATAGGGAAAGATAGAAAGAAGCTTCTGAAAACTTCGAGTGTATTTTAACACACATTTGAAAAGTACAGGCAAAAATTTTTATCATCCAACTGTCGCAGAACGGCAAAGTTATTAGCTGACCCGTTAACTTAAGAATATATCTTTAGCCAACGGCTGACCGTCGAAGGACCTAGCCGCTTGAATCTGGAATCCGCAGTAAAGATAAAGTGCCTATTGCTTGTCTGAAATGTAGGAACTAAAATCATTATACATCATATCATATCATATCATATCATCGTACATCATAAATCATACATCATACATCATACATCAAGATATTTCATACATCATACAACATACATAGTATTAAAGATCGAAACCAAAGTTTGGATGTTCGGATGTTCAGAAGGTGACGTCGCCCAAAATTTTTTTTCCTTTGACGTGATTGATCTAAAACCAGTTGGCCGAATTCCTCAGTCGGGAAACAATCGCGCAGTAGAGCGGACGTATGAGAATCGCGCTCCGCAGATTTCGAGTGCCGGGTTCTCTACCTCTTGGATCCTGCGCTCCGGGTCCGCTTCCTGATGCAACTCGAGTTCCAGGACAAGCGCTACGTAGTTTTTACGCTCCAGGTCCGCTACCTGGTGAAACTCGACTTCCAGGAGAAGCGCTCCGTAGTTTCTGCGCTGAAGGTCCACTACCTGCAGGAACTTGACTTCCAGGACAAGCGCTCCATGATTCCTGCGCTCCAGGTCCGCTACCTGGTAAAACTCGACTTCCAGGACATGAGGTGAACGAGGAGGAGGAGGACGAGGATTTCTGCACAGTGAGTGAAACATTTTTATAATATTTAATGGCCATTGGAATAATATTTTATCTCAAATTTTTCAAACTTGTCATGTTTACAATAAATTATTTCAATTCATTTTTCACGCAAGCATCAACTCAGTAGCTATGAATGTGCTACTGAAATTTATTATATTATTAATTAATTAATTATTAATATTAATCCTATCATAATATTTTTGATGTGCTCTTGTACTGAAATTATTCATTACTATTCCAGCTATAACCCGAGGTGGTTGGCGGTGGTTGGAGGTGGTCGGAGGTGGACGAGGAGGAGGACGAGGAAGACGGGGAGAACAAGACGGACGAGGAGGATAAGGATTTGTGCTCGGTGAGTAAAACATTTTTATAATATTTAATGGCAATTGCAATTATATTTCACCTAAAATTTTTCAAATTTGTCGTGTTTACAATAAATTATTTCAATTCATTTTTCGCGCAAGCACATATCCAGTAGCTATAAATGCGCTAATAAAATTTATTATATTATCAATTAACTAATTATTTATATTAATTCTCACATAATATTTTTTATGTATTCTTATACTGAAAAGATTTATTACTATTCCAGGTATGACCCGAGGTGGTTATCTGTATATCGGTGGTTGTTAGAGATGGTTGGCGATTGTTGGAGGTGGTCGGAGGTGGACGAGGAGGAGGACGAACTGAACTAAGTCTCAAAGCCCTGTTGACATAAAAGCAGCTATTCTATAGAAATTATAGTTTATACTTTACACAGCCCATTGCATGATATTTCATTATAAATACGTATGTTTCAATGTATTTAGGAATAATTTATCAAATATACAGAGGTCATGTGCAAATAATAAATGAATTGATTCGACCGCAGTTTGATGTATTCATTAGAGCTTTAACAATAAATTTAAACTTTGTTACTTCTTTTATTTTATTATGGATAATCAAAAACATTTCCGACTATTCGTGCTGTGGAAGCATGGGGATTAAACCAAATGTAGCAAAAGTTGAGAAACAGTGTATGTAGAGTACGGGTATTTTTCTAATAATGCAAATAGAATAGAATACCACGCCTTGCGAATTAGCTTTCCAGACAGAGATGAATGATGAATTTTAAGGACTGCATTATCGTTGTTGAATACTCTATGCCTCATGGAGAAAGAAAATCTGTAACGATAAAATTGATGCATCGGATCATCGTCGACTTAAACTTTTGAAATGTCCTACCATTTTCGAACACCTCCAACCATCCTATTTACCTATATTACTAGTTTAGCTATGATATGAAAAGAGAAGAATTATTCATTTTGAAATGGGATTCTATTCGACGCGCGCTCGATGTATTCCATAACATTAGTATTCATAATTATTCCAACAACTTTTCATTTGCTCTCTCGATCTTGAATTTTCATAGGCATAGAATCGAAACGTTGTTTTAGCTGGTCGCAAGTGAAGTATCTGCGTTGGGTGGAGGAGCAGAATTGTTTATCGAAAAGTATTCGGATGGAAAAAAATTCAGAGTAACTGTAATACATCACGGATGCGCTAATTTTGAACGAGACGAAATGAATGCTTCGTATATGAGACGGTATTTAACGCTGCGTAGTGATTTAAAGACCTGGAAAGGTAATAGGGAGAGAAAGAACGACGCTTCTTAACACTTAAAGTGTATTTTAACACACATTTGAAAGATACGAGCGAAATCTTTCATCATCCAACTGTCGCAAAACGGCAGCGTTATTAGCCGACCCGTTCACTGAAGAATATATCTTCAGTCAACGGCCGACCATCGAAGGGCCTGGCTGCTTGAGTCTGGAATCGGCAGGAGAGATGAAGTGTGTATTTCTTGTATGAAACGTGAAAACTAAAAGCATTATACATCATATCATATCATCATACAACGTACATCATACATCATCATACGCAGTATTAAAGGTCGAAACCAAAGTTTGGAAGTCGGATGTTCAGAAAGTGACGTCACCAATTCAAAATCAGCTAGCCGAATTCCTCAGTCTCGAAACAACCGCGCAGTAGAGCGGACGGATGAGAGTCGCGCTCCGCAAATTTCGAGCACCGGGTTCTCAACCTCCCGGATCCCGCGTTTCGGGTCCGCTACGTATTTCGAGTATCGGGTTCTCAACCTCCCGGATCCCGCGCTTCGGGTTCGCTACGCGGTGAAACTCGACTTCCAGGATAAGCGCACCGTGGTTCCTGGTTCATGTTTACAATAAATTATTTCAATTCGTTTTTCGCGCAATTCCAAATTCGGTAGCTGTCAGTCCGCTAATAAAATTTCTCGACTTCCAGGATAAGCGCTCCGTGGTTCCTGGTTCGTGTTTACAATAAATTATTTCAATTCGTTTTTCGCGCAAGCCCAAATTCGGTAGCTGTCAGTCCGCTAATAAAATTTCTCGACATCCAGGATAAGCGCTCCGTGGTTCCTGGTTCACGTTTACAATAAATTATTTCAATTCGTTTTTCGCGCAACCCCAAATTCGGTAGCTGTCAGTCCGCTAATAAAATTTCTCGACTTCCAGGATAAGCGCTCCGTGGTTCCTGGTTCACGTTTACAATAAATTATTTCAATTCGTTTTTCGTGCAACCCCAAATTCGGTAGCTGTCAGTCCGCTAATAAAATTTCTCGACTTCCAGGATAAGCGCTCCGTGGTTCCTGGTTCACGTTTACAATAAATTATTTCAATTCGTTTTTCGCGCAAGCCCAAATTCGGTAGCTGTCAGTCCGCTAATAAAATTTCTCGACTTCCAGGATAAGCGCTCCGTGGTTCCTGGTTCACGTTTACAATAAATTATTTCAATTCGTTTTTCGTGCAACCCCAAATTCGGTAGCTGTCAGTCCGCTAATAAAATTTCACGACTTCCAGGATAAGCGCTCCGTGGTTCCTGGTTCACGTTTACAATAAATTATTTCAATTCGTTTTTCGCGCAAGCCCAAATTCGGTAGCTGTCAGTCCGCTAATAAAATTTCTCGACTTCCAGGATAAGCGCTCCGTGGTTCCTGGTTCACGTTTACAATAAATTATTTCAATTCGTTTTTCGTGCAACCCCAAATTCGGTAGCTGTCAGTCCGCTAATAAAATTTCACGACTTCCAGGATAAGCGCTCCGTGGTTCCTGGTTCACGTTTACAATAAATTATTTCAATTCGTTTTTCGCGCAACCCCAAATTCGGTAGCTGTCAGTCCGCTAATAAAATTTCTCGACTTCCAGGATAAGGTTGCTGGGTGAGTAAAACACTTTTATAATATTTGATGCAATTGTAATTATATTTCATCTGAAATATTACAAACTTGTCACGTTTACAATAAATTATTTCAATTCATTTTTCGTGCAAGCACATATCCAGTAGCTATGAATAATCTTATACAATTTATTATATTATTAATTAATTAATTGATATTCTTATAATATTTAATGGCAATTGTAATTATATTTCATCTGAAATATTACAAACTTGTCACGTTTACAGTAAATTATTTCAATTCATTTTTCGTGCAAGCACTTATTCAGTAGCTATGAATAATCTTATACAATTTATTATATTATTAATTAATTAATTGATATTCTTATAATATTTAATGGCAATTGTAATTATATTTCATCTAAAATATTACAAACTTGTCACGTTTACAATAAATTATTTCAATTCATTTTTCGTGCAAGCACATATTCAGTAGCTATGAATAATCTTGTACACTTTGTTATATTATTAATTAATTGATTAATTACATTAATCCTTACACAATATTTTTGATGTGTTCCTATACTAAAAATATTCATTACTATTCCAGGTATTACCCGAGGTGGTCGGAGGTGGACGAGGAGGAGGACGAGCTGGACGAGGAGGAGGACGCGGTGGACGAGGAGGAGGCGGGGTGGGTCGTGGGAGAGGACCTCTCCTCTCCTCAGCGGAGAGGGGGGGAGGGGGACGGAGGGGGGAGAGGTGGGCGGGGAGAGGGAAGGGACGGGAAGGGGCGGGGAGGAGGGGGGAGGGAGGGGCGAGGAGGGCGGAGGGGGGGAGGGAGGGAGGGAGGGAGGGAGGGCGGGCGGGAAAGGGAAGGGGCGGGCGGGGGGGTGTTTTGCTCTATTAACTTTAACTCGCATCGACATCCGTCCTCCACTCTCTCTCCCTCCCTCCCTCCCTCCCTCCCGCCCTTCCCTCCTTCCCTCCTTCCCTCCCTCCCGCCCCACCCAGCCCCTTCCCGTCCCTTCCCTCCCCCCCCTTTCCCTTCCCTTCCCTTCCCCCTCCCCACCCACCTCTCCCCCTTCCCTGCCCCTCCCCCTCCCCTCCTCTGGGAGAGGAGAGGTCCTCTCCCACGACCCACCCCGCCTCCTCCTCGTCCACCGCGTCCTCCTCCTCGTCCAGCTCGTCCTCCTCCTCGTCCACCTCCGACCACCTCGGGTAATACCTGGAATAGTAATAAATATTTTTAGTATAGGAACACATCAAAAATATTGTGTAAGGATTAATGTAATTAATCAATTAATTAATAATATAACAAAGTGTACAAGATTATTCATAGCTACTGAATATGTGCTTGCACGAAAAATGAATTGAAATAATTTATTGTAAACGTGACAAGTTTGTAATATTTCAGATGAAATATAATTACAATTGCCATTAAATATTATAAGAATATCAATTAATTAATTAATAGTATAATAAATTGTATAAGATTATTCATAGCTACTGGATATGTGCTTGCACGAAAAATGAATTGAAATAATTTATTGTAAACGTGACAAGTTTGTAATATTTCAGATGAAATATAATTACAATTGCATCAAATATTATAAAAGTGTTTTACTCACCCAGCAACCTTATCCTGGAAGTCGAGAAATTTTATTAGCGGACTGACTGCTACCGAATTTGGGGTTGCGCGAAAAACGAATTGAAATAATTTATTGTAAACGTGAACCAGGAACCACGGAGCGCTTATCCTGGAAGTCGAGAAATTTTATTAGCGGACTGACAGCCACCGAATTTGGGGTTGCACGAAAAACGAATTGAAATAATTTATTGTAAACGTGAACCAGGAACCACGGAGCGCTTATCCTGGAAGTCGAGAAATTTTATTAGCGGACTGACTGCTACCGAATTTGGGGTTGCGCGAAAAACGAATTGAAATAATTTATTGTAAACGTGAACCAGGAACCACGGAGCGCTTATCCTGGAAGTCGAGAAATTTTATTAGCGGACTGACAGCTACCGAATTTGGGGTTGCGCGAAAAACGAATTGAAATAATTTATTCTAAACGTGAACCAGGAATCACGGAGCGCTTATCCTGGAAGTCGAGAAATTTTATTAGCAGACTGACAGCTACCGAATTTGGGGTTGCGCGAAAAACGAATTGAAATAATTTATTGTAAACGTGAACCAGGAACCACGGAGCGCTTATCCTGGAAGTCGAGAAATTTTATTAGCAGACTGACAGCTACCGAATTTGGGCTTGCGCGAAAAACGAATTGAAATAATTTATTGTAAACGTGAACCAGGAACCACGGAGCGCTTATCCTGGAAGTCGAGAAATTTTATTAGCGGACTGACAGCTACCGAATTTGGGCTTGCGCGAAAAACGAATTGAAATAATTTATTGTAAACGTGAACCAGGAACCACGGAGCGCTTATCCTGGAAGTCGAGAAATTTTATTAGCGGACTGACAGCTACCGAATTTGGGCTTGCGCGAAAAACGAATTGAAATAATTTATTGTAAACGTGAACCAGGAACCACGGAGCGCTTATCCTGGAAGTCGAGAAATTTTATTTGCGATCTGACAGATACCGAATTTGGGGTTGCGCGAAAAACGAATTGAAATAATTTATTGTAAACGTGAACCAGGAACCACGGAGCGCTTATCCTGGAAGTCGAGAAATTTTATTAGCAGACTGACAGCTACCGAATTTGGGCTTGCGCGAAAAACGAATTGAAATAATTTATTGTAAACGTGAACCAGGAACCACGGAGCGCTTATCCTGGAAGTCGAGAAATTTTATTAGCGGACTGACAGCTACCGAATTTGGGCTTGCGCGAAAAACGAATTGAAATAATTTATTGTAAACGTGAACCAGGAACCACGGAGCGCTTATCCTGGAAGTCGAGAAATTTTATTAGCGGACTGACAGCTACCGAATTTGGGGTTGCGCGAAAAACGAATTGAAATAATTTATTCTAAACGTGAACCAGGAACCACGGAGCGCTTATCCTAGAAGTCGAGAAATTTTATTTGCGATCTGACAGATACCGAATTTGGGGTTGCGCGAAAAACGAATTGAAATAATTTATTGTAAACGTGAACCAGGAACCACGGAGCGCTTATCCTGGAAGTCGAGAAATTTTATTAGCGGACTGACTGCTACCGAATATGGGGTTGCGCGAAAAACGAATTGAAATAATTTATTGTAAACGTGAACCAGGAACCACGGAGCGCTTATCCTGGAAGTCGAGTTTCACCGCGTAGCGGACCCGAAGCGCGGGATCCGGGAGGTTGAGAACCCGGTACTCGAAATACGTAGCGGAGCCGAAGCGCGGGATCCGGGAGGTTGAGAACCCGGTACTCGAAGTTTGCGGAGCGCGACTCTCAACCGTCCGCTCTACTGCGCGGTTGTTACCAGACTGAGGAACTCGGCTGGCCGATTTTAGATTGGTGACGTCACTTTCCGAACATCCGAAAATTCAAACTTTGGTTTCGAACTGTAATACTAGGTATGATGATGTGTGATGTATGATGTATGATGTATGATGTACGATGAATGGTGTATGATGTATGGTGTACGATGTATGATGATATGATATGATGTATAATGCTTTTAGTTCTCACGTTTCATACAAGAAATACACACTTCATCTCTCCTGCCGATTCCAGACTCAAGCGACCAGGCCCTTCGATGGTCAGCCGTTGACTGAAGATATATTCTTCAGTGAACGGCTCGGCTAATAACGCTGCCGTTCTGCGACAGTTGGATGATGAAAAATTTCGCTCGTATCTTTCAAATGTGTGTTAAAATACACTCGAAATGTTAAGAAGCGTCGTTCTTTCTCTCCCTATCACCTTTCTAGGTCTTTAAATCACTACGCAGCGTTAAATACTGTCTCATATACGAAGCATCCGTTTCATCTCGTTCAAAATTAACGCATCCGTGATGTATTACAGTTACTCTGAATTTTTTTCCATCCGAATACTTTTCGAAAAACTATTCTGCTCCTCCACCCAACGCAGATACTTCACTTGCGACCAGCTAAAACAACGTTTCGATTCTATGCCTACGAAAATTCAAGATCGAGAGAGCAAATGAAAAGTTGTTAGAATAATTATGAATATTGATGTTATAGAATACATGGCGGAGCAGGGGGACGAAGAGGACGAAGGTGGTCGGAGATGTTAGGAGGTGGTAGGGGGTGGTAGGAGGTGTTCGGAAATGGTAGGAGGTGGTAGGAGGTGTTCGGAGGTGGCAGGTGTTTGGTGGCGGTTAGAAGTGATCGGCAGAGGTCGAGAAGGACGATGACGACGAGGATGACGAGGGGATGGGGCAGAGGAGGAGGAGAAGGAGGACGGGGACGAGGATGACGAAGGTGGTCGGAGGTGGTTGACGGTGGTTGGAGGTTGTTGCGGTGGTTGGCGGTGGACGTGGTTACGCATCTTCTCACGGGGATGATTGAGCTGATCGACATTTCTAAGTCGCAGTCGTTAGCTAATGTTAGAATTTCTCGAATTGATTCGGGTTAAAAAGAGAACGAGTATTATAGTTCTGCTGAAGTGCATTCAGATGTGAATACGACAAGCGATACTGTATTACGATCTGAATTTGAAAAGAATATTAAACAAAACAAAAGAGACCTCAAGCGCGTAATGACGAATTTAGTGAACGACGCACTTACTCGTAGTGATATCATACGACGACTTTAAAGATCTCTTCACAGAAGACGAATCGAGCACTACGATTATTCGGGATAATATATTGATAGAGACGATTAGAGAAGCGTTGATAAAACGATACGATCGAGCTATAGCGGAGCAATTTTCAGCATCTGTACCCACAGCTATCTTCTATTATAACATTTTCACGTACTCCAAGCAACTCTACGGTGTTCTTCTTTGAGGTGTTCTGGTGCAATGTTTTAACCAACGACGAGCGTTACATGACAAGAAAGCGTCCTGACCATCGCCTGCTAGCCAGCTGACCCAAGAGCCATAATCAAATGAAATTATGAATTCATTTTCAACTTTAATGAAATCAATTTTATGCAATTTTTTTTAAAGCGAATTTTTGCAGTAAATTATTATTTTCATGTCACTAATTGCTCAACATGTGCAACTTGACTTACCTCTGCAGAAGCGTATTGCAAATTCCGCTTATAAGTATGTACTAACACAAAATATAATTCAAGTATTATAGGTAGGTGAACTTAACGTTATGTAATTGTTGGTTGTCTTTTATTTACAATCAGCTCAGTTGAATCGTGATGATTTTTAATGATCAGTTTCAAAACAATTGATTATCTGGTATTACTACCATGTTAGAGAATGGTATCAAAATATGAATATATTCGTATAATTTTTCTACATATGTACGTATGTATAACGAAATAAAAATTATATGCGTATTTATCTCAAGAAATATATTATACTAGGATACGAAAAGTTATTTTTATTATTGTAAAAGATCGTGTGATAGAATGAATTGTTCCCAAAAGTAGGCTATCATATTTTTCCTACAGTGGTAAATAAATAAAGAAAAACTTGTTTCATCATTGGCTGTAAAAATCGTCGCTCTGCTGTGACAATAGTTGATATTAAGAATTCGAAAATATCAAGAGATTTTTCCGAATACGCGAAGAGAATATAAACGATATCAACGATGATCTATGAAATATATGTCATTCATATAAAAGACATATTTAACTCGTGATCTACAGTTGAAATATTTTTACTTCTTCTGGAAATATCTCCTTTAATTCGAAAACAAATGGATGTCAGTTTCGATTATCAAATATGATAAAAAAAAAATATCAAAAATTGATGATTGAATGAATTCAATTTCTGTTGATAAAGGCACAGTATTTGACACTGTGCAGTGAATTTAATACAACCATGCCACTTTTATCCTCAAATCATGAAAGTATCAGCCTGAAGGTAGATGAAAATCTGATGGAGAACTATTTAAATTGATAATTCTATTTTAACAGACCTTCCATCATTGACAAATATTTACAATATACGAAAGCCCGTGCGGCAATCGGATAGTTTTCAAAATAACCATTCCAATCATGACGATGATGTGCCACCCCAGGCACGCATCAGGCTCAATGTCTTGTTCAATTTTGAGCACCATTCAAGTCTCTCTTCCTTAGTATCCGCTGATAACAAATGCCTGCAAACATTCATGCATTTCAATGCTATATAGCTACGCTTTAATTTTACAAAGAAAAGAATTAATTGCTGTTAATATATTTCGAACCTTATTATTGTCTGTGGCCCCATTCTAACCATGACCAAAGTTGCCAAGTCACCCGGTTCAGCGGGCCTAATTGTTTCCAACAAAAAGGTATTTGGTCGGGCGCAAATGTCCCGTGACACTAAACCAACGTCGATTGTTGACACACCTACGACATTAAATAATGAATTATCAAGACGAGCTGCGTATTTTGTCGTCGAATTATCGCAATAAATTGGAAATGGATGACAAATTAATTAACCTTGCAAGTCCAGACTTCCAATAGGTGTTTTCTTGCGTTCATCGTCGGGATACTTCCAGTAAGATAACGCTGAACCTTTGAGGAGACACCATCTTCGATGCCACGCACCAAATCCGGAGACATCGTCAAACATCGATAAAAATCCCCGATGCTCAACAGAAACCGAAAGTTCGCATGAAACGTGCATTTGAAGTCGTCCTTCTAATGGGGACGACTGTGGCACCTGAATTTGATAATCAAAATTATTTAGGTGATAAATTATAGAAACTAGACAACTTCGATGCGGTTTATAAATCTGCCATACTTTGTTGAGGGTCCACTGCTGTCGCTGCACCTCTCTCAGGCTGAATATGACATAACCGGTGAGACTGAAAGCCGGCGATCGCACGGCAGAAGGCCCAGCAGGACTTTGAACCGAAGGCATTAGCAATCGGCTTTCCTGTTTCAAAAGTTTTTTCGGCGTTTTTCCGGAACCCTGCAAATCGAATGACATTGAACATGAGTTACAATATATTGAATGAGAAATATGTCGATCAATACAAATTTCCAACGAAAATCAACAAAATGCTTTAGTCAATCTTTACCGAGCAAGCAAAATGTCACTTATTTTGACTACTATCAAAACCTAAGCATCACTGACGTGACGATGCCGCAAGTAACGTAAATCTACATGCAATACCGCACAAATTTTTGCTAAAAACTATTTAATTTTATGCAAGAACAACACCAAAAAATGTATTTCTACAAATAATAGTAATTACATTACAGGGAGACACTATTTGGCATTGCTGTTGTATAAAACAAATATATTTTTCGATATCTGTATGTGGTATTGCACATGAAATAACGCTGGCTGCGAGGTTTTGGGGTCAATGATGCGAAAATTCTCATGATAACCAAAATAATTGCCATTGAACGTATTTGGTAAAGACTGGCTGTTCCACCATTCGACTCAAAACAAAAGAGAGAAATAGTTTTAGCTACCTTTTTACTATTGTGAATATGATACTTGATCTCGTGTGGAAGAACTTCAGCCCTCGTTTCAAGGGAATAAAGTTCGAGCGTGATTTTAAAATCGCTGTAAAGATCCTGGAGTTTTAACGTCGACGAAAAACGAAGACAAGAATCACCAGGCTCGGCATCGACTACAGGCGTTGCTACAACATGATCCAGATGACGTACAAGGCATACGAAGTGGTAACAATTCGCTGTAACAGTGAACGGTTTTTAGTTAGTATGAAATACAGACAAGAATGATGAATCTTTACCTCAGCGTCTCAAACGGAATACAAAACATATTACCTGCGTCCATGTTGCGGAAATAATTCTGTTTCAAGGGCAGCGTTATTGCGGATATGGTCAAAGAGCCACATTCTTGCAGCTCCGGTGAGCCTGGAATGGCAGGCCTCAATGTTCCTTCTACTTTCAACCTCTGAACCTCGTGAAGTGCAGCTTGCCGTCTGTGAGCTGTGAAAAACGAGTTGGAGAATTCAGGTTGAAGCATAGAATAATTACGAATCTATTCATCATCAAAAATCAGGGCTGTACGAATAAGTCGAAATCACGGACAATTCAATAGGAATCGAATAGTTCAAGTTTTTTAATAATTTGAATCTCTCGAATCATTCGGTAAGAAGCGCAAATTTTCGATTTTTATCGTAAATACCTACGACAAAATGTCCGAATAATTCAGTCATAATCTCAAACACACGAATTTTTATTATTATTTTTTATCTAAGTTGGTTCGGATTTTAAAATTTTTGTTATTTCTGTAGTTTGACAATTGTTCGAATTTATTTATCTTTCAACTTGAAATGTTCTCATGAATTTTGAAAAGTTATACTTCATTTACTGTTAAAAAAATGTTTGACAGTCAAACCTTTCATTCCACTACGTACTTTCAAGTCAGGAGTGAGAAAATGGAGAATTTGATATTCAGCCGAATAATGTCAACAACTCGAACTGATTAAATCACTGAAATAATTTGAACCATTAAAGTTACTCAAATAATTCGAATTATTTGAGAATTACTCAAACTACTGAAATTATTCAAAGTATTCAAACAATTAGAATTAAATAAACAATTTGAACTGTTTGAATTATTCCAATATTTGAATATTCAGTTCGACTCGACCACTATTCAGACAACCCTATCAAATGTCGAAGTACGATTTAGCCAATGGCTACTCACTGGCGACGAGCAACAGCCTTTCCCCTTCAACTTGTTCTCTAGAACCGCTGAATTCGACGGTAGCATTGCACAAGTTCAAAGCCTGGCTCGCCTGGCTTATTACCGTCTGTTGTTTGCACACCTCTTCTAGGAGGTGCTTCACCTTCTCTTGCACAAGCACATATTCATCCCTTTCATCGAATTGAGACGATGAAGTGGTCGTTGTCAGTTCCGGCTCTGGGATTCGAGTCACGTGACGAACGGGAGTTTTAGGAGTCTGAAATTTAATAATTTGCGCCAAGCGTTAAATGCGGTAAAGATCGAACACAGTTGCGACGCTTTCTAGAAACCGGGAAAACCGGAGAAACAATAGCGTGAATGTTCCGGCTCGGAATTTACGTCCACTAAAGTTTTGAAAATACAGTATCTGTAAAAGTGTGGGCCATGTAACAAAGAACACGTACTTGGATCTCCGATTTTTCAGATATCGCCTCGTTACTATGAACGTTGCGTTAATTGGGTCTTCGCATTAGATGAACCCAAAGTAATATGCACACAAGATACAATCGAACTTCACTGACTTTGCAGTATATACCATAGTATGGGTAATGTCATATTGTTTTAGTTCTGTATAGTATAGTACAGTGTAAGATTACTTCTGTTTACTAATAATATTCATATTTTTGAACATTTTTTTAGTAGAGATTTTAGTTAGTTCTTTGAATTTCAATGAATTGTATTTGTTTCGAATATGGTATACTTTAAAAAGCAAAAGTACGACTTAATTATTCGACTGAAAAACCTAGATAAGGCGGGGAATAGTGTATCAAAAAAATAGTTTCAACCCCGTAAAATCAAATTCACGAATATTTACCTGAGACTGTTGTCTTCTGTAAAAACTGACGCTGTGCATCAAAGGCAAGTGATTATCTCCTTCGACTACATATTGTTCACCTTTTCGCGATGATGATCTAGGCGTCGCGATTTTGATCGGAGAACGGTAAGACTGCCTGTGAAGTACAGATGAAATATAAAGAGACTAAAGCCAGTTTCAACACATTCAGACCTCAATCGCTACTTACCCTTGAGTATATTTGAAGCTGTGTGAAGTAGCTGAAGGACTTTTTCCTGCACGGTTTAGTTTAGGTGGAGTCGGTCCTTCCGCTCCTAGACCTGCGTTTTGCTCATCTTGAAGAGCTAAACACCCGTCCAAATACTCGTCCATTTCCTCGAGCACAGAGATGTCAGATGTCGTACTATCTGGATCTGGATCTATCGATCGCTGCAAAATTTATAAGTGTTCAATTCGGCATTATAATATGACCTTCAAGATTACTGCATCTGAAAAAATGAACTTTAGCAAGCAGTAGCTTCGGAACGATATTTTGAGAGCAAAGTTGCATATTACTTATTTCTTGTTCGGTTGATTGTCTAGTACTTATATCATTATTTTTAAATAAGGACGCAAGACCGTTTTTCACTCAATTAGCACTTTAGCAAGTAGTAGTTTTGTAACTATATATCACACGTTCACATGATGTTGGCACAGAATTCAACATTCAGGCCATTTAATCTCCATCACGAACTTCCTTGACTTTTCTAGGTTTATCAGGCTAAAATCTCACCATTTTCAGGACTAATGCGAATAAATTAATTATTGCAAATCGAAAAAAATTTACGTATTTTCGATATATTTTTTTTGTATTATGAAAGTACAAACTGTACTTGGTAGGTAATATTTAGAAATATTCAAAGTTTGAAGAGAACCTTTCAGTAATAGTAAAAATATTTGTAGTCAATCTAATTCATCTAAAGCTTAAAAAAATTATGGGACGTATTTATATGAAAAAACATATAGTAAATGATTCCCTAACTTCCTGTGAAATCCCCTAACACTTTTCTGACTATTCTAGAATTTCAGAATTCCATGACATTTACAGTTTTTACAGAATTCTACGACCAGTGACCACCCTGGCATTGCATACACAATAGCTATATGGAAGTAAAGTTTCTTCATATGCAGAGGAATTTCGACAAAAGCTATGGTTTACTAAAATACTAATTTAGCGAGAAACGGAATTTGTATTAATCTATGGTTGAAGGGAAAAAAAAATGAACGGAAAAGTGCAAAGCTTGTTGAATCTCGTTTCTGCAAATACGGAAATCTGGAAGGTAATTATCATAATTTATACCAACCAAACACTTCACGATTTTAGAGACTGAGATACAGGCTTGAGAAGTTTCCCTGCATATTAAATATGCTTCACTTCACAAGTCAAATCTTTGATAGGTTACAAGTGTGAATAAACAAATGAATATTTGAAAAAAACGTTCACATCCACATGTTTATTCATCACAGCTGACTCACCTTTTTATTCAAGACGGACTGTTCACTTACTACTCTAAGTATGCTTCTCCCAAGGCTAGTATTACCGATACCTTCACTTTCTTCAGTACTGTCATATTCTGTATCTTCCTGCTGATTACAAATTGATATTATTGATCCAACTAATTGAACAATCCTGCGAGACACTAATTGTGCGCTGTATCTTTACCTCAAGATAGTATTCTGCCTCCGTTTCAGTCTCTGTCTTTTCATCTAGCGTCGCAGTTTCTGCTTCTGTTTCCCCAACGGTGTATTCCGTTTCTCCCTCAGTTTCCGTTTCCGTCAGCTCGTTATCAGAAAGATTAGGATAAAGGTGTCCTGCCTTTGGCGGAGACACTCGAATTCGTTTGACGTCTGACTGAGTCTTGTTTTGCTGCAGTTTCGGCAAACTTTTAGCCACTATAGAATCATTGAAAAACGTACAATGAATTCATGAATAATTAGTTAGCGAGTTTGGGAATATATGTAAATCAACTCGAAGTTTTGTTAAAACAACATCATGACTAAGTGAAGAGTTCAAAAATATAACTGAAAGTCATCAACTTGAATATAATTTTAAAAGTTTATATGTGATCTACAAAAAAATGTGTACACACTGAATTTCATCTGCAAACATCCTGTTATTAACATCGCAGTAATCGATTTAATCTAGAATTTGTTAACAAAAATTTAATATACTTTATCCAACTCAGGTGAACAATAACTCATCGTATTCATACATGAATATGCTACGAATCGTCTTCCACAGATTTTAATATTCCTCTCGCCGATTAGTAAAAAAAATCTGCTATATACAATCGTCATAATTTAGAAATGATAAGCTGGCGATTTAACTCTAAATAAATTAATATCATCCAAACTCCAACTTAGATATTTTACGGAGAATTCATGCACGATAAAATAAGTTTAAAAATCTTAATACAATAATCTAATAAAATTGTTAATCTGAATTAGACAAGCAGTGTAGGTTTTTTTATGAAAAATTGGGAGAATAAAGTTACTTCTCTTAAGTTAATATAATAGGATATTTATATTTAAAAAGTCAGCGTGTGAATCTAGCTGCTAGATTTAAAATTATTTCCCATGTGATAGGAACCTTTTTGAGGTATGTGTAACTAGATCAGCTTTAGTGACTTTTTAAACCATTATTCTAACACGTTTTTGTTCTGATCACTTTTTCGGTCTAACTGTATGAATTTATGAACCTGAATAAATTCGCAGTGAAAAAAACGTGATTCTGCTTACCCTGCCTCTTTACAGGAGACGATTTTACTGTGATCGGAACACCGTTCGTAACACTGTCCTGCAGATGTCCAAGCGGAGGTGGAGGAGGCGGTGGTATTGTCTCCTGAATAAATAAACACTCTAAATTCAATCGAACAACAACAGTATTAACTTCGAAGTCAGATTTTGACGAGAATTTCATTCATACCGAAGCAGGCGTCGGCCTAACTGGACAAACTGGTGAGTTTTTTGGGGAGTTAGGCTTTCCATCACTGCTTTCGCTAGTCCTGATGCAAGAACCGGCAGCAGCTTGGGCCATTTCTTTGTTACGATTAAACCGTGACCTCAGCATTTCTAGCTCTCGTTGTCTCTCATTTTGTGAATTCCGCAAAATGTTGTTCTCTAATTCTTGCGTCTGACCACCATGTTCAAATAAAGCACGTTGAGCTATTACTTTCTTACTCAAAACATCAGCTTTATTGTGCGCAGATGAAGCCGTCTTTTCTGGAAGATTAAATATTCCACAATTAAGGGAGTGTACATGAATAAAAGGCTGAAAAAGTGGCTGAATTTCAAGATTTTTCATTCCAATAACCAATTATTTGATTAGTAAGTAGTTCGAACTCCATTCGCGAATGTTTTCCATTTGAATAAATTAATAGAAAGCATCGTATTGATAATAATGTCAACCATTTCACTTGGTGACAGGTTTTGCGATCATTGTGATATCTCCAAAAGAACACAAAGGATTGACTGCAAATTTAGACAGAATTCTTGGGTACATTATCCTCTTTGCTACGATTTGAAGCTTTTTCATTTCCTTTATTTAATAAAAGGGCCACCGTTTGAAGCTTAAGTTCAATCTTCAGACTTTTAAATAACATAAGCCCCAATCAAATTGAATAATTGTTTGTCAAAATATAAATTTTCAAAATTAACCCATCTGTTCAGCCATCCACTCGAACATACGCTTTCAATGTATTAATATGCGAACCTTTAATTTAGATTTTCAAACACAAAAATGAAAATAAAATGGGTATCTACCTTCAGGTGTGTGATGTGACTTCTGGGGATCTTTCTCTTCCAATTGCTTTTTGGAAACAGACATCGATAGCGGCGCCTTTGGGATCAGAGGAGCTTCTCCTTTGTTTCGCTCGAACAGAGCCATTCTCTCAGACAGGGTCATTTCGGCAGGATCCTTCTTCTTGGGTTCCGTGGCTTTAGACTCGAACATGGAAGCCTTGCTCAATACCGAACCTGGCGACTGAATCGGGCTTTTAGGTGAAGAATAGCCGAATTTTGGAGTTAACGAAGTATTCGGGATAAGGTTACTGTCACTACTCGTGCTGGAGCTTACACTCTGTGTATTATTTTCTGGTGTTCTATTATTTTTATTAATGCTAGCATGCGAGGTCTTTGTAGGACTCCTAGAAACGTTCTTATCGTCACTCGGTTTTTTCCCTTCTATGTGATCATTTCCATCAAACTTGGAATTAGAAGATATCACTTTAGGCAGTGATCTTTTATCCACATCCGATAATTGCTGGTCGTTATTCGACCACTTGAACGCGGCCGACGATTTCCCCGAATCTGAATTGGATCCCTGGGAACAACCCTTATAGTCATACACAAGGCGAGAATTGCTGGTAGTACGAGTAAAACCTTGAGCCTCCTGGAAAACACCGTTGTGAAACCTATACTTTTTCTTCAACGGCTTTTTAAGACTTCTGTTTATTTCCATCGACCTCATTTATGAATTACCAGTCCACCAAGTCCTCAGTTGCAAAAAAGATTCAGAGCACAAAGAAAGTATCACCCACTTTGAGGATAGTAAGATCAGACCCAAAATTTAGGAATTGAGAAAAAAAACCGTCAAAAAAATCTTTAACTCTATCTGGTATTGTCTGCACCAATGATAATCAACACTAATATAAATAAATTGGAACAATAAAAGTTAGAATATAAATAATTTGCGAAAAGGTTTTACAATTAGAATGTTTAGAATAATTAAAATCTGATGCTTTATATCCGAATCTGATGTTTTCAGGCTTATTTTATTTACTTTTAAGTAATTTTAAGTAGAAATTTTACAAGAGCGCATAAAACATATTCGTAAAAGTTCGCTATTACAGATGCTGTTAAACAATAAATTTGCTCATTATAATGGTACTATAATGAAAGATTTGTCAAATATTTTTTAGACAATAATGTACTAGAATTTAATCATTTTGGACGTTCTAATTATGAAACCTTTTCTCAAATTGTTAATATCTTAGCTTCTGTTATTCAAGTTTGTTTAGAATCATTTGCAATAGTGAATGCTTAGTAGGAATATTAGTTCATTTGTGTTCACCATGTTGACATAAATAATAATACTGCGGATTTTTAAAACTGTTTTTTCTCTTCTCCTAACTTTTCTTTCAAACACTACAACCCATTCAGGGTTCGTACGCTTTTTGGAATCTGAAATTCCCTAACTTTTCCAGGTATTTCAGCCTGAAAAGAGGATTTTTCCAGTAAGCTTTCAAGAAATATTCCGTTGATGATTAACAATTTTTACACACATTAATATTAATACCTCCAATATTGCCTAGTAAATATCTTATTTTCTGACTATCAATTTACAAATAAAAGCCTGTGATTTTCTGTAATAAAAACAAGAAAAAAGGTTTGGTATGAAGTAATATACTTGGAATGTATGAAGTGATGCAATGAAATAAAATTTTAAGTTTAATTTTATTTTTTGCTGAAGATTGATAGTACTTTGTACAAAACCGACTTCATTTCTTCGACAGACTCAAAATTCCAATCTATTTTCGATAATTCCTGACTTTTCCCTGCTGTGAGAAATTCCCTAAATTTATCCACTTTTCCAGGTTTCCCCTGTGCGTACGAACCCGGCAATTCAGCCTAATCAACACTTGAAAATATTTTCAATCAATATACTTTTTTCAAACAACACCATTTCCCAAAGCATTAAATTGTGTTAAGGGGACATTATACATTAATCTATTACTATGTGATAATAGTATTTTTTTACTGAAAGTGTCCAAGCATTTTTCATTTTCCCACTACCTCAAGTTTTCCACATGCTTTCTAGTTATTCAAGCTGCCCTGACGTTATGCTACTTTCCTCACAGGAGAGTAACTCACGTTCATTTGTTCAACAAACATCAATTATTATAAAAATCACGTGACACCTCACATAAGGAATTAACGCAAGCATTAATGCGGAAGCACATGAAACTTTGTGTGGTACTCTGGAAAGTAACAGTAATCTGTTCGTGATCTGATATAATCTAGAATTTTTTGTCAAACTACATTGTAACAACCATAAGTTGGTTGACAAAATTTGATACAGGCTTTAATCAGGTTTTTCAATTGATTAGTGATGAGTTAAAATGTGGATAAAGTTATTTCCAAGCAGTGTGTTGAACAAAAATTTGCATCATATTATTTCTTGAATTTTCTGCCTGCCAGACATGTTTTTTCTTATCTAAATTTAATCCAATCAAAGGCCGAATTTGTGGGAAAATTTTAAAAGTGATTCCTGGTTAAATTAATCATTTCTGAATCAAATAAGACACGAAACAACAAATTCTTCTTTGATGAAAAAAATATACCACTAAAATTATAAGGGCAGTTGAAATGAAGCATTCAAAAATTTCTTAAGAACTGTCATGAGAACACATTCAACCAAACAAATTTATATTGGGATAAGCTACAAGTCCATGAGAGAGATGCAAAGTTTTGACATCGCGGATTAAACTTTACCCTTACCAGGGTTTCGAGCACAGCTTGATCCCATTTGAGTTGCTTGGTAGGGCTACCCTTTCCTCGACTAACTTGCGTACTGTTGGATGATCCGTTCGAATTGATTTGCTTTGATATGCTGCTCGTACTTGGCTTTTTGGATAGCCCGCTAGTGCTTGACATCTTGGATAATCCAGTTGGACTTTGATGCTTCAACAATCCGCTTGTACTCGGTTGTTTAGATAATCCGCTTGTACTAGGTTGTTTAGATAATCCGCTAGTACCTGGCTGAGGTTCGCCGCTGCCATTTCTTACTTGCTCATTGAACTTAGCTTGAACCTTAGAGGCTTTACTTTCGACTGACTTTATCTGTTCAACAACATATTTAACTCAATTACCAATTTGCATGAAGCAGTAGCTTATCATTGATCATAACTTAGCGTCAGAAAGTGATCGGCACTCAGTACTTTCCTCTCTCTTTTATGATAAAAACAATGTAAACATTGCAGTACAAGTATTCGTCAAGTTTCTCACCAGTGTTGGATGAGATAGGTCATCCTCCCAATTGTTTATCGTAGAAGCCAAAGCAGCAAGTCTGCCCAATCTTGCACCTGGCTTAGCAGCTTTTCGATCGGTCGACTCTTCTTCAATTGCAAATTTTTCCTCTGTTCTGTGAATTGGCGAACTCAACTCACGGCTGCAATCCTCTGAAGAAATATGTGTTCAAGTAATTTGATACATCACATTTGCAATCCTCAAAGCTACTTTAAAACACTGTTCACTATTTTCTAATATAAATCAAAACTCCAAATGAATCTTAACTACTGAAAAGAATAGGTAATAAAAAGATTGAAAGTTTACGATATTCTGTTCTGAAATTTCTCGAACAGGAAAACATTTTTTACATCCAAGTTTTGATGGTTGTCAGATTTTATTATTGTTATTAGGATATCTCATTGACTTAGATCTGATTTTTCTGTTCACTTCAAGTCATAAAACTTAAGTCACAAATCATTACTTTTGTTTCGCAGGCTAAAGATATTTTCAGAAATTTTCAGCAATTTCTACAAATTTACTCAGAATGCATATTTCTAAAAGATTTTCTATTTCGCTTAAAATATTTCAGACAAATTCGCATAAATTCCTAGGAGTTGTTCCGAAGTATCTCAATTTCTGTGCAGAAAATTAATTTCAACAGGTTTATCGAAAAACTTCGATATTTCTTAAAAATTACTGTCAAAAATTTTCACACTTCTAGTTTGACTAAAATTATTGTTTTAGATATATCCAGATTTTTCAATGGCATTTCAGAAACATTCATATGCAACTGTTTCCTATGAAATTCCATACCGAAGTATGCTCAAAAAATATACAGGAACACCAGAAATCCGATTTTTTTAGATTTGTAATGCAAAATGGAGTTTCAAAAAAACTTGAGTTTCTCATAGAAATTGGTACAATTTTCACCTCTAACTTCACTTGGGCAGAGACAGTCTAGAAGACAAAAATCTCAAGTTTATCAGATCTTTAAAAACTCTGTGGAATTTCTTCAAATCCCTTAGACTGATAGAATAATTCAAACTATTCCAGAAGTACTACAGAATTTTGCTTAGGACAGTCCAAAAACTTGATATATTTCTGAGAAATTCATTTAAAAAATTCTGAGAACTTTCCAATAATTCTCTCACTTGGGAATATAGTGATAATTAAAGGGTATGAGATATTGTGATCGGTACATATTACAGATAGATGCTATGGCATCTGCCATAGTAGTACCATATATATATTGTATGCAGGAACCAGTTTATGATATCAATGTGTGTAGGTGTGACAGCACCAACCAAGCAACAACTTACCAGAGTATAGCTTGCCCAGCCTTTGTAGCTTGGATCTGACACCGGATATTTGAGTCTCTCCATTCTCTTTGTTGGATACTTTGCCTTCTTGAGTTGTGATAGGAATTTTAGTAGGAGAAAATTTTCTCGGTGATTTAATCGGCGATTGCTTGACGGGAGAATCTTTAACCACTGGTTTAGCTGCCACATTGTGTTCCAGTACTAAAAGGCACAATACAACATCAAATAATGCAAATTGAACATGAGAGACACAAATGAATTAACGTACCTGGAGCCTGTGCCAGAATGGCATTAGCATCCTTCAATGGACTGCGCCTCTTTTTGGGATCATGACCAGCATTTGACAATTGCGTGTCCAATTTTTCCCTCCTTGCTTTCGCACGCTCCAACATTCGCTAAAGTAAGCCAAAAAACTCGGATATCATAATTCACACGATGATGGTAGTAGATCAGCATAATAAAACAGTAAGAGGTATAATTCTGTACTTTTCTCACATCTATTTAGATTTTTCATACATGCAGAAGAAACATAAGGGATTATTTTCCTTGATTAGCAAGTACAAAATCTGGCCAGGAAAGTTTTGAGCAGCTAAAATAATGAAAAGGGGTCTCAGACCTAGTAGTTGAGGTTGATAAGGTTTAATTTAACTAAAACAATATTATCTGAACACAGAGGAGCAGAAAAAATCGAGAAAAGCCCAGTCGTGGACAACAATTTTAATAGCACCATATCTTGTTCTTAACCGACAAGTGTGAAAAATGTGTCAAACAAATTCGAGAGCCTTTGATTACTGTCTAGACAAAGTAAGCTTTATTAAAATTAGACGAATTGGTGTCCGCAGAATGCAACAATAACCTAAAATCTCGATCTATGTTAAGGGTTAATTGCTTTATATTTACACTTGATTCAACTCAATTCGATCAAGACTAATTTCGCTTTGTGTCAGTATTGTTGAATAAGATTAAACCACAGAGAAATGTAACAGTTCGTATGAGTTTAAAGTTCATAACGTTATCCTAACGATGCATATTCATGTGAAATAGTTATTTCACAAAATTAGTATGGTCTGAAATTCAATAAGACGTGACAAAACTATGCAGACTCAGATTTTGCAAACCCAACTTCTTCGAAGTCTTCCTAAACTGTCAAGATAGTAAGAGTTTTTCAATCGTGAAATTATTGGGACCAGGCTACCTGGTTCATAAATTTTATTTAGGATTACAACGGTCAACACGTGTTTGTATCTTACAATCCTATTCACTTCCAGACAAATAATGCCTCGGATCAGGTGTAATTCCGCATAGCGTCGCTTACCTGAGTGAAGGGATCCATTGTTTAATTTCGGGCAGAAATTTAGAAAATTTCGACACGCAGGCTTGGAATCGTGACCCGACGTTTTCCGTCCTACGAAGAGCTCAGAGCGACGCGAATATACTTATTTATCTCGGGAAATAAGTGCGAGAATATCAACGCACGTCGCGCCCTTCGACCGAACTCTTCAAACTGTCAACAACCGTTGCATTCAAATGCAACCGCCATTTTACGCGTTACTACGCTCACTGAAGTGGGATCACCGATGAAATTCAAAACGTCAATATCTCCTTCGATTCTGATCATAAACTTGTCGAACTTCACAGTTGTGAAAAGAACTTCATCGGTTATTTATTATCCTTTTTCAAACGAGATACGAGTTTGTCTTCCAATGTACCGGCCCGTGCAATTTGTTGCGACGATATATTTTCCAAAGTTAAACGCGATCTTGCCGTTCATTTGGGTACTGAATACCGACTCAATACTGACTGCTCGTTCATTCGCATCCTGTATAGAGCCCAGCCACCCGACGGATGAAGGCCCTATAGTGGGGGAAGAACGTTCGAAAGTTTAAATTAACGGGCTTTCATTGGTCGAGTAGTTGGAATAAATACCTAACCGTTGTACGTATTACAGATTATATCTCTACGCGTGCGCACCGGATTTGAACGTTGGTCATTCGAATTTTTTTGTAACTGGTTAATCAATTCTGCGCAAAGGTGGTAAATTGTTCACAAAATTTAGTACGAGGTCCGAATCCCCTCATCCGCGTTCTTCCTTTGGTGAAAAGTTTTCAGATATTTCTCATAATTTTGTTTATAAATTTGATAGATAGTTTTCGAACATTTCTGAGAAAAATTCTGTACTGTACATAGTCGAGGGTTCTTAGGAAAACTAAGAAACTCGGAGAAATTTCCATTCTAAGATAATTCGTAAAAATTTAATTTCAGTCAACGCTTGACAACCAAATGCAGCACCATTGGTCAAAGAAATGTATTCAACCCCATAAAGTTGTTGCTGGGATACCTGCAAATGTTTTTGTGTTATGGAATTTCTTCAAATAACCTCGTAATAATAGATATACATATAAATATTGAAGCCTGTATCCGAGCGTCAATCGATAGTTTATATTGTAAAAGAAGCTACACAAAATTGAATTTGGTGAACATTATAATGAGAATTTTAAACGACGTTTGACAACTCATGCACCTAGTTCTGTGAAAGTAATATACCATAATGATTATCATATATATATACAGGTAAAAAACTAGAATGGAAGAGAACATCATACGGACTTTTCGACCGAATACCCTAAGAATTCATCCTAGCGAACCAAATTTCGAATCTGCAAATCCAAATATTAAGATGGATTATGTTGCAATACTATTATTCATTGGGCTGGTGGCTGTGCAATTGCTCACGAGCGCCTTTATTGGATACATTATATCAACCATATACTGATAATTTGTCTCACGAGTTTAATAAAGATCACTGAAATAAAATAATTGAGACCCTGATTTGGCTACTCATTAATCATATACATAATGATTTCCTTTATATTGCGATCGAATCAGTTAAAAATTTTGTCAGATGAAGTATAAATATACTGATAGTAACTGTTGTCAAGTGATTGACATTAAGATTATTTTATTATAATCTTGTCTGAATCCAAATATCGAACGAAAAATTCCAGCACTCTGCTGTTGCATAGCCAAACGATTATTATAGAACTGTTATAATATTCTATCATGATTAATATTATTACAATTCAAATTTCAACACTTCATATACTATTTATTAGCTGTAACATGATTATTTCAAAACATTGTATTGATTTTTATTTCTATGCATATAGAACTATGTACGTATTCAAATGCTTGTTATGTACTTAAATTAGATATTTATTATATTATACTACACACAGTTTCATAATAATAATAATAATGGCATGACTAGACAACGACTAAATAAGTAAATATACGGATGTTTCGGATATCAAGATTAGATCCAGGTAAATATTTAATTTAAATAATATCAAATTGTTAGTACATTATATCTCTCTATATGGTTTATAATCTCAGTCGATCGATTTCCTTTACATATTACACATCTGATTTGAATTTGGTATTTCTCTATTTTGTAAATTGGCCAAAGATATTCCAAAATCATGGCTTCAGTCTAGGAAATTTTAATGTGCGCTATATGCATTAAATATAGATTATAGCATTATGATTTGTGCTGTATCACCACGGCAGTCAGTATATTTTACATGTTGTAATGCGCGAAAAAGAGCCTTATCAGATCCTACTCCTTAAGTAGACTTCAAAGAGCTGAGAGAATCGTGGCGTTATTTAATTCAAGCTCTTGGAAGATATAATTATGCGTATTACATTGATTGCTGCCAAATCGTTGAATCCTGATCTCAGCTAACATTTTGACATATCTTTGTTACATCGGAACACTTATTAATAAAAATTTTGAACAAAGAAATATCATTGTAACTAATTCATACAATCACTACTACATGTTTCATTTTCCCGATATTTCAGTATTAATTACAATTTGCAAATCACATGATTCAATTAGTTTATTTGAAGATTTCATCTGTATACATCATTTGTATACAATAATAATAAATATATACCAGAAGTATATTTGCTGCATGGCACCAGAAAGCTGAAGAAAATGTTCAAGCAATTCAAAAATATGAATGTTTACACACAGTGGACTGGGACTACACATTGTCGGTAATAAAGTTTGTGCTTTTATATGTAGAAATAAACATTAATCAACAAGTTTTAATAATATGTAATACGCTGGTTCGAATTTATCATACCCATGAAGCTCAGTAAACTCTTATGTAAAAGCTCTATCAGTCACTTTCTACCATTTTTCTTCTAAAAATATATTATACCAAATCCCTCAGTTCCAAAAATGAGTTTCGCAAAAAAATATAGTATATAGTATAATATAAGTGGATATCATATTAACGTAGAAATGTCCGGCTTAGAGAAAAGTGAAATTCCGAATTGTAGGATTTGTAATTAAATATAAGACACATTTAGATTTGTATTGTGAGATCTAAGAATATACCAAATAAAATTACACAAAATCTCATCTTCGTGTGAATATGATATTAGCAGACAAAATTCATCGAAATTTTCAAAGATCTTTGAATGGAAATATTTTCCACGTTCCTCAGTATTACACCTAGACGATATTTAAGATTAAAAGACCGATTTGTCAACGTGATTCTTTGCATCAAAATGACATTGACTAAAACATAGCTCAATTAAAAAGGGTTCAAATTTAATATTTTGTATGATCCAACAGCACAGTAAACTATCAAATATAGTAGAGTACTCATCGAAAGCGGTAAATGGCAACACACACATCAATTAAAAAAAAAAAAAATTAAGAGACCTGTGTTCTTCTGCTGCTAAATATTTCTCATGTAAACATAAAAAATTCAAAGACGATATTACATCGCTTATTAAATTCTTTAGCAATTCAGCATAGGAACAAAATTTTCAGTCTATTACGTTAGAAACAATTGGTGAAATATACAACTTTTACTCATCGATTGCCAGATCAAAATTTAAACACGAGTATAAATACATTATTTGAATAAATAATTCGATGAGTCGTAACATTTGACTATTGCATTGCATCATCTTAGTATAGTTGGTGCAAAGAAGTAGGTATAAAATCAAGGATGAACAATAAGCCTTGAGAAACTTATTGACCATATCAATTAGCGATAGCTAAATACATTACTACTGAAAAATAAATAGTGTGTGTGTATGAACCGTATTTTTTATGAATATACATTTTACACTTTGATGCAAGAATAACATACACATATACTCCAGACCGATGACAAAAATCATCAATCTTTTTTTGATCTCTCGTGTACCTCAAAAATTTCCTTCTTAAGTTCGTTAAAGACAGATATTTAACTACGTGTTATTTGACATATAAAGCTTATTAGGGGTGGGTGATTTCTTGTAAATGACTCGTAAATTCAAGTCGAATTCATTGTAAATCAAGTAATATGGTTAGTTACTGATTACGATAAAAGAATCATGTGTATATCACATTGAAAGATGTTGATAATAATGATGATAATGATAATAATAATAGTAATAATAACAATAAAGCCTGGTTAATATTACAATAATTTACACGAAAATCGATAACATCGCCTAATACTTTCCGACTATATACGAATATCGTATTAATTGCCTAAAACATGATTTAGGTGACTTACTTACTCAACAAGAGTGGAGGAACTTGATCTTACATTTAGATCAGCTGTGCAATTTACCGTTGAGTCGTTTTATACTCTTGTTATTACCACAGCTGCTGTTCAAACTAGCATTGCCATTCTGCTGTTTATTTGTTTTTAGACTGAAAACCTTTATGGCTCCCAATACCATTAAAACAAACCAATACATCTGCGGCAGCAATAATATCGCAATGCTGATCTTACAGCCACGAGGCAGAGCCATTATTGCCTGTAATAGAAAATGTGTAATTCAGTTTCTAATCAGTCAATTTTCTGACTGTATTCACAGGTGAAAAGAAACTTCATATTTCTGGAAAAGTTTTATTTATTCTGATAATATCTGAGGCAATTCAATAAATTCTAGAGAGGTTCCAGGGAGAACTAATAATTTTTCGAAACTTTATTTTCTACTGAAAACCATAAAAACTCCCGAGTTTCTGACTTCTGACTTCGTCGCGTTCGAGATAAAAATCGAATTTCTTTCCAGGAACAACTCAGAATCTTCCTGACCTTCAATCGAAAAAACTGTGAGTTTTCATCTTTCTGACTATTTCTAAGTCAAGTCAAATTAGAAATGAAACCAGACCAATTTTTAAATAAAACTTATATTTTTCAAAGATGTATTTCATATCACAAATCTGAAAAACACCAAGTTCCGGTATATCTGTGTATTTTCTAATCATACGTTGCGTTAGAGAAAACTGGGATGTATTTCTCAGAAAAATTAAGAGATTTTTATGAAACAATTGAAATAAATTTTTGGCATAGAATTTGAGATCTTTCGAAACATTCGTAAAAATTGTGAGAATTGACAGACTGAGAAATTCACATTTTGGGTGAATTTGTAAAGATTTCTATAAATAATTTTGTTGAAGATTGAGATTAAAGTTCACATAAAACTCACCTCAAAGTAAGGCAAACCAACCAGTTCGCTGTACAAGTAGCAAAGATACGGAAACATCGCCACTCTGCATATGAAGAAGGTCCCTATCATAATCAGTCCGTTGGTCACGTATAATTGAGTGGATTTCATCTGAAGTAATAAAATGATTATAGTACACAAACTTAGGCTTAAAGCTTTACAAAATTGTAAGGAAAAATACACATCACTGACCTTAAGTCTACTTAGTATTCCTCGCATGGAGACAAAGGGTGTACTGAGTTCCATGAGATAAACAAAGCCAAAGATGCAGTCACCTAGACCCCCGCGTAAGTACTGAAATTAAAAAAAGAGAATGCTGAATTTTGTCCCAACACATTGTTGAATCGATCAGACTGAAATTAGGGCCACGACGAACTCACAACTATGATCAAAAATCCAAAGCTGCCGATGAACAGATGATGCATTACAATGACTGGTTGTTCCTTGAGATAAAGTCGAACATTTACTATGTGACCAGCATCAGATTTTTGGTCTTTTTTGTGCTCTGATATGCTGGCGTGCACTCGGTACATCGACCAAATATCGTAGAAGAAGTAGGAAGCTCCGAACCAAGCATATGCTTCACTCATGAAATGAGACGCGTGAAGGAATGATCTTGTGCAAGACCACATGCAGACTATAGAACCCGTTACACAACTCAGCGCAGCTTGAACGGCGGAGACGACTCTGCAAAGAGAAAAAAGGACACCGATGATTATGAAATTCAAACACACCTTTTCTTCGTAGAACGAATTTCTATAAACTTACTCAGAATCTGAATTTCTGACAGTATCACAAGTCTTTTAAACAATTTCTAAGACAAGTTCTAATTACTTTTAAGACTTTTGTCGAAAATTAGTTTCAGCAGGTTTATGAAAAACCTTGATATTTCTTGAACATTGATTAATATTAAAATTATAAATAACAGAATTAAAATATCGAATTGAAAACTATACTTTTCCTGAGTTTTCCATGCCAAACAATAGCCCCTGACATTTCTCGGTTTTCCAGATTTTTTAGAGAAGTGATCAGCTGGTATTTTCTAGAAATATTCTAATTTTTATTAAAACCAATTCTAATGTTCCATATCGTCAGAAAATACACAGAAACGCTAGGATTCAGATTCTCCAGATTTGTAAGAACAATGCAAAATTTCCCTAAAAATGGATCCAATTTTCAAGTCTAACTTGACTTAGTGAGAAACAGTCAAAAATAGTGAGCAGAACAAAAACTCCCGAGTTTTTCAGAATGTGAATATAAAAAGAAATTTGGAATGAATTTGAATTATTTTCAGAGCTCGGTAATGATAAGGAATAGACAGAAATTTGCAAGCTTGCGGGTTTTTTACATTTTCGGTAAAAAATAACAATCAGAGAGAATATGAGTTTTTTAGAGTACTCTGGACTTTCTTGAAATTGCTAAAACATTATCAGATTTATTCAATCATATTTCTGCTTAACTGTCTGAAATCATGGTATAATTCTGAGAAATTTCCATAACAATTATTTTCACCAAGAATGGAATGGAGGAATTATTAATATACTAACTTGTTAGATATCTCTAAAACATCGGGTGACGTCAGATGGTACTTCTTCCTGATGCGAGAACCAGTGCGGGTTCTCAGTGCCATGTGATTGAGGAAGTCGAATAGGGAGAGAAAAAATATGAATCCCAAAGCGGACAGACAGGCGCCGCGTCTGAAGCTGATCTTATCTCCAGGCTCTAAAACAGCGACGGAGCCGACAGCGACTCCCAACGAACCGACAGTTGAAGCAAGTAGAAGTGACATGTCCCCGAATTTATTGTGAATCTGAATTAGAAGAAATCGAGAGGTTAGTAAAATTTTCTTCTTTAAAATCATCGAAAGTGTATAGAAAGTAAAGGAACATGATATAGCATATTACATGTGATTGCGCAGTGAAAGCGCAATGCTGATCAATCTTTGTCTCGCTTTCTTATTTAAGTTGCCCAGTTTTAATTATTGTCTGTAGTAAATTCCGTGATTGATAACGATCCCAGGTTTTCCAAACAAAATTTGCCGTTCGTCTGGATAAATTTTTTTGACTAGTAGAGAAACGAAAATCCAAACAATGAATTAATAAATATAAGTTTTCAAAATAATGAGTATTTTTTACGAATTGCGACTCTAGTTGCAAGAGAAATACCAAGGTTTAAATCGAATCCTTTTGTTGCAAAGTTTTTACTTTTGTCATTTTATACAAAGCTAAAGTTATGAACGTTAGTATAGCGAAACACTGATATATTCCAAATTACAAAGTTAATATTCAACACTCTACGATAATAAAGGAAATAAGTAATATAAAACAAAATTCTTATTTAATGTAGTATGGCGAACAAAAATCAGTGGTGAAATGACGAGACAAACAATTGCAGTACAAGCGAGACCGAATAAAGCTTGAAAATCTTCCACATTAAAATACTCTCAAACTTTTACACATATTATGCCCATTAATCTTCAATGAAACGGAAAACCCACGCAAGATATGCAACATTACAAAGAACATAAAACACAATCGTACAACATTTCCTTGCACCGTTAGAGGAAGACGCGTAATATTCTTCTGTTGCGTATTTTTGTTTCCAGTATTAGACTCACTGCTTGTTCACTACCTGTTTTATATTGCATGAAAATTTTATACAGAGCTTATCACTTTGGCAAGAATAGACGAAATATCCCGAGGAACAGAGATGGTTTTTTTTGCTATTCTGTGTTTATATTGAAAATATTTGCGTAACATAGAATAGATGTAGGTGATGTAGGCACATGACAGAGTAAACTTTATTGGAAGTTGTTATCTCTGTAATAATAAAACAGCAGTAACATGAGAGCAGTTGAAATAGCATCGCTAATATCACTAAACTTGTCACGTAACTGTCATTGCACCTTTTGTTATTATTATTCATTGACTCAGAATATATAGTATCAGCAATGGCGATGATACATGAAGTCACAGCTCGTGAAGCAAAACGGATGTTAGAAGTGGTTGAATATCACACAAATTGGTATGACTGACATTGAAGTCGTCACGCAATTAGTGTCTAAATTGATTGCGAGGCTCTAGTCAATTGTATCTGGTTTTAGAATGTCACAAAGATTCCATTTTAGTTATAATACACGAAGTTAAACTACCTTGGATTATTGATTGTTCGAATGAAATACTGTGATTGATTGATTGTAGTATCACCGAGTTAATAAAAGGTACTGTAGTGTACCTCTGGAGTTGTTAATCTTGTCAAGCCAAGGTGAAAGATTACACTGCAGATACCATTGTTTTCTAAACTAAGCAACTGATACCATTGTTATTGTTGCACGATTGAGGACAAACAGACCCCACCACTGGAATCCAAAATCAACAAAGGAGAAAAAAAACTGTTTGAAAAATTCCCAACAATGGTATTTATGTAATTATAGAAATGAATCTTAGCATATTCGGATAACATAAGCTAAAATATCAAAAATGTGAGAAAACCTTTTATACTTACAATGGCAAAATGATTAGGGACTAATCAAACATACCTCTATCAATTATCCGAAAACACTCAAGAAATCTCATATTATAGTATAGTTGTAATGCACAAATTTCTTCGATAATAGCAGTCTTATACTTTATCGATGAAAAATTAATTTTTACCAACAGCAGAGACATGTAGTTATAAAAAAATTTTCCAGGCAATCTCTGGAGATCTCTACAGTAAAAACAAAAACATTAGAATCGGATAAAACAAGCCAGGGTTTGATAATTTTTAAAATCCTAATTACGAAATCTTTTCTGAAATTGTTTAAATCTTAGCTGTGTTATTTGAATTTGCTCAGATTAATTTCTGTCATGCAGTGGGGAAGGTTTTTTCATTGGAGTTCACTATCATTGGTGCGGATAACATGGCTTAAAATTCATCAGTTTATTTTTTCTTCTCAATCATTGGTCGTTAAGGAAGTAATAACAATATTTCTAATTAATGAAACTTAGTTTCTGTTGTCCTGATTTACGAAAGATGTAAAATATAATTGGCTGATATATTGATCTCTTTCCAGCCAAATGTTTCAAATTTTTACATTTCATACAACCGACTAGGCAATTTGCCAAAAACTTGGAGCCTGAAGATCGAAGAATTGTTAGAAATACATTGGCAAAGATGAATAAATTACCTCAGTCATAGCAGACATACATATGAATGGAAACAAGTATGCTTAAATTCACACGCTATACCTCATCTTATCATTTTACTTATTGTCCGTTGGCTGTTTAACCAATTTATAAAACCACTTATCATTCAAACATGCTCTTAATAGGCCTTTAAGTCACTCATGGTAGTGTTAAAACCTAGCAGCAACTTCTTTTGGTTACCGACCTTCACAGAGCGCTAAAAATGAAAAAAATTTTAATATTCTTAAACGATCGTAAACTTTCAGAGAACACACAATCATGTGTTTATACAAACGTTGACACGAACCGCATTTTTCGTTATTTATAGGGAAAATAAGAATAAGGTCAGTCATCGAGTAATCATTTCATCTAGAGGAACTTCATTTTATAGGACTAAAAAACAAATTTGGGACAGCAAGAACGAAAGGTTAAAATTCTTAAAACTCGTTTTAGTTTACCATTAATTAGGTATCGGTGACCGTTACATAGAATATTCAAGTTCTTTTGATTCTTATTGTCACGTCATTATTCTTATCTAGTGCAAGATGTAGAATCATCACTAGATTAAAGTTAGTAACGTTAACACCGTGAAACATTGGATGAAAGTCACTATTTCGCTATTTCAAAACAACTTTGAAGCAGTTGAGTTTGCAAGTTGATCGAACCTCACTTTATTGCGATTTTTACAATTTCAGAAAATCCCAAATTTACGAAACATAGGTTTTTCCTGAAATTGCGTAGCTGTATTGACCCTACTAATGTCAAGCTCGTAAATTGTTAAATTAGAATTCATGCCACTACAAAGAGAAAGAAATAAAAGCCACAAGAAATATGAAGCCATCACAGTTAAGCACTTTTTTTATACTCTGTGCGTATGAGTATTATTTTCAACCTGGTAAGTGAAGCAGGAAAGAACCATCCGATTGTCCAATACGTTAATCTTTGTCTTTTGAAAAGCTGAACAATGAATATAAAATGCATCGGGATGTCTCAATAAATGGAACAAACGCAAGTTAGAGCAAAGTGGAAGAAAAATTTTTTTTTTTTGGGTAGACGAAAGGGGAGTTAAAAAAATACATGAATAATTACGAGGCTCAGCCAACAATAAACCGGGCAATAATCGGGGTGAACGACTTTTGGAAAGAGAGGTTTCCCTCAAAGGTTGTTTAAACGTAATGTGAATCGCTTTCGTTTCTTCTCTGTTGCAATTCTAATACAAAATCAACAATTTCAAATGCGATTTACACAATCATTAGTGCTGAGTTAATCGAACCGAATAAATCAATAATATTTTTCGTGGAGGGTAATAAGTAGTCTCAATACCCGGCTGACAACCGGTAAGAAAGTATTTCACATCATATTCCGTGAATTGCGGTTCGTTCCGTATTTGAATAACATGGAACGATCAGAATAATCCTGACTCAGACTTGAGTAGCGAATTTTGATACGATATTCTTGCGCAGATCAAAGAGCAGTGATAAAATGAAGTGAAATATATTCGACAACGCTTACCTCTTTGTTTTTGCCGGAATTATTTATGTGCACCATTTTACCACGTCGTACGTTTTTTTTTTTCTTATTCTTCACCGCTCGACTGCCGTCGTTCCCGTTTAGGGTTTTCGACCAGATAAATCGCTATTCTCACAATCTCTGTCGCTCTCTCTCTCTCTCTCTCTGGGCAATTTTCACCTATTCATTTGACATTTTCTTACATATCTAAGCGTATGAAATCTATCGCGTCTTCTACTGACAACATTTCGTTCGATAAATAGCTAACAGCTCGCTAGTTTCGCTAGCACTCTGATGTTTCATGAGCTGCGAAATCCACTCTACTGTCCCACAAATCCAAAGTGGAAGGGGAAGTCGTTCAGCTCGAAAGAGGGTTTCAGCGCTCTCTGTGCAACTTTGTTAGAACTTGAAACTTTGATTTGCCGATTTTACCAACCACCCTAGGACGGAAAATTTTACCGTTCTGCAAGTCGGTTTGAATCGCAAGTTATGAAAAGAGTAAACAACAGTTACGAAATCCCTGGCAATGTTATTTGCGCCAATGATAGTGAATACCAACGAAACAATATATTTACTGGGCCATTGGAACGGATCTCACTGTTAGAAAATGTCAAAAGACGTTGATTAAGCTTAACTTTATCAAACTGGAACCGCCAAAAAAATAGGCCGATTATTTGTTGCATTTGTATAATCCATATAAATTTCAAATGAAAACATATAATAGCAATGTAACAAATGATCTGCGATAGTCACACTTGACAAATACCTACACTTTTCAGGATATTTTTCGCAGCAGAATACGTGAGCTTTTTTCTAAAATCAATTTGTTTTATGTAACGTTCACATGAGTCGGTGATTTTCAAGAAACATAAATCCCCAGATACAACCTGGCACTTAATTCAAATAAGTACAATTTTGAGAGCATCTACTTGCATGTTATTCCTGTATATAATAAGATTTTTCAAATCGGCAGCGCTGCCAGATTTCTGCAAGACACTACGATTCACAAGTTGAAACAGAAAGATAGATACATGTACATAACCTTGCACTCAATTTTAGCCTCTAATTATCGTTTGATTCCAGTGTATCAGTTTTTCGAAATCTATCGTCCTTCGTGGATTTTTTGTTTTGGAGGTTCCCACTTGAATTAAAAATATCATGAGCATTCAATTTCTTAATGAAGCGTCTAATTAGTACGTAATTAGGAACTTTAGATTCATACAACTTATAATAAACATTCGAAAATTCTTACACTATAATAGTTATAATGCACAAATGTAATTGTTGAGTATCTGCTGCACTTTTCTGACAAAAATCTATTTATATGCACTCTAGATGTAAATTGTTTTTGAAACTACTTCAGACGAATTTTTTCTATCTCTGTAGGGAATGAAATATCAATTCACAATAATCAAACCTTTCTTGATATCATAGCTTGTGTTATTCAGACCTCCCAGATGCATTTTTATAACGTAGTAGATATTCTCTTTTGTGTTGACAGTCGTTGTCGCAAATAACATAGTTAAAGATTCTTTCAACAATCTTTCCTCTTATCTTAATATTTCATTCAGATCTCAAGATAATTAATGTAGAAGAAAATTCATAATAATGCTCGCATTTGCCCATGTACCTCTGGTTGAGACTTACAATTAGACGGGATGTTACAATGGAATATGAATGAAAACCACAATACAGCAAGACAGTTGTATTCTCCACCAGGTCTGTTTTCTTGTTCAAAGTCCTAAGGGAGTAAACACAATGACATTAAATTTTTGAATACTTATTAATTTACATTGTTATTATCATTAGTGATCACTGCCTACACATATTGTCACAGGCATGTTTGGTTTCAATTTACGTTTACATGGAATTATTTTTTACATCCCTTATAAAAGTATGAACTAAATAAACTTTAGTGCACTAGATATAATGATAAACAAAAATGATCCTTATAACATTTATCCTCTTCCTCTTCCAGGTTGTGAACCTCCTGGTTGGTTTTGCTGATTCAACCAAGGGGCCGAACCCGTGCCTCTGCCTCTCTGGTTTTGACCTCGTCCCCTGCCCCGTGCTAAAAATAGATATATTCAGTGATAATTTGCGTTGGAAAAAGAATACCGATGCATAAAAGTGTAAAACTTGTTAGAAAAATGAGTCTTTGAAACATTGCCAGTCAAACAGAAATATGAATTCGAATCGGATTGCATTCCACATTGCTGAAATAAATTTTTCAGTAGGCCAAAACATGTTTACGGACTTCGATTTTGATGAAAAACTGAAAGATTCTAGATCTATTTGTATTTGTGTGAAAAAACAAACCTTGTGCCCGTAGTATTGCGGACTTTCCTCTGCCCGCAGTGCCGGCGCCTTTGCCACCGGGTCTTTTGAACATCGGGGCATTTTTCAACATATCCGGTAATATAAGGAACCTTATTTTTGAGCCCCTAATGTAAACGTTCTCTAGCTGGCCTACGCGTCCATCGCGATAAGTGACGGTCAGGTTTTGCATTTGACAGTTCATGTTGTCTTCGGCTTCTATTAACTTTCCGCGGTAAACCTCGCCGGTATTAGTTTCACAGGTTATAGTGTGACCTTCGGCTTCGTGAAGTACTTTAATTGGCACCCCGATCGACATTTTGACACTTATGTTCCGATAATCGACACTAAAATCTCACTAGCTCACGAAAAAACTGGCGATTGAAACGGATTTATACCCGTGTGAAGTCTGTATCGTTGCATCAACGTTTGTCAACGGACGCCATCCACTTTCGTTTCGTTTACGAAAATGGCCGAATAGTTACGTAGTTCGAATTTTGGCCACTTGGCTTATTGTCGGCATCATGGGTCGGCATCACGGCTTACATTAGAGCATATAATATACCATACATGCTCCAATACCCGTATTCAGCCCCCTGACGCTCACCACTGCTCGTATACTAAAAAATTGTACGCGTTTTGTCCCCGTTTTTTAATTCCTCTACGTGGCGCTAGTAAACTCTTGACACGCTCGCTGACGGCGTGCAAGCATTTCAGACAACTACTAGCGCCACTAGTGGTGGAGATTGGCGGCAAAATCGAGGGACATTTTGCGAACTACTTTTAGCAGCGTGTGTCAGGGGGCTGCCCGTATTCATAGTCTCTCCTTATCTCAAGAATAAAGGACGCCTTGATGAAGGCTTCCTCGAATCTCAGAAGCGTCCTCGTTTCATAGTCACAACTTGGCTCTCCCTTCCAGAAGGAAGACGTATTTAGGGATATGTGATTGCTTATGGTGGTGAAACTGCTGATCGAAGCGCCACTCGGCTATATTTAAATCTAACTTAAACCGCTTGACCCTCATTGTCAAGTTGCATCGCATGGAGACTAGAGTAAAGGAGTCCGAACGCTTATGGCGGAATCGTCGAAAAGTGGTTCGTGAAAGTGATGAAAGATCTTGTAGTTCGGGTTACGAATAGGATACATACGTGAGGATCGACGATTCAAAATCACCGCGCTGACGGAGCTCACAGTGGTAGCGCTGCCAGGCGGTTACAATCAGCGGATCGTTCATCACTTTCACCGACCATTTGGCTAGCACTGCGTTCGGACTCCTTACCTCTAGTCTCCATGTTGCGTCGGTTCATGAGAGTGTATAACCTCAAAGAGATTAACCTGTAGACTGGCTGTGATCCTGCGTCACACGGGTCATAAGTGCATAGACACCAAGCGCAAACGCAAACGTTGGCTACGTGAAACGAAACAGCTAATCGCAGTGCCGAAGGTTTCCTCAAGGAAGCTCGAGACCTGCCTTGAAAGAAGGAGGCCAATAAGGCTCCTTGTTCTGTCGAGGAAGGTCTATGAAACGTGAAATGAGGAACAAAGAATCCACGGAGTAGTAGGAAGAAGACAACACTCGAGCAGCACTTGGCTCAAAAACTGGCCCAGTGTTTGGGGCGACGTAAGAAGAATTAACAAGGTGCGATTTAAGCGCCTCTTGCGGTGTGAGCCAGTATAGCGCACTCACCCCCTTCGCCATATGATCTTACGATTCGCCGTTTGCAAACCTTTTCCTCGGATTTAATGTCGGTTGAGATTAGAAAAGCAATCACTCGGTTTTTACTGGTTTTTAGTCACTTCAGATGCGTATTTTACTAATTTACGGAGTGTGTTTATAAAACGGAGGCTTATAAGTTACGATTGCCGCCCTTTTTTTGACATTTCATAGCGGAAATTTCACTTTTTTCCGTAAGAGGCACTCAAATCGCATTTAGACAATTCCTCTTACGTTACCTCAAAACTGGAGACAAGTTTTATCGCAGAGTGTTGTCTCGGTTGTCTCCTTCCTACTACTCCGTGAAGGAATCCTTGTTCCTCAAGGAAGGACTATGAATACGGGAATAAGAGTAATCCCACTCAAGTGGCATCGGAACCGTTGTATATGGAGGATTACAAAGAAATGAAATGTTTCGTTGATCAAACGGACCTCGTTTCTTTCGCTGGTAGATGGCGCTGCAGTCGCACAAGGTCAACACTTTCAGACTTTGGAGCATATAGGATTAGGCATGAATATATATGAGTAGGTTTTATGTGTACGTAGCTGCATTTTTTCGAAAACCCTATGATAGCTTGATCTCTGATAAAGAATTCGTTCTTGTCCATCTCTGTCTAACCCTCCGTGTCACCAAAGTTCCCAAAAGTTGTTAGTCCAATCAATTGCAATCAACTTTGCCACCATCTTGTGCCAAGTCTTGAGCAAGTTCATCAGCATCCGATTGGGCAAGCTCAGCCATTTTGTGACGAAAACAGCACCAAGAGTGGTTTGGACACACATCTATTTTAGCCGTGTTCGAAAATTGACTGACAGTACTGTCAGCAATCTTTTATCTCTTTTGCGCTACCAAGTTCGTGAATAGCTCTGACTCTGTCCTAGGGAATTTTGAGTACTGTCAGTCAATTTACGAACACGGCCTTTGTACATACATCCCCGTTGACATCACTCGATGTCAGCGATTTTAGCGGCTATAAACCAGCTTTAAAATCAGGGCTTCTTCTACCGCGTAGATATTTAGGTATGTAAATACCAATTTCAGACTTACATACCCTGTATACTAAGACCTCGCTTTAGGCTCAGTTTCACAGAGCACGGTGCGGCAACACAGATCCAGCAACCAATAAGATTGCAGCTTTTTGGAAGCGCGAATTCCGCTGCGCCAAGAACGAATGCATGCCGCGTCGCGGCTTGTGAGACTGAGCCCTTAGGCGTTAGTGATTTGATCAACTGAAGATGATGTATTGCGTACACTTATGCTCTAATCGTGAAATGCATGTTAGCCGAAAGTAATTTCGGAGAAATTTCGGGAAATGAAGCTATGGCTGAATTTTTTAAATCCGATTTTTATATCCGCAATATAAAATAAAGTTTTTATTGAAAATTATATGACGTGGGATGAATATGCGTAGGTATATTTATACGTTTCACAAATTGTTTTACCTTTGCCGTTGGTTCATCACATGCGTGCGTACCATTTGTTTGCCTGATTTGTAATTATCTACATACCTATAACATTTTTCCAACAAAATCCTATCTAACTTACAACAAGGGACACTTACACTTTAAAATCCACTAGAATTCTCGGCTAGATATTTTTTTTATCTGTAATAAATTAAACAATACAATTGAAGTGTGTTTTGCCCGATTTGTGATTACCTACATACAATATTTTTCCAACGAAATCCTATCTAATTTTTAACAGGGAACATTTAGCAATTTAAAATTGACCACAACTATCAACCGGATATTTTTTTCTTTCCTTATTTAATTAAACATATTGTGTTTGCAGGATTTGTAATTACCTACACACAATATTTTTCCAATGAAATCCTATCTAATTCGTAACAGGGAACATTTAGTAGTTTAAAATTGATTACGACTATCAGCCGGATATTTTTTTTTCTTAATAAATTAAACATATTGAACTCAACATTGCAGAAAAATTCTAAAAATTATTGATTGATGTTAATAGAAGTGTGAAAAACAATTAATAATTAACATGTAGCTCACTCTTCAGAAAAAGACAAGAGCCATAAAATGAACCTATCTTACAGCGATTGGATTGAATTGTAAGAGAAGATAATTTACAATTTATTGGCCAGGTCCGGATAATGACTTGTCCATAAACTTCTTCTTGGCGAAACACAGCCACCATTTGCTGGGCTTTCCATCTTCTCCATAAACCTTTTCTACGACTCTAATGCCAGTTTCCTGGCGCAACTGTTGTAAATATTGCCTCATTAAATCTGAAAAAAACCATTACAACATTTAGAATATAATTCATATTTGTGTTACACTTGAAGTAATGGTAGCAATTTGTGAAAGAATTAGGAAAATGTGTTTGATTTTGTTATTTAATGGTCTTACCAGCATCAGACGCAGTATTTGGCTTAGCATAAACAGAGTTTAATGGGAAACCGGCTTCTCCTGGAATATCAAATTTGGAAATAGCCAAGGTGTACATCTCATTGGTTGCCTGATTTTTGTTTGCACATTTCTGTAATTTCTTCAAGCATTCAGTGATGTACAAAGTGATGTATATTAAGACTCGGTCAGCTTCGCTCTGTAGAATATTTAAGGGCAAAGAAGTGGTAGTAATATAAGTGTACAGTACATACATTATTTAATGTAACTATACAAATTAAAAAATTACCTTAATTTCGTAGGTTCGAAAGAAAACATTTGCTTTAAAGAAATACAAAGCTTCGTCTATTATGTCTAATTCTTTGTTACTGAATGACGGTGCTGGTCCTCGAAACTGGGTTTTGAACGGTAGCAATGCCATGTTGCCAACCGTTTGGTTATTTTCTAAAAAACTTGAATGATATGCCTGAAATTTTATGCAAAATTGGTATGATAATGTGAAAGTGAGAAAGTCTATCAATAGTAGAAAAGCAAAACACGTCAGAATTTATTGACACGGTAATAGCATGTTGACAGTTAAATTAGGTTAGGTAAAATTATAGTCCGTGATTTACTTTAAGAGTAAATCTGAAGTGATCTTTGACTATCAACATCTCGTTAGTAGGTCGATTGGATCAAGGTCAACGACACTGTTAAATTGTGACCCCGCGTTATGATTCATGATATCAAAGGGATACACCCATTTGACAGCTCCTGAATGCGGAAAACCAAATCGACAATTTCAAGACAGAAATAAGTCTTGTATTACTAATTTGAGTAAATTGAAAAGGATAGACTCACAGGCATGTTTGACAGATACTTTTTCGTAGATTGATTATCTTCTTAAACATGAAATTAAACGCCGCAAGGGTGGAGAAATTATTACAGGCAAACTATAATCTGGTGGGGTCTGGCCAGATATCGCTATATCATGTATGTCAGTAGTGGAGTTATACTGTCGCAATACGTATGAAACCGTAAAAGTCACACATGCGCAGAATGCCTCTACCAACTTGCTGAAAGTCACGTGACTATCACACATGTGCATTAGGGTGTTCGTTGAAAGAAATATGCTTAGCTGCCCGCAGCACTCCGCTGGTGGCCGCGAGTCCAATCTTTGGAAAAAGCTGAAACTCCAATTCAAATTTGATTGCAATGACCGGAAAATAATTGACGTTCTACAATTATCAACGCATCTCGTAAAAAACGAATACGGCATTGTAGTTTACGTGATTTCAAAGCTAAGTTTACAAATAATATTGTTTTCCACATGTGTTGGAGCACGTCAATTATTTGTTTTACATTTCAATCAAATTCGAATCAGAGTTCGTTGACTGAAGATATACCTATATCACGTATATATATATATATATATATATATATATATATATATATATATATATATATATATATATATATATATGTCTGAAGTGACAAGAATCTGTACAAAATGGCTACCGTTCAATTGGCGTGACGGCACCACGCTTAAACCAATCCAGTGTATATATATATCAGTGGTGCGAACTGGCGGCAGCGTCGAAAAACAAAAAATGCACCGTAAGCGTATTTCCCCCACCACGCAACTTTTCATGAGTTTCAAGACCTGTATGTAAGACCGTGCTTATGGCAACGCTACTGAAGTGGTGTACTAAAATTGCTAATGCGTAAGAAAATATACTCAAACATTGACGTATCAAAAGAAACAGAGGACGATAGATAATCTACGATATGCATATATTTGTTGCAATTTTAATATTCATGATAATAAACAACAGTTTATTGGAAACTAGATTTACTTTGATTTTTAAAAAAATCCAATTATGTAGGTTTTCGCGCCATACGGGTGGCCGACATGAGAGAAGATCATAAAATCGCATATAAATTGAGTATTGCGTGGGATATACGGTTACGATAATGACATTTAAAATATTCTACGCATCATTAATGGTACGTTTTAATATAATCCAATAATACGATAACCTTTGTTCAAATACGATATCTTACGTCCCTGGAATAATCGGCGCCATCTTTAGGACTTGGAAATAGCCAAAAGAAAGAAGAACTAGAAGAAGTATAAACGCATTCCATGCTGACAGTTGTGGATGGACTGAGGGTGATCGAGGGTTGACAATCGTTAACAAGATAGTTGTGGGTTAATCACCGGTTGTACAATATCTAATAAAATGGCAGCGACGGAGTTGAAGAAAGAAGAGGTCCGACAGGCTGTTGTTCTAGCAGATGACTTCTCCACAAATTTACATCCCATGCAGACGCTCTACCCAAGTGCGTTGATGCCGGTTTTTCATATTCCACTTTTGGAATACCTGACAGAAACTTTAGTGAGGAACGATATACAGGAGTTATTTTTGTACTGCAGTAACCACGTTGAATCTTTAAGATCGTACGTACAAAGTCAAAATTACAAAGGTCTTATCAATGTACATTTAATCGTCTCTGATGGCTGCCGTTCGCTTGGCGATGCTCTACGAGACATCGACAGCAAAGGTATCATTCGCGGCGACTTCATCCTGATCAGAGGCGACGCTTTCACCAATGCCAATCTAAAGAGGCTTCTCGACTGGCATCGATTTAAGTCAAAACAAGACAAAGGCGCTGCGATGACGCTGATATTCCGTGATTTAGGATCTAACAATTTTCCGGCGAAAGAAAACAAAACTTGTCTAATTGCCGCTGATAACTCGAATAACAAAGTTTTGTTTCATCAAAAACTCTCAGAGAAAGACAGAAAAGTCAAATTGGAATTACAGTTGTTCTTGGATCACGATTGTGTCCGAATACACAGCGGTTTACTGGAAACTCATATTTACCTTTGCTCAGCGTCGGTGCTTCCCTTGTTTTCTGACAATTTCGATTTTCAGGTAAGTTCTTTGCAGAATCACATAACTCTGCTGAAAAAGTTTGATGTGATACGCAAGCTTCTAATACGATATTATAGAATGGGTTTAGAAATACAATAGACTTGTCAGTTTGGATTGTGTTTTCGAACAAGGCTGAAGTTAGCGATGTCAATGTTACGAAACATTGAGGAAAAAGTAAATAATTTGCAATTCTAGAATAACTTTGCAGGAATCAAGTGTTTAAAGTATAATGTAACGATTTTTCTCGACATACATCGTTACAATGATACTAACGTCAAAATGTTACTCAATGATATTTTTACATCCTATTCTATGATTGTCATTAACACCTAATCGTGGTTTATTAAATTGTTTTGAAATTTTTAAATACCCTTCTAAACATTGGAATGAATTTACTATCAACCGAATGTCTTCAACATCATTTTCAGACCATGGAAGACTTTATCCGTGGAGTCTTAATCAACGAGGAAATTCTAGACTCTCGAATTTACTGGCAAAAATTAGATCCAGAAGAATACGCGCTGCCAGTCACATCTTGGAGGGATTACAATACTTTAATCAGAGACATACTTCAAAAACGTGGATATCCCCTAACCATTGAGATGATGCCAAGTTGTATGTATTTTCTGTACCTACGTAGATGTACGTATAAACACAACAGCTCGATTCTTGGGAAGGGCTGTACATTGGAACGGGATTGTGTGGTATGTCCAAACAGTAATGTGGGAGAAAACACACGCATCACAGGTTCTGTGATTGGAGAAGGCTGTAACTTGGGGAATAATGTGAGACTTGAAAATTCTTACTTGCTGGGTAAAGTGAGAATTGGGGATGATTGTGTCGTTAAAAATTCAGTTTTATTCTCCGGCTGTGAGTTGGGTAATTCAGTTGAGATAGACGGCTGTATTTTGGGCCCGAAATTTAAGCTGAAAATGGAAAGTGTTCACACGGATTCCCTCATGCAAATTGATTCAAATGATTGTATCACTTACATCTCCATGAGCAAAGCTCATCCTGACACTGATCAAGAATTACCCTATTTCAAATACACATGTACAAACGAGTCCGACGATGATTCTGATGATCCTGAAGACTACAGTAGCAGCGATGAAGAATCGATTGCTGAGATGCCACTCACTGATGATACGCACATGTTTTTTACAGAAGTGATGGAGAGTTTGATGCGAGGATATCAGGACAAAATCAAATGCGAGAATTTGATACTAGAAATTAATTCATCAAGATATGCCTACAATGTTACTATTCGCGAAGTTTCCTACAACGTAGCTAAAGCTATATTAACTTTACCAATCGAGTATCTCAGAAAGTCTGGTTCACAAATTTTGACAAAAAGCTACCAGACGACATTTAAACTGATGTTGGAGTATTTTGACATGGTTATATTGAAGTATATCAGATCAGATGAAGCTCAGACAGAATGCTTGCGAGCTATTCAAGACACCGCTGCTACATTGGACTCTGTATCTTCAATGCTGTTTGTGTTCAAAAATTTATACAATTTTGATATATTGACAGAGGAAAAAATTCTTGAGTGGTGCGATCTCGATGATGAGGATAACGATGACGTTATGCAGAAACAGGTGAGACTGAAAATTAAAAAAGACATTCAACTGATGGTTAGATGGCTACGCGAAGCTGACGCAGACTCTAGCGACTAACCTGAAATTTGTCAAAGGAAACCATAATAAGGATGAATCAGTCAGTCAATCTGAATCAAAAGTGATGAAAAGAGAAAACAACTTTTTAAATAGTTTTCAACAATGTGAGTTGCTTCAATGATGCTCTAAACTGTAATGAAACCTCATCATCCCTACTGTGTAACAGAAATGAATTCGAGCAAATTTAAACAACACAGGTTAAGATATTCACAACTTTTCATGAATTTGAAGCGATTGAACTCCGATGTTTTGATACGATTCTAATGTTTCTTGCAATTATTCTGCTCCTTGATTAGACCTCTATAAATTATCTAAAAAAAATTCAAGATAGCTAACATTGTAGTATAGTTATAACGCACATGTGACATTGGTGACGAGCATCTGTTGTGCTTTTACTAAAAAAATTTTGTTTTTTCCACTCCAGTGATGACTACTTTCTCTTCAATTGTTAATATTGAATATTGATCTATTGAAATTTACACAATTAATAGAGATGTGTTTCATTCGTGTTCACTATCATTGGCAAAAATATGATTATTGGAGATTTTTAAACAGTGTTTTTCTTTTTCTCTAACCTGCTTCATACGGTCTGGCCAATTCATTCTTGGGAATTGTAAGATTCAACTTATATATGACAACTTTTATGCATGTATGGCACCGACGGAAAATATATTTTATAAATTTTACCTGTACAAACATCATCTAAAAACACGGCAATGTTTGACCCTTCCTGTATTATATAAAGCATAATACAAATCGTGCAAGAAAAATGTATATTTGCGTAAATGTGTGTAAACCATTATATCGGACGTGTAAATAAATTGATCCAATAAAACTAGTTCCTTCTTAATGCTGAAGTTCAAATTCTGGGATTAGAATTATTCTGGAGTTTTATTTTTCAGTATACCTACTTGTAAGAAGCCGCCTAGTAATCGGAAAAATTGAATTGTATTAAAAAAGATTCATTTTGATGTTTGTCGCCAAAATTTTCAAGGAAACTTATTGCATGTACGAAAATTAATACAAATTAATCGTTCTATTGTTTTGAATGTGAGTTTACTGATTCAGTTACTTCTCATTTTGTTGTGTTTGAATTGTAACATAACTTCAATTCGATCCAATCTGTACATACAATTTCCTTTCTATCCATTTCTATTAGATTTTTTCGTACAAATTTAAATTTACTTCGTATAAAATTTAATACGTGTTAAATATTAGCGTTTTGATCGTTTTCTATTTGATTTCTTGACTGTTAAATCCAGTTCAAATCCGTGACGAAAGGTCCGTAATATTATCGCGGATTAGTTTAAAATGATTTTCACATCACGGAATACATTATTTTTTTTTCGGAATTTCGAATTGGCAGACACAGATATTCAGATACCGTTCAATCTGTTATTTTTTTTTTTACAGAGTATGAAGTATTTTTAACTTTTAGTCTTATTACTAATAATTGTAAGCGTGGCTTGAATACATAGAGAATGTACTACAGTCTCATTTTTTAAAATAAATTACTTTATTTCTTGACCATATATGCGAATTTTTTAAATACAGAGCTTATTTTAACTTCAATAATTGTTTTATTTATCGTCTATTATAGTCGTGATAAAGCGTGATCTGAGCTGTTGCTGGTTGATTTATGTTTTATAATATAGATATAATAATAGGTATAATACGTGATTGTCTGTGATAAAATGACGCGTTATATCATCAATATTATGTATATAATCTGCGTATTACGTAGCATACTGCGTAATTCTCTAAACTATTTATTGTTATTAGCGAATTAACTAAGCGATTTAGCTAGATTTAATTTTCATATGATTCGTTTATCACTGGACGCTCGTCTCATTGTACATTTTTTATGAGGAAAAACAGCGCTTATAATATTATTATTATATGTATTTATGCATATTGGGGTGGCCATTATTTCGCCTTTGGACATTTCTTTTCGCGCTCCCCCCGAAAACGTAATCAAGGTGTGCAAAAGAAAAAAAAAAAAATGCGTTTCAAGTTTGTAGGCGCTCGGATAATTTAATACCCATGCCATCGAGCAGTAGACGTTTTAAATGAAAAATACACGTATTTTTTCGATGTCAATACGCACCATACTTCTTACACATATCGCGTGTCTAATGGCATAAAGTTGTAACGACCAAAAATGCGATTTTAATAGGAAAAGGGCGTATAACTTTTTTCTTTTCACCATTCGCTCTTAAAATAATCAAAACGTATAATTCAATTGAAATCAAGCATTTGAAAATATAAAGGCAAATGGTCGTATGTTCAGCAGATACAAATTTTTTCCACTAATAAGTATACACGAAAAAAAAGATCAGAACAAAAGGTCGCAGCCATCTTAAAGAAAAAAAAAAAAAAAAACCATTAGATCCCACAGATGGATCAAAATCTGCAACAATTCAGAAATCTTTAAAAAATTTTTAATCCTCGACAATAAAAACAAAAAGTTAAACAGTGAGCATGTCAATTTTCTGAACATCGATTATCCGAATCATCAATTACCGGAATGACAGGAATAACAAAATAATAATTTTTGGCAGTTACGCCTTTATGCAATTACCGTAGTAGATAATTTTTTCAAATTTTACCAGAACCTAACGGTCGCATCTATCAGTACGTACGACCTTTCGCTTTTAGTTGATGAATTAATACTTGAGCCTGAGAAAAGTGAAAAAATTTATTTTCAGCAGATGCAATCTTAAGGAACTAGTCGTCTTACAATTTGTCGACATTGTTATGGTTGAATCAATACCTAGTAGAAGCTCGTATCTACCAGGACACACGACCTTCCATTTGATCATTATTAAATTGTAATTCAATTTCAACGTTTCTGACCATATTTTCATGCTTTAAGCTTGGATAAGATGAAAAAAAAAATTATACGCCCCATTGCCTTTTTCAACAACTAAAGGTCGTCAGAAAGCGTTTTACGACCTTATGCTATTAGACATGTAGTATAATATCGGTGAAAACAATTTTTAACTTGGCACACTTTTTGGGCACCCTATGAGATATGAAATCCTATTTTTGCAGATTTTTTGAGCCGTGATCAAAAAGTTTGAAAAATTGAAAATACCCATCTGTATTATCTTTGTAATGTTTGTAAGTAGAAAGATTACCAAATTTTCGACTTTTACGATTGGTATTATGTGTGCAATATATATTCAAGGATTGGTATCGAAAACATGTATACATTTTTCATTTAAAATTTTAATCGCTCGACGGTACGGGTTAAAATTATTTGAACGCTTTCAAACTTTACACACATTTTGATCACATTCTTAAGCGGTGACCGAAAAAGTTTTGCCAAAGCTGAAACAACGGCCACTCTAATGTGTACATTATACATAATAAATATATATATATATATATATATATATATATATATATATATATATATATATATATATATATATATATATATATATATATATATATATATATATATATATATATATATATATATATATATATATATATATATATATATATATATATATATATATATATATATATATATATATATATATATATATATATATATATATATATATATATATATATATATATATATATATAAGTATATATTTTCTTTCAACATGTTTCATTTTATATCTTGAACAGCTTAGATAAATCGATTTATGTGTAATAATATTTGTCATTGTTACAATGGCTGGAAGGAGACTTTAATGTCAACAATTTTCATCTATATAAGAGTATCAAACCACATAATTCAATGTTGAGAATATGGGTCACAATTCAAACAATCCGAATCAGTCTGCCTGTGACTCACGTCCTTAATCATTTACTAAATTATGAGGCCTTTTTTCTTGCCTACAAATTCATCTTTTATGATCCAAAAAAATCACACTACAATCTAGCCAACTATTGAATTACTTTTTATTCGATTAGCATGTAAAGATTAATATTGCACTAAACTTCATCATCATTCAACTTGTTATAAATAAGAAATTGGCAATCCCTAGTTTCATTGACGTGACACAAAAATTTGAAAAAAATTCAATCAGATTTTGAGTTTATCACTTATTATATGCGCACCACGGTTTATACATTCGGCAAACATTTATACCTTATTAATTAATTATCATTTTTTTGTTTAATAGAAAATGCCCATCGCCAGTTTATTTACTAGAAACAGAGATCTTGAATGACTTTGAATAAATCCTTCGATTTCAACTTGGTTGTTACAGATTCAGCATATAAACTCATCTTGCATTGCAGAAGCTTTACTTCACGTCAGTTGCAGAGTAAACAAATTACTTTGGCACGGAATGTAATTATACTCACGAGACTTACAATATTATATTGCGACATGTTTTCGCGATAACCTTATACTTGCGTATAGTGCACATCGTAACAAATTATTAGCTCACGATTTATAGTGACTACTCATTCTGTTGGGATGGGATCCTCTTGCAGACTGTGCCATGCTTGATGGCGATGGTCCGGGAATTTGATTGCGTCTATCCAATGTCTCAGACGCTCTCCTTTGCTGCTGCAGCTCAGTATGAGACCTCCTTTAAAGTGAAAACCGCGCATGCGAGTGGATTCACGGAAAATAACTCGATTATAGATTCTTCCTCTATCGAAAAGAGTGAAAATATGTACAAGCAGCAATTTATACAGGTAAGTGTGTATCTTAGGATGATTCTTATTTGTCCAATGTTCGAATTTCAACTGTGCCCCCCACCCCCATCACTTGTTTTGAAATAAAAAAACAAAAGTTTTGAGCCCAACATGAATGTCCGAACTTGATTTTTACCATCCGCTGTAACGACGCAGTTTTCCATTTAAAATATACGTGATTTTTATCTTTTAATGTTATTATTTTACCGAAACAACTAATCATTAATGAAAAATATTAATTTTGTATGTAATTGACGGAGATCGATTGTACTTTCAAGGGGGAAAATGAAGAAAAAATGTGTTGGCCATTCTAAGGCATTTTACCCTGCTTATTTCATTCTCAATGAATAAAATATGTACTTGTTTTGAAATAAAACAATTTTGCTTCGAATATGCATTACATCTCGGAAAAATTCTCGCCCCGAAAAATCTTATAGTTACAGTAAATTTTAAATAAATTATTCTGAGAAAGAAGCGGTTTTTTTTCTCCCAAACATGCATTTTATGACAGATACATGTTTACGAATGCTATCTCCAAATTTTATCAAGAAATTCGTGAAATTGATAGAGATACAGAGTTTTCTTTGAAATGGTTACTTGTTCGGTGAAAAAATTAGAGGGATCGCGGTGACAATTCCTTTCATCGGTACGAAGTGACATGCGCGAATGTTCTTTGAAGTCGTCAAATATCGCAATCTAAGTAATTTTTACTCCAAAAAAATTTCACCCAAATAATTACCGTCACTCATGTAAATCGAACATGTTTTTTCCGTGTGTTAGATTTTATCCGATACTGAACTTATTGGTGTAAGGATCTCAATTGCGAGATAGAATAAGAAAGAGAGATGTACCGATATCAATGAAAATAAAGTAATGTAAAATTAATCCATGTAGTGTACGATATTCTCTAATTACCCAGGTAATCGTTGCTCTTTCCGAGGTCCTTGTCCCAAACGGAGAGACACAACATCTGACTGGTGAGATCCGTGAGCCGTGTCTCGAAAGCGAACTCTTCGTTCCACTCTGGGTTTAGGGTCTTCCACTTGATTCCTGTATTGTAAATTGCGGACGTTGGTTTTCGAGATTCCTTCTTTTTGTTGTACTGGACGTTGGAGAAGGACCCGCTCGTTTGTTGCGAGTTGTCTTCCGGCCGCTTTATCAGGTACAGCTTCACGAAGGGGTCAGAGAACCCGTTGCTGTCCATTGCCGGCAGATTCGCAGCGCGCAAAATATTGACCAAGAGGGCGCGTCGGCGAGTGCTGTAGCTCAGGGTTACCAGAATTTGACCCCTTGGACTCAGATCCTCGCCCCAAACTTCCTCTTCGTGGTCCACCTATAGTTCAAACATGACCATTTCTTATAGACGTGACAAATACCCCCAAGATCCAAACTTGCAATCGGCGACCCACAGAAAGTGTCGGATAATTCGATCTGAAGTGACAAAATTTGGTGAATTGGAGCCTCACGAAACTCTGCAACAAGACTACAACTCTTTTACGAAAATATCGAGGGACTAGTAATCTCCCAGCTTCAGACTTTCGGAGCTGACGAATCAAGATAAGTCAATTCGTGACTGACTACTGTTTGAATAGGTGTTGTCGTTTTCAAGGCTCGAGGATGATCAGACAATGATACTGGTTGTCTCAGCAACTGGTGACTGAATATGATAACGGTGTTAGCCATGCCAGGGTGTACAAGGGGTACGAACACAACTTCGTTGTAATACATTAGTCAAAAATGTAACCTTGAATCACGAACCTGGCAGTGATTCTCCAGATAAACATTGTAGTGGATCATTCGATACGGTTGAAGCTGACAGAGCGGCAGCTTGGCTTCTCCTAGGAAATCCTTGCCCGCTCGGTCGTCTTGAAGTACCAATATGTGAAGTGCTCTGCCATTTTTCATCTGAAATAGGTATTACAATTCCAGGCGATATTGGAAGAGACACGAAACGGAGCGCCGTTAAACTTACGTCTGTCTCCGTGATGCCGTAGAATGTTACCATCTCGTTGTACTCCGGATCCCGGGTCTTGTGAACAGTTTTTGTCCTGAGTCGCTGGGACGGGCTCCCGATCGCAATTGGGAGGATGTTTAGCTTGCAGAACGAATCTGTCAGACCGTGGATGTCCATGGGACGAAGGCCTCGCGCACGCTGCACTCTGCACTGGAGGTACTGTGCCGCGGGGTCGTATAGCAATGAGACTTCCAGTGTCCCGTATCCATCCCCCGCTGCCGCTGTAATCACAGCCTTGATGGAGAGTTGCGCCGTGTTTGAGTAGCACTCGATTTTATCCGAGCTTTCCAACCCTACGGTGAACTTTTTGTACGGGTATAATCGAGTTTTTCTACCCACATAATTGGATCACTGTCGCAACTGACTGACAGGGAAGAAGGCGATTCAGGACGAGTAGAAAGACGGGAGAAGCGTACGGGATAAGAGGAGACAGCTACTTGTTGCTCAAGGAGCGTAACGACATAAATTCCTCTATTCAACCCTGGAACCCAATCCCCATCTCACAATCGATGCTTGACACGTGCCTCGAGCATTGAAACAAGTTAGTCTAACGTTTCCTTCACGCTGGATCACGATCCACTTGCGTGATGGAAGGTTTAAGACAACCAGTGGGCATTGCTTTCATCACATGCCTGCAATGTACGGAACTGGATGATTTCCCCGCTATTCCGACATTGCAAATTTCCGGTCGCAGTAATTTCATTGAATCCCTGCTCATACATTAGGGTGGAAATTACCACTTAATGGTGATGCAGGGATTTTGAGGAGAGTCTGACTTGTGTAATTCGAAAAACAGAAAATCTCGGACATTTTCTTGCCACGTGGGAATATCAGGAAAATTTCACGAGAGTGTCATAATTGAGTCGACTGAAGATTAATGAAGTGTGAAGACGTGATAAAGACCTTCATCGTCTGATGGCACGTGTAACGTATAATATAATGTGATTCCTCATTCAATGAGCGGAATAATTTTGGTGCTGAATGGATAATTACCAGCTAGTCCCCGTACTATTTGCTGCAGAGCCTCGGAATGGTTCTGATTGTTGATCGGACCCTCGTTGTTCACGACCAGGATCTCCGGATCCATTTCGTGATAGTGGAGTAGACTGTGACTCTGATTTTGATCCAACATCATGAGCCCCTGGCTGCTGCTCGACTCTATGGAGTCTTTCCTGTAAGGTTGTAGATCACGCGAGGCGGCAACAACCCAAAATTAGTGCATTATTCTCAACAATCCTATTCCTACGTACCTGAAGCTGTGTACCTGATTGCTGTTAAGTTGGTCCGAGGACGTCTGACGATGCTCGTTCATAAACTGGGACTGAAATCCTTGCCCAGAGTTCCGGCCTTGCATTCCATGACCTGAACCTCGTGGCGAGGGAAGCGGTTGCACAGATGCAGTGGAGGAAAATTGACTCTGACCGACATCGGTAGCAGAAGCCGATCTAAGGCCGTTACTGTAATCCCCCGCGTTTCCGGAATTCTGCCGACTGTAGGCGTCGCCTCTTGGCCCAAAAACTGGCGTCGAGGAACGATTGTTCTTCTCCTCAGCCAAAGTTGGCGTTGGCGATGAAGCCTCGTGAGTTCCGAGCGAACGGCTCATCGCCAAGCGACGACCCGCGTCTTCGTCAGAAGATGAATCTGGCTCCAGAGACTCCAGGGACCTCAGGTTGTTGACAACAGCCCACGACGATGCTCTCGAGGTGCGTCTCGGTCTGCCACGCTCCTAGATTCGGAAGAGATCTGGTCGCGCTTTTCTTTGTCGGAATTTAAAAATGCAGTGGGTATAATATATACATACGAGTTTCTTATCGGGTAGAACGTATTTCGGAAGTCCTTTGAAAAACCAGGCGCCACTTTTTTTCCACATTTCTCTGGTTTCCGAGCAGATTCGGCAGAGGAATAGCCTGGGTCGTTGGGAATTTTGCGCAAAGCCAATCTGTGATCCGCACGACACCATCGTTGCTTCAATACCACATTTCTGGCAAATGTGCTTGCGACAATCCTTGCAGATCGCCGGACCAGCTCCAAGAACAGTGAATTTCTCACCGCATAATGCGCAAGAATATCGACTGTGCGAGGTGTCTGCACTTCCAGACAAGTTTCCGGCACTCACGCAATTACGCTTCATGTTCTCCAGCCTGTCGACCAATCTTCCCACTCGCTCCTGTTCCGATAAATCCAGCGCTTCCGCTCTACGAATAACCTGTGGATAATCGCCATGCAATGAAACTGAAAAACTAGTTTCACTGGCTGGAAGCTTCTAGCAAACCATATGATCATGGTTAAAATTATTAGACATTTTGAATCAGCCGTGATTTACATCGACTGAAATCCAAGAATCCTAGTCCAATTTATTCAGTTGAAAATATGGGTTTGACTGAAATTTTTCCATGTTATAATCCATACTACGATATGAAAATCATCTAATTATTCTTTGATCTCTATGTCTTACTGTTAGGCGAAACACTTTAACCTAGTTAAACATGGCCCCGTTTTCACCGCGCTTTGAAAATGCAGAATATATTTTTTCAAAATTTCTACGATTTGATACAAAAAATATTTAAATATTTTTTTTTTGGGTTCTCGCATATCCATGATTCAAAATCTCAAAAGAACGCGTTTATTGGCATTTTTTGAGGACCTACCTAAAAATGAATTTCACAGACATGCCAAAAACACATTAGATTATATTTTTTACCGACGATAGGAAATGCTAAAAATTCAAAGACGAAAGTTCAATTTGATAAAAGTAATCAACATGGTTCTCCTAAACGGTAAGGTCTAGTGACCTAAGAATTGAAGAATTTTTATATCGCAGTACACAGCCGCTATATAATACGACCAAATTTCAGCCAAATGGAAAGATTCACTCCAACAAGCCTCCTCAAATGTGGATCCGTTCATATGTTATGTCCAAAGTTGGGCTTTGTTGAGTGGGTATACTTTGAATCTCAGACGTCGATGTACTGTAAATCTGAAAACGACTTGTCAGTTTGTCGGTTTGAATTTACCAGAAGCTACTACTTTGTTCAATGCAGAAGCACCAATTGAAATGCACTTATCAGCATTGATCAACACAGCGTTAGGTACCTACAGCACCTATTCATTGTAGAGACAATTCAGTCGTCAGTCGAAACGATAATCATAGCGGTCTATTGTAGAGAGTTGCGTACAGAACGATAACATCTACCTTTATGGAAAGCTCTTGACTATCGATCTTGGTTCGCGTATGTATACGGTGTTCGATCCTACCGTATGTCATGTAGCATCTACAAGGTGTGTACACGACTATTCAGGCACGTGTGCCGTCACGTAATGTTAGAATGTGAACGTTGAATCCGCTCCCTCAACAACTTTCTCTTTGGGGTGTCTATTTCGATTATAGATAACGTTATCGGACGGACAGATGTTGAATAATTCTCGAATCGCAGCTTGTTGAGGTCCGCAAACGAACAACCATCTGCGTCAATCAAATTATTGACAGAATAAAGCAAATAGCTCTAGCCATATTTTATTATATTCTCTTGCAAACTAGAGCACCCGACTACTCTACGTGTTATACCTACTATAGGCTCTATCAGCTATAGTAATTTTAGATCACTAATCCAGCTCTACTACTGCAGGTAGTGTAAAATCCATACTCACACCGTTTCGGGGTTAATCGACTTTTGTTGGTGACACGTGTTACTGACAAAATCTGCAAATGAAGCTGGCAAGTTAAAAATTAGCCAGATAGATTTTGCGATTTCTACGGAGCTCATGGTATGAATTCGATTGGGCAGAAGCAATAAAATAATCTACGTTGCTTCAGTTTGAAAATTTTAATGGAAATTGGAGAAAGTGCTTCATAGAATATACTTAATTTCGACTTTGCACACTCTTGATTTTTGCAATTCGCTTCTCAAGCCTATTGAACCGAAACCCTTAATAACTGTGACAATGATCTCACAGCACGATAATCGACTACAAATAAAACCGAGTTACGTTCACAGATAATTGATCGTACAGTATTTCACTTAGGAAATATCACTGACAAGAGCCTCTTGACTGCTGTTGACCGTTCAAGTTCAACAGTCGTCGACGCTAAAACTGCATATTGCAGTTCGAGCTGAAGCTAAGAAAGTTAGAAAATCTTATGAAAGTATATTACCTCTATAATGGTGCAGCGTTCCTCCTCCGTAAGGGTAACTTGTGGCCCGGAAGGATAGTCGCTTCTGTAATCCAGTGACCCTGTCTTCACAGACCATCCGGTACGCAACCTGCGTTACAGAAAAGAAGTGGATGGTTGGAAACGAGAAGCAAGAACAAAAATACGTGGAAAAAGCAATATTTTTTGTTAACTCAGAAAGTTTAATTCCCAATTCGCACGAAAGCCTTTGATCTCCCAGGTAGCACACTTGTCGAATTATCGACTGTCAATTTGGATAATCAAAACCGATGTCATAAGGTCAAAAGTTGGAAACTTTGACTTGGAGTTGGCAGAAAGTCGGCAAGACGGTGACTATTCTGCTGGTTAGCCACACCTATGACGATTAATGCCCTCGAAAATGTCAAGGTCAAGACAACGTTGAAAGTAAAATTGGAAATCGTACGGAACTTGCGACAATGAATATAATAGAATAAAAAAAGGAAATTTGGTAATTCTCGAAATTTCAAAGTTTCGCTTGGTTATTTGTTGATGATAACAATTGAATCAATTTGCAGTCGATTTGTACACTACTGGCTGTAAATTGACAACCTAACGGACATTGGTGAACATGCTATGGTTAACATATAGTCAACTATTGGTTTCAATTACGTTCTTTTCGTCAGTCTCCGATTAGTTGACTTTATTTTCTGACACCATGTCTACATCACATGTGAGTCGACCGTGTGCTACTTGGGTTATAAGGTAGGTGAAAAGCGTAAAGGGATCAAGGTTTTGTCATTCGACAACAGTGCCCGGATTTTCGAATTACCAAACGAAACTGCGCCATTCTTATCAACTGCACATATACAGTTATAGAGATGTGTATGTACACTTATATGTAGGTATACACGAGGGGTCGAGCGGGCTGATAAAGTACCTCACACTCCTGGATCGCTACCGCGAATGACCCCCGCCGGGGGATGTCCCAATGGACATTTATGAAGAAGTCCCAGGCTATACTATGTCCTCTCAATTGGTTCGTCACCATCGCAACACTAATTACGACTCGATCGATCGTTGCTGTCTTTTGCACGAGGGTTCAGCATATAACGCACATTACAGCGAAAGGGAGCGACATTTCACAAGTGCGATTTGACGTTTTGATGTGATTGAGCAACTCCTCCTGATGCAAATATTTAAGAATCAATCGGCCGAACCATTCAAATCACAAGTTAAGAAAAGAAAAAAACTATCTGTAAAATCTGCAGCAATGTTATTTGTGGCACACTTGTGAGAAAAATTTTATTCGTCGTAATTACTATATAATTCTAGTAGTGGGTATCGTTGGGATTTCTTTTGTTCAAACTTGTTCAAGAGGATGTTACAAATTTGAAAATAGGCATGACTGCTTCTTTGACCAGTGTAATATCTGAACGATGTTCGCTGTTACGTGATCTAACAATATAGGTCGGATTTTCCTTTAAACACAGCGGAGAACTGGTCATTGTATCTATACCTGTACTCACTGCTGACGTGCTGCAAAGAAAACTATACCTATATGGTTATACCGTCGCTCTTTCGATCGACTTTTCCCGGCGCGAGGTCAGAGGGAAAAATGTCGAGAAATAAAGGGTTTGAAGGAAATACTTGCTTCTTGGTTCGTAGATGGTTGAGACTCAAACTCGACCATCTATCGTAGTACATGAATGAACGAAATTACGCCAAAAGGTTAGAGCATTCGACTCTGTAATTTCCTGTATGAGCACTGCGTGATTTAATTTGATTAAGCACCAGTCTAACCTGGCGGCTTAACCGTTATCACATTACATCACGTCACGCACGATTTTAATTCCAATTCGAAAGTGAAAAGCAATTGGATAAAAGTATATTTTCTATGTTCAAACAACAGGATTTTCTGGCGATCAGAAAATATATAATACTGCGTTACGGTGAATGAACAAGCTGTAACTCAACGGTATTTCAAACCGAAAAGAATATTTCTCGACAAATTGGAAAGTGGAAAAAGATAAGAACCACTCACTTTGCTCTTAGGGCAAGATGCCTGTCGTTTGGACAAACCCATCTGCCACCCCTGCTTCCAGTATCCCCGAGATCAACCATCTTCGATCCGGTTTCTCGGAGATGGGTTGAAGCCTCAAAAAAGTGTTCCTTGGACCAGGTCCTGAACTTCGGGACTCCGCGACTTGGCAAAGTCTAGCTTGTCGTAGCCGGAGAGCATTGGCCAAATCCCCACGGCTGCAGGATTCACGCCTCCGAGATGCATGATCTCGCTAATTCGCACATCATCTATCACGAAGCGTCGATGGGTGTTGTTGTCAGTGGCGAAACCGTGTCGGCCCCGAAAGTAGGTGGGGTTTGCCCGGGTGACCTATTTTCCCTCGGAGGAGCCGGGCGGATGACCCTGACCCTTGGACCCTGCGGCGGATTCGAGGCCAGGGAGAGTTTTCTCCGGGCTGCTACGTCATTCACGATAGGGTGTCTCAATGGATTCGCTCCAGCATCCCGGCGTGGCACCCGACAAGAGTAGGTTTATTATTCCGCCATCTATATTGCTTCCAGCAAGCAATTCATCTAGCGAACAAGGTCGAGGATCAGACAATTGAATTGCATCATCGGGTCACGCAAGTGTTCATCGAATTGTGTGGTTTGCCTCATATGCCGTAAAAATATACGAGAATATTTCTTATCAACCACACCCCAATTATTTGCTGCAACTCGAGTTTATTTACGAGGCTGAAGTTAATAACGTTAATGTATCGAAAAGTTGAAACAAAAATTACTGTTTTGCACCTTCCGAACACCTCAAGAAGTTGAATTTACAAAATTTGAGTTTCTTGATGCTGTATTGACAGTTTACGAAATTTCAAGTAATCCTAAAGTTGCAAAATAACGACTTTTTCCAACGGTGCATCATTACATTAACGTTACAAACTTCAGCTTGATGTTGATTTTTATTTCGACGCAATTCCAATGCACTTTGACTATCTGAAGTTTACCGACACGTCTCCTGCCAAGCTGCAAATTTGAGTTACCCCCGACATACTACGGAGTCTGTTAACTCCTAGAAAATTTAATTAAGAGAGAACTCATGCATGTAAGCACAAGATTGGAGCTTTCAGTGGCGACTGTGTTTGCATGGCGCGGTTTAATTTTCATCTGACCTCGAATATGTTTTGAAATGAAATTCTAATCACACAGTATTCGGGGTTCTCTTGTGCGCTCTCCGAAATCTCGTAAATCTGACTTCACTCTACGTACAGCACCTCTCCCAAAAGGATAAAATTATAGTATACGCGTACAGGCAGTCGACAGTGTTATGGAAATCTATGGAAGAAAATAACGAATGTAAGCTACTTTATCAGCAATTTCTTTTGTTCTCGATTGTTTTTGAATGAAAAATTATTGGCGTTGTTGAGAATAGCAGAGTATTCCAATAAATAATGACTACATATTTGATACTCCAATACACCTTAAACATCTTCGTTGCACAACATAAGATTCTTCAAATCGCAGTTTCAATTCCCTCACGTATAAACAGAAATGTTTGAATGATATTCTCCTACCGAACCGCGAGTTCGAAGGGCTTATTATTTATACGTGTGCGGATTTGGAGAGAATTTAATTATGGGCAAGAAGACGTGCCGAGGAAATTACGGGCATCAGAAGCAGACGGCGACGAGCTGGCATGGCTGACATCATTCAGCCCCGTTAGCTTGTAAATTAACTTTACTATTTATACCCACTTCTGATTAAATGGTATTCTAGGATTTCAACATGCCTCGCTTTATGTCAACTTTAAGGACTAATCGACGAGATCGTCTGGATCAAAAGTTAGGAAAAGAAAAAAAACGGAAAAAAAATTTCCAGTAATGGTATTTCTGCTAATGGCAGTGAACACGGATGAAATAATATCCCTATTATACGGTAAAAGTGATTCTTAGAAAATTCCAATGTCACAAGCTCAGATATCAACATTTTGAGAAAACTTTTAAAAATTAGAACATTTAAAATGATTAGGGTCTAGTCTTTTTGTATCGGATTTAATGTTGTTGGGCTCATTCTACACGTCGACCAGAACCCCACAATTTCTCTTAAAAAAATTCAAGAAATTTTGCATTACGGCGAAATCACGACGCGCAAATATAATTATTGATCAATTTCTGTTATACCGTACTAGCAAAAATCTATTTTTATCCACTGGTGATAACTACTTCTAAACATTTTTTCAGGCGATTTCTAAACGTGTCTATGACGAACAAAATAAGGCGAAAAATACTAGGATGAGATGGAAAACGCCACGATTTAATCATTTTGAACTTTTTGAGTATAAAAACCTTTTTTGAAGTTGTTGATATGCCAACTCATGTTATTTGGAATTAGATTCATTACAATTACATAATAGAGATATTGTTCCACTCGCGAAAATAAAATAGCTGGAGATTTTTCGACCGGTTTTTTTTTGAGTCCTCGACTTTTGATTCAGACGGTCCGGCCAATTTACTTTTGATTTTCATCGAAATTAGACATGCCGGGAAGGGAATATGTATTCTGTAAGCTTGGAAGTGATGGACATACGCGTCTCGTCAGACATGCGGTAACACAAACTCGAGACTCCGACGTCATACATGAAGTAGAATAACCCCCACGCGACTATAATCACGACTATGTAATGTCGTAAATCACGGTCCTTATGTATAGATATACGTGTATATATGTATTAAATCTTTATTCGCGTGGGAAGGTCGCAAATTTGTGCCACGTGTCAGCTAGACTTTCCCCAAATATACTTTTTTTGAGAAAATATTTGCACTTATACTCTAATTACCGGAAGCTTCAATGAATTTAAACGAATACGTAGATTTTTATAAAGATATACATACAAGTTTTGCTTTTTTCACAATCAAAAAAATTCTGACTTTTTATTTATGTCGAGTTGAACGGATTCGTGAATCGATAATCAGAATCCGAACGCGTTACGAATAAATTCACGTTCATTCGCAATCAAACTGATTGTGAATCGAGTTTTTTCCACGGAAACTTGACTCACAATTATCAGTACCTAAAGAGTTCAAATTAGTTTCGACGTACCGAAATTATATTAGGTCTCGTATAATTAAGCGTCGAAAGTTGGTATCTAAAAATATTTTTTGACAAATCGTTAAGCGAGATTTCAAACAAATTCTTGTGTAATTATCAGAAAATTGAACTTGCAAGCGTTTTCAGAATTCACCGGAAATATATTACACAGAGTGCAAAATATAAAAATTAGTCGTGATATCCAGTCAACAGTCTCAAATTTCTCGAACAATCTTCTCTAAATATTTCTGCCAAGAGGCGTTAATGCAATTTTCGCTTTTAAGGCTATATAAATTCTGTAGGTATTGTACGAACTGAACTGTCTAATATTAATGCATTTTATTTCCATTACAGTTGATAATCCGTGAAACTTTATTGCCGCTGTGATCGAGCAATTGCTAACAGATATTAATCTGTACAATCATGCAGCAGTCGAGCGATCTCGAAAACTCATAATAATTCCGAGCAACATTCACGGTATAAAATTCCATTACAATCTTCTGACAATGAATTAGAGCAAAATGCAGTAACATGCGGGTAACTGGATTAGTCGTCAACGATACATAGTATTATGTATATTATCTGCAACTCTGGCCGAGATACCGGCAGATTAGCTGCAGAGTTCTTTTCGCGCGCGATAGAACGCGTTCACAGAATCGACCGGGTTGTATAAATTCAAAAAAAAAAAAAGAACGCTTCACCTACGTTCGAAATTACAATATAGTTAAATCTCCGTGCAGTAACAATACAGCTTTATTATTATATCTTATTGCAGAACCCGGCGCTCGGTAAAACATGTGCAAACGCATGAAATTAAGATTACTAGCAAGGTCGGTTTAAACATACGTTACCATTCGACGTACAATTTAACGACAATTATATCTTTCGACTGACAGTGAGGGCCTTGTTTCATTCGATTTCCGTCTATCTTGGTCTTCCTTCTGCGGTATAGATTCTCCCGGAAATTCGACTGGTCTCCCTCCCAGAGAGAGAGAAAGCCGAGACGCGTCTGCTCGTACGCGGAGTTCGCCACTGCCGTGCGGCAGGTGGTTGCAGACCTGAGAGCCGACTCCGACTCCCTGCTTGTTCCGTATTAACGCCTTGACCCGATAGGAGCTACTTCCACAGCTCAGGGTCGTCGCTAGAGGGAGGAAAAAGCGGTTCACAATCAGCCGCGCTCGGTGGATTGGATGGTCGATTCATGCTTCGAGGTCTTCCCACGCTCGCCTGTTGCTTGCGTATATGCTGGCTTCGAGGAGCTGTAGCATATAGACTTTGAGAGATAGACTGCACGGTCTGTGCACCGAGCCGAAACCGTAATCAGAAAGAGAGAGCAACAGCTGAAGTCGGACCTCTCTGTTGCACGATCGAAAGAGTGGGAAGCATCCGTCAGGCGGGGAAATCAGTAAGGCAAGTGGGGAGGTATACTTGTACGAGTCCATGTGTTTCCTCCCCCCGCCAAATCACCGATTAGAGTGAGAGATCTGACTGCAGCTGATGCTCTCTTTTTCTAATTACGGCTTCAGCTTGGTGCACGTACCGCGCAGCGTATCTGTATAAGTCTATGGGTTGTAGCCGTCACAACGTAGGGCTGTAGCTACTGAACATAGAGCCAATAGCCCAGTCGGAATGACAAGATGATAAAAAAAAAAACACCCAAAACTGTAATTTTTGGATACCACAATTTTATTTTACTAATTATGTAGTATATTATACGTGTATTGGTATAATTACATATTGGTAATCTAAATCCAGAATTTCGACGAGATTCTGCAGTAGCTTCGACCGCCATCTTGAATTTATGGTTCAAATCGGAAAATATCGACCGAAGGCTAAAAATTTCAGTGACCAAAGTTTTAGAGAATTAAATTTCCTACAAGTTTAATTCTGACGATTTTTAGTTAAACGTTGAAAATGGACGAGTTATTGAAAAAAACAAATTCCTCTTCAAATTTAAGATGGTGGTCGAAGCTACCACGAAATCTGGTCGATGTTTTGGATCAAGATTACCAACGATACCCCCCCACCCCCCTCGATAAGAAAAAACAAATTGTGGTATCTAAAACTTCGAATGTCCGATGTATGTGTATGTGGACTGCACTAAAGTGGCTAATTCCAAATCTAATTCAAGGATCAACTGTTTTAAACAAAATTTAGGAAAAGCGTAAAAAACACGTTTCAATAATCTCGACTCTGGTGGGAAAAAAAAACACGTGGTAATTTTTTACAATTTTCTCTACAAATTACTCCGATATACCACGTTTTGCGACAAGTCGAAAGAAGATTGAATCTTTCTGATAAACTTTGCAGAGGGAATTCAAGAAATTTTAGAGTTTCTCTAAAAAGAATGCGTATTCTTTCGGAACTTCGTTTTCTATTGAGCTCGAATAAAAAAAAAATTAAAGTTCACCTCTTGTACACTTTTTCTAAACAGTAGAAATTAATTTTCCTGAAGTAACTGACCCCTGAAGAAACGTAGATGTACTAGTAATATAATATTTTTTCAGTAAAACTAGAATTATGAAAACTGTTCAGAAATTCTCAGAATATATCAAGGTTTTGAGGTAAAATTATTGAAATTATTTTTCTGCATAGAAATTGAGATATTTCTGATTAGAAATTGTAGAATTGATCGGATATTTGAAAGTAAACTGAGATTGTACTGTCAAAAAATCAAGTTTTGAGTAAATCCTAAAAATAATTTTTCCAGGGCAGCAATTTTATTTACGCCAATAATATTGAATACGAATGAACATCATCCCCATGTAAAAGCAATGATTCTCATTCTCACTAAATTCGTATAACACAAGTTAATTTTAAGATATCAACAATTTGAGAAAACGTTTTATAGTTAGAACGTCCAAAATGATTAAATTCTAATGTTTTTCATACAGCTCCAGTATTTTTGGGTTTTTTTGGGCCACTGTAGAGATTTAGTCTTCAGAGATCGTTTGAAATTTTTTTTTCAGAGGAATTATGTCTAGAGCAAACAAGAATAGATTTCTGTAAATATGGTCCAACAGATGTTCGGTAGTGGTTACATTTGCGCACTATAATTCTGTTATATTGCAAGATTTTATGAAAGTTTTAGGTAAACTCGTGTAATTTTGCTCAGTGTGTAAAATAAGTAAAAAATATTAGAACCAAATCGAAAATACCAGAGTTTAAGCAACTTGAATGTCTTCACTATAAAAAATTCTCTTAAATTCTTGATATCTTGGCTAGTATGATTATAATTTGATTGTATTGATTTAGATTTCGCAGTACGGATATCGTTTTATTCGTGTTCCCCATCATTGGACCAAATAACGTTACTGGATATTTTTAAGGCGAATCAGGTCTTTTAAACATTAATTTTGGCAAGATCACATGAATCTTCATTTTTTTTTAATCCAAAATCGTATTATTGTTTTACAAAATATCGTGTATAAATTGTTCTCATTTTGTTTTTCTCCATTTATATCTTTATATACATATATCTATATGATTTGTAAAAGTTAGAAAAATTATTTGTTTATGATGTATACGACTACACGTATGTATATAATATGTTTATAATAAATGCTATTAATATACATAATATCATATATTACATAGTTCGATTTCTAACGTTGTTACAAACTATGTACTCTCGCTAATAATAATAATTGTTTTGGTCGTTTTTCTGGCACAGGTTTTGTCCTAATTTTTTTTTTTTTTTGTACTGGACTTCTCTTTGAAGTACGGTAAAAGTTTATGTTCTTAATATTCAATTTAGTATCTGTTTTCGGTGCTATGCGTAATTGACTTTATTATTGGGATTTTATTTGGTAACAGTAGATTAAATTACATATATTAATGAATTATATGTAAATCGTTTGTACAGTGCGTTCTGATTGTTCATTTGCATCTGTATTTTTGTGACTGGAGATTGATTCGTCATACAAACAGAATATGTAAATTATAGTCTTAGAGGTAGTGTCTTAGGTACTTTCTTTGATGCTTATTACAGCATATAATTATGAATATTAATTTATAAGGTAAATGGTTGTATAATTATATTTTTACCGTGCATTTACTGGCCTTCGTGGTTAATTTGGCAGATCTCCAAATTCGTAAATAATGCTGCCTGACGTATGCAAATAAGTATAGAAAATATATTACAGGCGTTTGCATAGAACATTAATCCGATTCCCTGGTGAAATTATTTTTTGAAACTTCCAGAAATTTCTATGAATTTACTCAGAATGTACGACGGTTTCTCAAATCTGCGGATGATTTTCTGAAAAGTTTCATTAATTTCAGCACTTTCATGGTTTCCTTGATATTCATTAAAAAGTGATGTGAAAAGATTGTTGAAAATATTCTTCTACAGATTTGTGCAATTTTTTCAGCAGCAGTTCGGAAAAATTAAATCCAACTATTTCCTAAGAATTTATAATTTCTTTCATAGATTTTACCAGGTTTTCGTAACACGATTTCGTCAGAAAATACGCAGACACACCAGAATTCAGAACAGTTTCAGATTTGTGAGAGGTAATAAAGTTCTGAAGAAATGTGAGTTTTGTTAGAAATAGTCAGAAAGTCGAAAACTTGAAGTTTTTAGATTTTCAGTAAAAAAAAATAAAAGAGTTCCGAAAGAATTTGAATTGTTCCTAAAATTTACTCAATTTTCACATAGAACTCGATTCAATCATAAATTTTAACAAACTTAAAAATTAGCAGTTTTTTAGATTTTCAATTAAATAGAAAATGAAATTCTAAAAGAACATAAATGTTCTTCCAAAAACTTTCTAGAATTTCGGGAAATTCATCCGATTTTATCGGAATAATTTCAACTTTTCCAGAAATAATAAAACTATTTTCTCAGAAAAGTGATGAAATACAGAATAAGTATATTTCTGCAAAATTTATAAACAGAATTATAAGAAATTTCTGAGAACTTCTTTTACCAGGGGAATCGCTAATACAACGCATATTTTCTTAAAATCTAAATCTTACTTTAAAGAAATATCGCAACGATAATTTACCTCGTTATTCTTTCACAGACGGTTATGTTGTATTGGTTGACTTCTTAAGCGAACGAGCTATTGCTTCAACTCTTTCCCGTTTTGGTACGATAATATTCAAATTATTCTTAAGTAAGCCCGTGTCGACTGTTGAGACGTATTTCTTAGGTGTCCGCATCTGTTTTCTCCTCCTATTAATCTCTTTGGAATATTTCGAATCCAATTTTGATTCTTGATCCATTTCTTGGAAGTAATTACGAATGTCTTCGGTTTCTGGTATTTGTTCTTCCACAGGATTAATTTGTTTTTCACATATTCTAGACAGCTCCTCATTTACCTTCATACGCTCTTCAATAATTGCACTTAAATTTGATTGCGTCCATTTCGGGTACGTCTGTTCATTCATAGACATCTTGGCGCCCACTTTCGTCGGTTCTTCTCCAATACTTGAACATTTTTCAGCAAACGAATGTGTAATTTCGTCTTGCAAAACCATTTCCTCCGGAATATCAAGAATTTCGGTTTTGATTTCATGCGAAAATTTATCCGCATGGATTGTGGATGCCAAAGTATTCAACTCTGTTTTACAGTATAACTTGTTATGATGATTATAATTTAAGATACCCTCAGTTTGAGTGAAAGAAATTTCGTCCTTAACGATCCTCTCGTTTCGATTGATACCATCATTCCCAACTCCTGTGAACGTATCCTTATTCCAAGAACTTCGTTGTTGATCTAATTTTATTGAACTCTTGGAACTAATTTTTTCATCGCTCGAAGAACACAGCAGGCTTGGCCGTTGTGGAGTTAATGCCTTTTGGTCGTTTTCAAATGCAGAACGAACATACTTGCTAAATTCCGGTTGATCCGGCATCAGATTATGACTTTGCTGCAAGTGATTTCGCACAGATTTCATGCTACTATATCGTTTTTCGCAAATCAAACATTGCAAATGTTTCTTTCCTAAATGGGTAACGAGATGAGATCTGCAACAATTTTAGATAGGGAGTCATTACATGAGTCGAATGGCCAGTTTGAATGAAAAGGTAGGTCGACAAACAAACCGTTTAAAAAACCTGGAGGACTTTATTTTCGTTGAAAGCGATGAACACATACGAAACAACACTCCTGCTGTGCAATAAAAATGAATCTTATCAAATTCGAATAACACAAGCTAATTAAGATATCAACAATTTTAGGAACGTATTTACAATCAGAAGGTTTGAAACGATTACACCACCGTTTTTCTTTATCTGATTCAAATGTTTTTGAACTCAGTTTTCTCGCTCACCAAATACCCACATATTCTCTGAAAAAGATTCAAGTGTCACATTATAGCTTAGTTCTGTACACTTTGGAGGTAACTTGAGTATGGAGATAACTTGTAAAAAAAATTGTAAGTAAAAATTTTTTCAAGCAATCTCTGGATATCTCCACGGTGAAAATGAACTCAAAAACGTTAGAATCACATAAGAATACCTCTTCTCAAGTTGTTTATATTGTAACTTGCGTGACTCGAATTTGTTCAGATTTATTTCTGTTGTGTCAAGGGATGCTGTTTCATTCGTGTTCACTATGATTGGCAAAAATAACATTGCTAGAGTATTTCAAATTTCTTTTCCTGTTTTCCTAACTTCTGATTCAGATAGTGAATGCCATTCTTCAATAATTCAACATCCGTTTTACAACTTACTTCAACCTCCCTTCATGACAGAATACTTTGCCACAAACTGGACACCGGATAGCCATATTAGCGCGTGGAGCTTCTTGATGGACGAGAGCAACATGCCTCTGCAAGTATTTCGCGCTGTTGAATGCCTTGCCACATTCGATGCAAATGGTTTGCGTTTGCCTGTCATGAATGGCCCTGTGTTCTTTCAGGGCAAAAGAATTGGTGAATGATTTAGAGCATATTTCACAGCTCAACAACCCCTCTCCAGTGTGTTTCCTTATGTGATACTTGAGCTTTTGTTTCTTGGTGAATGTTTGACCGCAATATGAGCAAACGCATTGTTCTTCTTTGGTGTGCACACGAATGTGAGAGTTACACGCGCCTTTGTCCGAAAACCGTTTATCACAAAATGTGCAGGTGTATGGCTTCTGCCCTGTGTGAATCCTGATGTGACGAACTAAATTACTGCGTTGAACAAACTCTTTTGGGCAATGTGGACAGCGATGTTTTGGTCCAACATGGATCAGTATATGTTCATGGTAGCTGTCCCTTCTCTGAAAAATATTAAAAAGAACAAAGGGATGATGATTTTTATAACTTCTGATATCATCATATATTGCACAATGTGTAGTGCAACTCACATTAAATATCTTTTCACAATATGGACAAGTGGAAGACTTGTCGGTTTTATGAAGCTGACGGTGTCCATAAAGGCCAGATTTGCTTGAAAATCCTTTTCCGCAATCTGTGCATACAAACGGACTTTCTCCCAGATGATGTTCTTCGTAATGAACTTTCCTGAAAGAAAAAAACAGTAACAGTATTGGTTCGATATAGTATCTCATAGTGGAATTGTTTGCAGCAACATGGTTTTACTCAGAATGTAAATTTATAGCAGTTTCTCAAATATTTTAAAAAGTTCCTAACAAATTATAATAATCCCTCAGAATTCTGTGGTAGAAATACCTTAATTTCCGTGTAGGAAATTAATTTCAGCAGATTTATAAAAAAAACCCTAATACTTCTTATAATTTTCTAAAATGTTTTAATAATTCTAGTTTTATTGAAGATATTCTTATACAAATGCGTTCAGATATTTACAACTACATTACAGAAAAATTAATTTCAGTTGCATTCTAAGAATTTCCAATTTCTCTCAAACATCTGTCTCAGTTTTCTGTAACGAGATAATTCCTTTAGAAAATGAAGTTCGGAAAGAATATACGAGTGCTTTGCAGAAACTTTCTATAATTTCTCAAAACCCATCAGACGTAATAGAAATAATTCAAAGTTTTTTCGAAAATCTGTTAAAAGAAATGTTACACTTCTGAAATATTTCTAAAAAAAGTTTTGAGTGATTTGGTTTTTTTTTACTACACCTAACAATTACAAAATTCAAAATCGAGGTGCGCACCTGCTCTCCTTTGAGTCGAATTTCTGCTTGCAAAGCCTGCATCGAAAACCTTGTTTGTTATTATTAGGACTATGTTTCAATCTAATATGAGCTTTAAGAGCTCTGAGGTTTGACAGCTCTTTCCCACATTCATCGCATGGCTGTAGTTCTTTGGTTTTCTGGGCATGGGCGTTGTTGAAATGAATTTTTAAAGATTTTTTAGACCTCAATGTGACATGACATACAATACATCTGTAGATAACCAGTGTAGTGTGTTTTTTGAAGAAATGCGACCGCAACAAAAGCAAGTTTGGAAATGTCAACGTGCATTTCTTACATCTGTAAGACAAATCGTCAAACTCCAATTCACTTATTTCCCTTTTATGTCTACTTAACAAATGTGACGTGAAATCTCTTGTCGTTCTAAGTATGGTGGAACAGATGTAGCATTTGAAAGAATTGTCTTTTACATCTCTTCCATCTGGTAATAAATCACTTTGGAAACTCGCATCTTCATTTCCATCTTCTTCTTTAATCTTAGCATTGCTTTCTGCAGTTCTTGCATTAGATTTGCTCTTTTCATGGTCTATTGCAACAATTTCTTTGATACCATCAAGAGAATGGGTTTCGATTGAAATAATACTTGTGGATTTCTTTTCACAAATATTTTTGTGCATCTCAAATGCTTTCAAAGTGTAAAATACCAGGTTACAAGCATGACATCTATGACCTTTGTTAAAAATGTCAAAACTATGAATCGAATTTATGTGTTCCAAAAGGTTGTGTCTTGAACATGATCCCTTAAAAATGGCATTGCATATTTGGCACAATAATCTGTTGCAGATTTCGTTATTAACATCTTTTTCAGCTTCATTGGGATTTGTTAAAAAGCATTCGACTTGATTAGGATCTGGATCTTTCTCCCCCCAATATCTTTCAGTGAAACAAGGATTCTCCCGTATCGATATGTCTTTACTCTTACTTTCGACATTCAATGATTTTGCTTCATGCGGCGGAGTGATTTCGTCGGCCATAACAAACGCTAGATGCTGACTAGTCTATAATTTTCCATCTACTGGCTTCCTTTTCAACTGGTTTTTTCCTCAAGATTTGTTACGGGCTATGAAATCTTTCCAGTCATGACAGTTCCAATCTGTTCTTGCAAACTGCGAGAATCATTTTGCTATAAAATCACTCCTGGGTACTATTTCAAATTGTTTTTTTTATCAATTCCTGTGTGACAAAAGTGTGTAGAACAGTAATCTGAATAGATTCGTTGGTTTTTACTTAAATTATGTGAACTTCATTCATCACAGTGATAAGCCCAATTTCGTAGAAATAAATCGTTTTCTGGAACATAGAAGAGTTAGATTATCATATTTGTCACCAGGTTATTCAATGGCAAAGACTTGCATCTCAAATATTAAATACTTCATATATTTCATATTCCATAAACTTAGAATTTGAATATGACAACTTGCGGATGAAATTGAATTTCTGGAAATAGGAGATCCATAACAATTACTACTTTTGACAAGAAATGTAAATTATATTTTACAAGTATTAGTTTTCCGTAATTTCCATATTATTGATTACATAGTGTTGGGTTGAGTATAATGTGAGGGATAAGGATGAATGGATGGAGTAATATTTAGCGAATTCTGGGAGAATAATACAAGAAATGTGGTGCAAAGAATACATATACATGTATATATGTAGGACATGTATAATAAGCACAATTATGAGAATATGGAATAAATTACAGCTGAACAAACAGAAAAATATAGTTCATAGTTCGACAGCAAAACTTTAAGAAACAAAGGTAGTGAATTAAATAGAGACTAAATATCTCAAATTAGGAATGGAATTCGTTTAAAAAAAAGAATACCGAGGTAACTAGAATGGATCAGGATATGATTTTAGAAATTCAAAATAGAATGTTTGGTAATGAAGATTGCAAGTTATTCCGTTACCGCCGTCGGATCAGCCTGATAATCCATTAGGCATAGCCACCCCACAGCCGATCACAAAAATGAATTACGAACGGCTGATCCGTCTTTTCTCAATTTCTAACTTTCTACACCGATGTGAGAATTATCAAATGTGCGCGATTCATTAGTGGATGGAATTGGACAAGATCTCAACAGCCAATCAATCTGTCAATTGAACTTGTCCCATTTCAGATTCTAGTTCATTTATTGGTTTGCTAAACTGGACAAGCTCCCAATAGCCAACCAAACTATGGTTTCAGCCTGACTGGATTCAGGCCGTGTTCGAAAATTGACTGACAGTACTGTCAGCAATCTTTCATCTCTTTTGCGGTTCCAAGTTCGTGGATAGCTCTGACTCTGTCCCAGGGAATTTTCAGTACTGTCAGTCAATTTACGAACACGGCCTCAGAATGTTGTCAGTAGAATTACTAGCTATATTACTACTAGAATTATTATTCCCTTTTGTTCCATTATATTAAATTCCAACGTTGCTGTTTGTATTTTAGCTATAAAGTAAATCCAATTTAAGTCAAATATTTAACGCATATAAAATCAGTTACTCCTGTAAAATCCTCTCACTACATCGTGTAATTTTTTTTTCTCTAATTCTATGATCATTCACTGCCCACTGCATTTCAATATCTTTGACTCAGAACTAGTCTCCATATGTGTGCGGTTCATTAACAAAACTCTTTTCAACATGCGATTCTAGCGGTAAATATGAGAACTACGGAAAACAGGCCCGTAAAGCGGGACACCCTCTCCACTAGAGTTACAAGACCTGTATACACGACCGTGTTCTCGGGCATTTTTCTTTTACGTTGATCTTCTGGCATATGATAATAAGTGATATGATTGGTCTATTCCGTTGGATCCGGCCAATGAAATCACCATAGACTTTAAAGATTTTTGTCAACGTTGTGTAAAGATCATATGTAAAGATGATTAGTTTGTAAGGTTTGTAGAATTGGACAATAGTACAACAGCGTAACACGTGTATTAGTTCTACAATTACCATATTTGACTATTTATTGCAGATATTTATTAATTTATTAGAAAAATGATTATACTGACAAACGATAATAATCCGAACGCGTTGAAATTGATTATCGGTTTGAAATTAGCCCAGCAGAGTGTTGAAATAAACACAGTGTCATGTCGAGGTTTGTAGCATAACCTATCAACTGGTGTTTCGAAACGTCAAAAATTCACAAAAGCTTACTAGTAATCCAGATTAGTCTATAAAATTTGCTATAAAAATAACACGAAAATTGAAATGCGTTTGCAGACATTACGTGTCTAGTAAATTATCCTGAAAATGGCGGTAAATTGAATAAATTCTATTATTGATCACCTTTTTTTTCAGACGCTGTATTAGGATATTTACCATCGCTGCAATTGCCTTCGGGGTCAAGTTTATTCAGCACTAGCGCAGCGCTTCAGTTTTTGATACCAACGCCTGAAGAATCTAGTGTTCTAATTAACAAATGGCTCGAGTGGGACATTTCTCAGTTACAGGTACTAGTGTATTTGACACAAAAAGTATCCTGGATTCGACATCAGGAACAGAAACTAATTTACTTTTCGGATTTATAGCCTGCATTGGTTTCTTACGGGGGTTCAGGAAAATTAGACACTTCCCATAAACCTCGGATATGGTCTTTGCTAAAAGAGTTGAATAGGTGCCTGAAAAGCAAAGAGCGTTTGATAGAGGTATTGTTGTATTACATTTTAGTAAATTTAAGAAATCACAATTTTGTTCAATACGCATCTAGCTCAGTTTGTTCAACTCAAGTTCTTTTCTTTATCTAGACCAATACTGTTTTGTCAGTGGCTGATGTTTCTATTTGGGTTTCTTTGTGGTCGACAATAGCAGCCGTTGAAGTCAGTAAGGAATTAACCAAAGAGTTTCCTCATGTCCAAGAATGGTTGAACAATCTTGAATCTCTTCCAGTAGTTCAGGTAAGAGTAACAATGTTCATTATCATTGGATATTATGAATTTAAAGAGCAGTATTTTTATTTACATTTCTTTATGATTGATATAAATTTCACAGTGAACTCTTGAATAGCATAAACAAAATAACAACTCAATTCGCTATTAAGAATTCTGTAATTGATTTTGTACTTTCTAACAAAACGTCATAACCACAGTAAATATGTTGACATTCTTTTATTCTTACAAATTAAAATTATGGTGAAATCTGAGATAGAAGTTGATGCATTCCATGTGCTAAAGTGATCAAAAACATTGTATATTACGTTCTTTAGGAATCATTGAAAGAATTTAAGTTTGAAAGAGGTATGAACGCGATAGGCAGTATACAGGCTGCTTCGTGGTTTCCACTTAATTCATACACAGGAGGAACCTTGAATAAACAATTATCAAATGAGGTAAGTGCTTAAAATATTGCAGTAACACAATCTCGTAATTTGAGCAAAAAAAAAAAATGATTTCTTTCACTACTAAAATCTTGTATTCCCTTTTGACCTTTATCCCAGCTGCTATCTCACTTACTGCTAAATTTACGTTTACTGATGAAAATGATTGTAATATAATTGGATCTTCAGACCGATATTGTTGTAGAACTATTAGTTCTTGTAACTGCGTATTTATAAAATTATACTAGTCGAGTATAAAACGGGGAACTCAAGTTAAAAACTAATCGATTTTTTCCGCTGCTGTCCTTTTGTCGTAATATCATGTGAGTAATTATTTGTAAAAGTATCAAAATGGGCAAACGTGTGATTTTTGACTATGACAGTGACTACAATTTGCTCTCTCAGATAAATACGCCAAAGGAGAAAGAAGTAGCTTCCATCAGCGAAGAGGAAATACTGAATGTTAAGAAAAATTGGACATCCAAAGATTATCCTAATCTTAAAGAGCCGTCGTATCCTGTGTGAGTGTCATAAACTATAAAGGCAATAACCGAAAGATATTAAGCATTCTCACAGCACTGTTTTCCTTCTTTTTGCAACAGACTTCCTAAGAAAGGGGAAAAGAATATTCTGATAACATCAGCTCTTCCTTACGTCAACAATGTGCCTCATCTTGGAAATATTATCGGATGTGTTCTGTCTGGTGATATTTTTGCCAGGTTTGTGTGTACATACATCAATGCTGACTGATCAGCCACTTTATCTTGTTGAATTAATGTTAAATGTGGCTCAATTTATCTTGCAGGTATTGCAGGCAAAGAAATTATAATACGCTGTACATCAGGTAAATCTCTGTTCTCTATGTCGAGAAATATTTTCTTCCTATATCAATATTTATACCTGCAAAGTTATATTCACAGTTGATCTGTTCACACAGTGGTACTGACGAATACGGTACAGCTACAGAGGCTAAAGCGGTTGAAGAGAATATGACACCACAACAAATTTGTGACAAGTTTTTCAGTATTCACAATGATATATATCGATGGTTCAGCATAGGGTTTGATTACTTTGGACGTACAACAACTCCTGAACAAACAGAGTAAGATGTTGAAGCATTTGTAATTTCGCAAGGTAGTTAAAAGAAGGATAATAGTCGTGTTAATGCGTCGCAAAAACTTCTCTTTCCAGAATTGTGCAATCTCTATTCCTCAGGCTGAAAGACAAAGGATTCATAAACATGGAAACAATTGATCAATTGCTTTGCGAAAAATGCGACAGGTTTTTAGCGGACAGATTTGTAGAGGGAACTTGTCCAGGCTGCAAGTACGAAGATGCTCGCGGAGATCAATGCGATGGATGTGGTCATCTTGTGAATGCCACTGAATTGTTGAACCCGCGATGTAAAGTGTGCAATAATTCGCCGGTTATTAAACCATCGGTGCAATTTTTCCTCGATTTGCCTAAAGTAAATCTACTTTTTCAAGTTATCGTTAAAAACATGTTTGCTGTACCATATCGAAAGTTGAAATATTTGAATTTTAAACATCGCAAGCTTGGGAATATCCCACTTTTCTTACTTTACATCTGATCATCTAATTTCAATTTTATCGCGATTTGCCTGAAGCAAATATATCCTTTTATGAGATTGTCCTTTGAAACCCGTTTACTATATTGCACAGAAAGTTCGAAATTTAGAATTTCCACTTTGAAATTCAGTTATCACACAAATTTTTTGCGATTTTTACCTCGATTCACTTGAAATATAGATGAACCACTTAAGAATTTTTAACTCAAACATCTCTATATCTGTCAGTGCGTAGATTGTCCGCGTTGTTTGCCCTTATTTAGTTCCTTTCAAAAATGGAAAAAATTTTGTTCAGATAGAACCAATATTAAAGAAGTGGGCTGCGAAAACCGAAGGCGAATGGTCGCCAACAGCAAGAGTTGTTGCAAAACCTTGGCTGCGTGACGGTCTGAAGCCACGCTGTATAACGCGAGATTTGAAATGGGGCATTCCCGTGCCGATCGAGGAGTATAAAAAAAAAGTATTTTACGTTTGGTTCGATGCGCCAGTTGGTTACATAAGTATTACGAAACGGTACACGAAGGATTACGAGCAATGGTGGAAGCCGAAGGACCATGACGTGAGCTTGTACCAATTTATGGCGAAAGATAACGTTCCATTTCACGCAATTATGTTTCCAGCATCGCTGTTGGCTGCCGACAATGGACACACATTAGTAAACCACATTATGGCAATTGGTGGGTAAAAGTTGATAGACGTCCAGTCATCGAATATTTGTGAAAATTAGGGATTTCAAACATCACATATTTCATTTCTAGAGTACTTGAATTACGAGGATACAAAATTCTCGAAATCCCGAGGCATCGGGGTGTTTGGAACCGATGCTAGAGACACGGGCATTCCAGCTGATGTATGGCGATTTTACCTCGCTTACATAAGGCCAGAAAGTCAGGATTCTAACTTCAATTGGGTCGACCTGGCTACAAAAAATAATAGCGAATTACTCAACAATCTTGGTAATTTTGTCAACAGGTGAGTGAAAAATAATTTTGTGCACCCTCAAGATCAAAGGTCGATCAATAATTTTGCAAACAATTTAAACATTTGCATTTGCCAAGTCCACTTATTGAACAAAAGCGGATTTTAAACAATTGAAAACAATAGAATATCAAATCCATTTTTTCGATTTCAAATTTACAATTGAATGTGTTTTTTTTACCCATGAATGAGTGGTTAATAAATAGAATGGATTGACAGGTATTGTTACAGGTTTGAGAATCAAGTAATCATAAATACAGCGTAACTCAAAGTGCTTGAAGAATCATATTCGAGACTGCAAAAACATTCCGAAACTTTCATCACGGATTGAACTAAGTTTATAGCAATTGAATTAATTATCGCTAAAAGTTTCCAATAGACAACTAGAAAAGTGTTAATGTTAATGACAGATTTACACAGATTCCAATTGTCGCAATATTCAAATAGAAACAAATGGATGTGAATATAGAATTGCTCAAGACGTATTCGAACTCCACTATAAGTGAATTTTAATTTGTATGAACGAATCAAATAGGAATGGATAAAAAGAATGGTATATTACAGATTGGATTGAATTGAAACTGCGATAGAGTTGAAATATAAAAATATAAAAAAGAACTAAATCATTAGAGACATATTCAAAGCTAGGAAATAATTGATTTGGTACTACATAATCAGTTTTCTTATAAAGTTTGGAATCGGCAAACATCAAACCGAATTTGTTTAATAGATTATAATCTTTCGTAGTTTACTGGGTGCAATAAGACTATACTGATGACATTTCTCTGTTTATCTTAAGAGCGCTGACCTTTGCTGAGAAAAACTTTGGATCCAAAGTCCCACCGATGGAACTTCGGGAAGACGATCTCATTGTACTTGCTCTTGCCCAAAGAGAACTTTCACAGTATGTGGCAGCATTGGAGAAAGCAAAGATGAGAGACGCTCTCAGACACATTTTAGCGATATCCAAACACGGAAATCAGTACATGCAATCACAAGAACCTTGGGTCAAAATCAAGGGCTCTGACGACGACAAGTAAGTTGATGCAGTGACAAAAAATGTAACTGATTTTGCAGTTTCTTTCATAATCAAATTTTTTGCATTTGAACAGAAAAAAGGCCGGTACTGTCATTGGCGTCTGCTCAAATTTGGCCTGTCTTCTATCTGCATTATTGGGCCCATACATGCCCAGTACATCTCGTGAATTGCGAGCGCAATTGGGCCTGGATAAAATCAGCTACGGCTACATTCCGGACACTATTATGACCTTTTTACCAGCCGGGCATAAGATAGGAAAACCATCGCCACTTTTCAGTAAAATTGAAGATCAACAAGTTGAATTGTTGAGGAAAAAATATGCTGGTAAACAAGACTCACCATCCCGAGAACTAAAATCAGTTATCCCTGCTGCTGCAACAGATGCTGCTGCGTTAGAAGCTGCGATTGTCAAGCAGGTCTGTGATTCAGCCAACTTCCTGACATGAGGATGTAAGGACAAAGAACATACTTTGATCATTATCAGTATTATTATTTTTTCATAGGGCTTGCTTGTAAGAGATTTGAAAGCTAAAGGAGACAAAACTATTTGGCAACCGCAAGTTCAAATCCTACTGCAACTGAAAAAACAGCTGGCTGAACTCACCTCTTCCACAACAAAAATTAACAGTCAGTCGACGCCAGTGAATGCAAAGAAGTCTGTATCTGCTGCAACCTCTGAACTAAATGGAGATGGTGGACAAGACGTTGCTACTCTAGAAGCTGCAATTGCGAAGCAAGTATGTATTTTGCAATTTTACTGGACACAAAAGGAAAATAAATTGTGTGTTAAATAATTGAAACCATTACTGCAAATTTTTTTGACTGTTAGCGTATTGATATTTTGTGCAACTGTGTTTTGTTTAGGGACTTCTCGTTAGGGACTTGAAAACCAAGGGCGATAAAAGTGTCTGGCAACCGGAAGTGGAAATTTTACTTAATTTAAAGAAGCAATTAGCCAGCATAACCGGTGCTCCAGTCTCGGCCGCCAATGACAAAAAGTCAAAGAAGAAAAAATAGTTTCACTTCGAGAATAATTTACTGTGAGATTCAATAAATTACTTAAAAAACAGTATTTGTTTTTATACATGAAACTTGTCTGCATTTATTTTTCTCCTTTTCTAAATATTTCTGCAAGATGAATGCATCTGATCAATTATTTTCATTACGGTTCGAAATTCCCGTTGGAACCGTAAGAAATTCAATATAGCAAACATAATTTTATGGATGATTCATGCGGTGTGTCTGAATCATCAGTTAGGAAAAGAGAGAAAACCGTTTAGAAAATCTCCAATAGTATTATTCATGCGAAAGATTATGAATACTAATGGAACACCATCCCTGCAATGTAATAGAAACGATCTGTAGCGAATTTGAATAACACAAGTTAAGATATCAACAATTTCTGAAGAGGTTTTAGCATCAGAATGTTCAGAATACTCAAGTAATATTCTGGTACTTCTGATTCCATTCTAATGTCTTAGGCTTATTTTGTTTACCATAGAGATCTCCAAAGATCGACTAAAATGTTTTTCTATAAATCGTTATCTTCAGAGTGGATAAAAATGAATTTTTGTAAGTACGGTAAAACAGATTTTCGTCTGCAATAACATTTGCACGTTCTAACTATACGATAATGTCAAATTTCTTGAATAATTTATAGACTATTTATGGAGACATAGCTGATGAGCAAAATGAGCTTAAAAATATTAGAATCAGTCCAAACTACCAGAATTTAAGTATTTCTGAATGTACCAAACAACCTTTTCTCAACATGTGATATATCAGCTTGTGTTATTTGAATTTTCCAAGTATCATTTCTACTACTTAGCCAGCATGTTGTTTCATTCGCGTTCACCATCATTGGCACAAATTGGAAAGGCGCATTTATATTGATTCTAGTCCTTATGCGAATATAGTATTTTTCCTGACTCCGTGCGCAAAATTCCATTTTACCTACCCAAATAAGTACGCGTACTCGCTAGGCTAGGGCAATAAACTCAACTCGTGCGGGAATCACTTATTTTGCGCACTACTTCTGCAATTTACTATTTAAACACCTGTAGTGGTGCGAATAACTTTCCTGCAACGCTATTGGCTGCTAGCGGTGTGAGAAAGTTTTCTCGCACGACTGTTTACAAGATTTCCTTAAGTGCCTGTGGACAGTGCATAATACAGAACTTTCGGTGCGGGTGTTGGAAAAAAATATTTAAATTCCACACGCTTTGTTGCATTTTCATTGTATGTAATGAATATTGCTAAGTGTATTATTATATTGTGTACGCAATCAGACGCATATTTCGATTATTTCAATCAGACAGTTCAGGCCTGTTTTATAAACTAATCCTAATCAAATCCTAATCATTGACAATAGCGTGCCCAATGTTTTTCTTTTTCTTTGTCTTTGTTTTGAATACGAAGGAGAGATTGAGAACGAATCATGCGTGTTTGATTATCAGTTAAACGTAGCAAAAAAGGGAATTAAAAAAGCATTGAGAATCAGAATGAATTCTTAATTTGTACCACTTTAAAACATGTTTCTTCAGGATTACATTTCTGCTCAATTAGTTCAAAATTTTAAGTTAAGAGGTAAAATTTCTCATTGTATCTAACAACAAGCATCAATGACACGTGCCGGGTGCAATAATAAATGATCAAAATTAATTTTATTTTGAAGAATCTTGTGATTTGAAGATCAGATTTTCCCAAATGCAAATCACTGAAGCCAGAAAAATACCAACGAACAAAATGATAAACGCAGGTGCCGTTGTTAAGATGGAAATACTTTGTAGTATGAAAGAGTCACGGATGCACATTGGCTTTCGAGCCATCCAGCGTTTTTGTTGCCGAGTCAAGAGTCCTGCGCTTGATAGCTTCAATGCACTGGAACAAAATACACCAGAAAACAATTATTGTTTCGACCAAGATACTGTTGAGTTCATTTGTCTGACTTGTTACCCAATCTTTGCCATTTCAGTGAAAGGACTGTTGTGTCTACCCGACAGTGACATCATCTGAGGTCGAAATAGGTGAACTTCCGTTAGTTCACAGATCATTTGGTTGGTAAACAATCTCTCTACATAAGGATACCCGGTGTTTGGATCTGTGTGGTAAGCGAAGCCACCCTTAGCAACCCTTGCGAATCCTTCTTCGAGCGGAATGTATCGCGTTCTGTCTGCCAGAGGTTTCCATCGCTTGACGTAGAACTCCTTGATCTCCCAGTCTTTTTGAGCCTAACAGTAAATTCACAGGCATCGCTTCGTTATCTGGTACGATGTACAAAGTGCAACAAACATATTGAATTTACCGTCAATCCGAAGTTCGTGTACGTAATTGGTTCAGCTGCAATCTGTAAATTAGACTGTGCAAGCTGGTGCATTGAGTCGTTCATTTTTTCTGGCGGTTGATTCAGTTGAGCAGATACAACACTCGCCGAATAATAGTTGTAAATCAAGATGCTGAAGTATAGCAAATTCAATACCACTAATCGGCTGGAAATGGACGTAGGAATGAGCAGTGAGCCTGCGAGAAGATATGTCACATACAATGTTAAAACCAGCTCGTGCGTTCCAGGCTTTTACAATTCGTTCACCTTGCTGACACATGATACCCGTTGCGACCAATCCTACTTCAATCCAGGTGTTGAATCGGTCCTTGACAAGCTCAACTTTCAAAGTCAGACCCAGTACAATTACGGAAATCGTAACTACGACTGCGGTAACGATCCAAGATTTCGTAGAAAATGGACGAATAAACTCATCGCTTACCCTCGATGCCATTGATCGAAACATGAAGCAGGTTCTGTCATGACCGTAAAAAATTAAGATTAAATCGAAAAAGTAAGAATATTTTATACAGGATGGAGCTTAATAGCCGTGTTAAGATTAGGTTCAATGTATTCGCCTTAGGTTGGGCTAAAAAAAAAAAAATTTATTTTCGAACCGCCCATCTCTTCATCGGTTAGAGTTAAGAAAATATTATCTTAGTACTTTTTTATAGAGCGTAAAATTTCCTATAAGAATCTGTATTTAAACAGTTTATAAGTCAAGCCGTTTACGAGAAAGAATATCATATTTGGCTGAGATATTCTATTTGAGATGCTCTATCGAAATTTTGATGGGAGTTTGAAAATATTAATTTTTTTTTTGCTACACCCTAGTATACCTCCATGGCCAAACAGGATGAATGGCCTTAATTAGGATTGCACGTTCTTTGAATAGAAGCGCTGGAGTAGCCGAAATGTCGGCTTCACTTCGATGAAGAATCCCCACCATGCCAAGATGTGTACCGTTTTCAGTCACTTGGTCCCAAAAGCTTGTCTCTTCAATGTCCATTCTACATGTGGAATGTTTGTAGTAAAATTATGTGCATCCAGTAACGGCTTTTAAATTTCATCATTTCTGTTCATAGAGTAAATATCCTTGACAGTACCTTATATTCTACGAACATCTGAAAGCACTTAATTGTCTACTTTACCTAAATTCTTGTGGTCAAATAATAACGTACGGGAGTATCATATATGTATACCTATAAGTTCAATTGGCTTACGTGAAGTTGAAAATATCTCCCAAGTGCGATAAAATGGCAAACCCGAACTTAGTCATACTGTCCAATGCTTTTGTAGTGTGATCTTGCAAGTATTCTTCAATGCTCATATCATCGGGTCTGTACTGTGTCTAAAAATTACCGTAATTCAAACATTTTTTTCACGATCATCAACGGCGGCCAAGTAAGTGAACATACCGCACACGAGGCATTAAAGCTGCAACGAACTTACAACAGCAATTACTTTCAGCTGCAATCCATGAAAATTTGCTCTTCTCTGGTATTTCTCTTGAATCAAGGTGACGTTGAACCCTGTCTCATTATGCCAAGAAGCAAGTTCTGTAACATTCAGTTTCCCGCCCCGTTCTTTGGCCGGGTTGTAAACGTCGTACAAGGTATATTCATTAAGCCTCGGTGTGGCAATAACCAAATCAGTGCCAATACTAAATGTTTCATCATGTAGTAAGTCTACACTTTCATTCAGGTTTTCACCAAATAATAGCCAGATGTAGGAGTCGTTGAAGGTTCGAAGTTTCGAACTCTGTACATTCCAACTCAAAAATTGTCACAATATTCTTCACTTCAAGTTTAGTTAGATCAAAGATGATAGTTTCAACATTATACCTAATTGGCTCAAATCGTTTTTACTTCGCTTGATATTCTCAAGATGTCCACAATAGCTTACCTCTGTCAAAATGAACTCACTGTATTCACTTCCGCAATTTAAATCCAGAAAAACTCCAAATTGCGAATAGGTTGCAGCCATCACTTTTTCCAGAGAGAATTCGAACCCAGGGTAGAAAATTGCCACTCTCATTCCTTCGCTGCTCAGCATCTTGTTTAATTCGAAATCACCTACGATCAATGAAATCGGGTTAATAAACAGACTGTCCAAGTACGTTCGAGGTGAAATAATGAAGGAAATCTTACGTGACGCGTGTTCACACAAAAAGGCAACGACACTCGGCACTTGCTTGTAGACAAAATAATCTCTCGCCAGTTCGTTTCTTGCAGCAAATAATCTCGCAATCAGAGTGAAAAATGTGAACCATTGTACTTGCATCGTCCGTGCTTGATGTTGTATGGTGTTACTATGTTTGGGAGCTCGCGTTTATCAACATTAGTATCTCACAATTTTCATATATTTCGTAAAGAAGGGATAATTTAAAAATGAATAGATACAGATCAATTCGCACTGCGGTTGAAACGATTGTGCTAATTTGTTTCAGGAAACAGTACGAACCTCGACTTGTGGGAATTATGTATTAGTATCAAGTTTACATTCGATTACCGCAAACTCATTTCCGATTCAGTTTGTACTGACAGTTTCACTGTACGTCAAATGCGACAGGTATGTTTAGCGAGGTGAATCTTGGTGTGATAAGTTAGTATCTGTCATATTTGATCAAAGCTCTAGTTGCTTTCATAATTCACACAGATTCCATTTTACCTGAAAGTAAAGCAAATACGGTTACTATACTGCACGACTGGAGTACAAAAGTACTGAAGTTCAACTCCATCACAGACTATTTTCATCACTACTGAAGTACACTGATACTTGGGGGAAAAACTGTTCTTAAAAAAGTTTCATTACATGCAAAACGAATCACAAGAAATACCTCATATAATTATTAGATGCATTATAATATCGATTATTGCAGTGGACTGGTCACGAGTGAAATATCCGATATATAGTTGTTCAATTCTTGCTGTACGCGAAATGGAATTAGCGTCCAGTCTATATAAGAGATAAAAAATTTATTTTTGATATGATCTTCTGGTACAGATTCGATTTAGTTATATTATAGACCTTCTGGTAGTAGTGTGTGATGTACGAGGGGCTATCGTAGTTTTTTCTTTGCGAAGACGAACTCGTCCGATATCTGCGCTATTCGGAGCTCGAGCCGCAAATGCCACGCTCGCTTCTACGCAACTCGGGCAGCCTCGCTCGGTGCGCGAAGTCGCCGCCGCGCATGCGCAATACCGGCCAAGACGGTTTACTTGGCTAATTCGCTGAAAGTTAACTGGCTAAAGTAATTACCCGACCAAAATAGTTCAAAGAAAATGGATAATCAGGTAATTTTAACCGGCCAAACCTGAAAATGCAGAAAATCGACAAGCAAATGAATTTCTCACCTTTCGGATTCGAACTTCTGACTAAAATACCACATATATAGACGGTTGTCGCTTACAATCAGAGAAGTTTTTAAGCGAATCCAAGTTTAATATTACTCAATTAATAGACTAACTACAGTTGGGAAATAATACGCATTAGATTATACGAGAATATGCAGAGCTTAGTGAGTGACTTTCAAAAGTTAACACAAACAAGTATCACGATTTGAAGATCGTTAGTTTTTATTCTTAGCTTAGTCGATTATGATTGATTTATCAACTTTTTAGATACCTTGGGCAATTGGATCACAATAATTCTGTAAAGGTAATATAATAAAACTGAGTCCAGTTCCAGCAAGCTCGAATCCGAATGGTGAAAAATTTATTTGCTTGTTGATTTCGTACATTTTTAGGTTTAGCCGGTGAAAATTAGCTGATTAGCTAGTTTGGGCCGGATAATTATCTTAGCCAGCTAATTTTCATCTAATTAGCCCAGTTAGCTCGCAGTCCGCGATCGAATTGACATATTTTAATTACGAATTACGAATATAGTAGGGCGATTTCGTAGAGATTTACGATTATTTGAGTAGCGCGATACAAATCTTCCATTTAATGAATTGCTTTTTCATTTATCGATTTTGAGATAACACATAATTAGTCAAAGCTCTGCTATAAGCTTTTCGAAAGCTATAATCTAAGAACGTACCATAAAAATTCTTGTTTCTGTACCGATTTTCACTTTCTGCGACGCAACCGGGGTGGCCAGTATCGACCATACAAACTTATCACAATTCGCGAAATAGTTAAACAGTACGCTAATTACACAATTAGGTATAACTTACCACAATTCATTTGAACAATAAACAAATAATAACATCTAACGCGTTAGGGGAAATTACAAGCACGAGCAAATTCTGTTACTCCTCTGTGTTTGCTTATGTTTATAATTTTCTACACATTTCTATACTATTCTATTCTACATTATTACATACCTATGTTGAATGTTAAATATTGGCTTAAAATTTGTCACATTTTTCTCAGAAATCTATCTGAAATATGTTTTCAGAAAGTTCTGATGAAAATTCTGTATTATTTGTGAAAAAGTTTGAATTATTCTATACTCGTATAGTAGCTCTTCTGTTGTTTTCCAGTTATTCCGAAAACTATGAGGCCGCAAATTTCAAGTCTTGCGGAGCAACTACGAGCGGTACTAGAGCAATTAGTAACAATTATCAGATTTTCCACATCTCCATCCGTTTAGGCGACAATCTCACGGAAAACAATCCCAACTTGAATGTAAATTCGTACCCCTAACTTTTTTCTTATGGGAAATTAGCATTATCTATGAGTTGGGGGTACGAATTTATCCCCAGGTTTGGTTTTTTTTCCGTGAGGGCATATCGAATCGAATTCCTCCACACTTCGCTTCACGAAATGCCCCTCTTCGGTTTTTCTCGATTTGTTCCAAAACCATGCAGAAGCTATTCCAAAATATACTAAAGTAATTGAGAGCAATTAGGGAGCAATTAAGAGCAAATTTCATTTTGTTTGAATAACCGTCGGTTTGTTCCAAACACTTATTCGAATTTGACTTTATTTTACTGAGAGTCAAGTGCCCGAACCGTTTTTTTTTTTTTTGTTGATATTCTTGAAAACCGTGTGGGAGCAAACAATAAAAGTTACAGAGTAATTAAGAGCTAGTAGGGAGCAGAGATTGTGCGTAAAAAATTTCCAAGCAATTCGAAAGTTGTAGGCCATAGGTTTCAAAACGTTTCATTCAGCTGGTTGTCTTTGGCAATCTTCAGTCAACGGTATCAACTACGTATTTTTTTATCCTACGGTTTTAGTAATAAGCTGAGGCGCATTTAGAAATTAGTTTATCAATTCTAGTTCGTGTCAGAGGGCGCCAGTAATCGGAAACGTAAAAACTGGTAAAAATACCAGAACATCAGCCCCATATCGCTTGAGCTGTCAAACGTCCGCAAAAATTTGACAGCTTTGTTATATCCAGTGATTAATACAACGTAAGTTATTCGTAAATTATGTTCAACACCTTAAAATAACATCTATTTTTCCTACTTTAATCAATATTAGTAATTAGACGATCAAATTTAACGATGAAGTAATATTATTCTTCAACTAGGTTAGAAATCTAGTAAATATTTATAATCCATTTGAATAATCAGAAATCTTGAATTCGAGAAGGGTTGTACGTATTATAAACAGGATATGGTATTCTTGGAAACATTTGAAAATCACATACCATCGTCACTCGTCATTGCTTTGTTATTATCTTCACTTTGAAACCATTCGCAAAGTTTTTAAGGAAATTCAATTCGAAGTCTGGTTCTTCCTACATTTTCACTCCAGAGGAAAGCACTACAACAGATTCAAATTATTACTGAACGCCGGATAGTTGAAAAAGCAAAGATTAAATACGAAAGTATTTAACATTCAATCTGTTTTGACTCAGAGCGACTCATAACGAGCTTGGAAAACTATTCGTGCCTCTAGACCTGTAAATGTGATATAGCAATACATGGTCTTGCACTTTGGGGATAATCATCTACCATTTTATCCAAGTATTACGACACATTTTAACCTGCGGCCAATATTTTATAGTCTGAGTTTAATCGTTGCGATTCCCGAACGTGCGAGAGTTAAATGATGTCTCCTGAACCAACTCAGGAGCCTGTAGAGGAGAATCTCAATGCCCCAGATCTTAACATTGGAGCAGCAGCCGCCATTGAGTCTGATAGTGAAGACGAAGATCCTGGCTTAAGAGGCTACATGCCTCTCTCTCAAATACCTCATGACAGTGATCCGATGCTGGACGACTACGAGGTCTCTCATTTTCTTTCATTCTCGATTTTCACGCTTTCAAGTATTACAGGCAATCTGCTTTTCAAATTGGTCATGAAGTTTAGTTTTGGGAGTACGTAAAAATATTTATAAACTTGAAATAGTTTGAATTCAATTAAGGATTTGACATTCAGATAGTCATAAATAATTACTAAATTAATACACTGAAAAAAAAAATTTTTCCAACAATGTAAATGACAATAAAAGTTCATTCATGTATGGTTTCATGCAGGATGATGAGTGGTTATCGACTTCACTGGACACCAATCACATTTCTTCATCTGTACCGGTCAGAAATGAACTAGAGGTAAAAGTTTTGCAACACAATGCAGGATGATGAGTGAACGTAATCTTCTTTGTAGCTGTTGGATAATTTCGCACAACTGTCTTATTGATTTCTCGATCAATAACATATTCAATAACAACAGAAATAAAAATATGTACAACCTAAAACTACTTGATGTAATAAGGAATGATCGTTTATAGGCTTGTGAACCGGAGACCTTAGAAGTCTGGTCTTCTCGATCCAATCAGTGTGATATAGACTTAGACGAAGACAAAATTGATCAAGTCAAGACTGCAATGGCATCTTTCATGCTACCTACCACTGCGATTCCGGAATGGGCGAACAGTGTGTCGGAGGAACAGTGGAAACAGATATTGATTGATAAAATCAAAGAAATGCAAAGTAAGGATAATAATTGATTCAGGTTTTCCATGTACTTTATTGTTATGTTTGAATGGTGCTTCGTTAACGATTTATCAACAATTCAGATTTGTATATTTATATTATATTATATGTAAAACAATGTATTTAATAATCATCGTACGAAAATGGTTGATTTGCAAATCGAAGAATGAGTATACTTATCATCGTTTTCTCTTTTTCATCTGATTATAATATAACTATTTCACCTTGTTGGTGAAGACTGAAAAAAAAGAATACACAATTCAGTCGTGTGCACGTTATAATGTATAGTATATAGTAATATGTATTACTAAATATTATCATACACATTGAATAATTGATTTATTTTATACACACATAGTATTTTCATTCCTGAATAAAAAAATTTTCGTATCCTTTACACCACTTTAGTCACATAATTTTATTCAATTGTTTCCAAAGAAAAACGCGAGGATCACCTTTCTGGTCCTTTTCCCTTCCTTCTTATATACATCATATGCGTGAATACAAATGCTAATATCAGCTAATAAATTGAGCTGAATCCCTGCTGCATAACACGTCATTTATTCTACACAGTCCATGATTCTAGAATAAAAAAAAATATATAATACTAAAACTGACTCTTATTTACTGTAACAAATTTTGTTGGGTTTAATTTTTTTCGAAGTGTAGCAATGTCATCGTCGATTCTCACTAGTTTTCGGAATTTCTGAAAATCAATTAAACATGTTGTTACGCGTTGTCTTTTCCTAGTTACAAATACGTTAAAGATGAATGGCCCGGATCGTTTGAATCAAGAGTTAACAGCAGAGAAATAAAACCTTTTAAAAAATCACCAACAGTATTATTTGACCCAACGATGGTCATCACGAATGAAAGAACATCTTTGACAAAATATCTTGTAATCAGATAGTTCAAACTGATTACATTCTGGTGTATTTTCCGTTAGATTTCAATGTTCAGAGACTTATTTTGCTTATCAATAAAATCTCCAGAGATAGACTGAAAAGTTTTACAAATAGTTATTCCTACAGAATTAATAAAAAAAAAAGAATTTTTCTAGTACGTTGCTACAGATTTTCACCAATTACATTTGCGTGTTATAACTAAACTATGACGTAAGATTTTTTGAATATTTGTTCAGACAACGTATGGGGATCTCGTCAGCGATCAAAACGAGCTCAAAAACACGAGAATCGAATCATGAACATCAGAGTTTAATCACTTTAAAGGTTCTAATTATAAAACCTCCTCTCAAATTGTTGATATCTTAACTTGTGTTACTCGAATTTGCTCAGATTCATCGTTGTTACATAGTACGGAAGTTGTTTCAGTCTTGTTTGTCATCATTGGCACAAATTACGCTGCAGGAGATTTTTTGAACTGGTTTTCTTCCTTTGCTAACTTTTGGATCAAACAGTGCGGCTAATTCAGACCCCTATTTACCTCTCTCCTGGTCCCCGGAGTTATACACCAGATGTAAATCATATAACCAGGTATGCAGAGCATGGACGATAGCCCGCTTAACCAGCCCAACACATGACTCCACCACGGATATTCATAGGTGAGGTATTTTACCGGGACGAATTTGATCACATTGAAAATGAATACACCCTGAAAAAGGCAAATATGCCGTCAAAATGTCTTCTACAAAGGAGTAAACGGCTCCACTCACTATGCAGATGGCTGGTGTCGTGACTGTCCAGCATATCTTCCACCAAAAACAAGGGTAGTATCCAATCATATCCCGAATCCCGTCGTAAAAACGGTTCACCCCGAAGGCCCATGAGACCGCAATGCATTCGAAGAACATCAGGAACAGCAGGCAGAATCCACTAACCGCGTACGAATCCAGCAATTGAAATACATACATACCACCCTGGAATTGAATCGCTTCCTTGTACTGATACCAAATCGGTGAACATGAGTCATTATAATATAGAAGTCAAGTTACACTCACTTCAGTAACACAAGAGAGACCGATGAGGTAAGAGAGAAAACACACAAGTGCTATGAACATCTCTTTTCTTTTTCTGAGCAGTCGAGGCCATTCGTCAACCGCGGCTGTGATGAACCCTTCAACCGTACAGAACTGTAAAAGAGGTGAGTTATCGAGTTCGTCTTTTCTCTATAACAGAAAGCTAACCATGTATTATTTTTAATAGCGGAGAAATTTCCATCATTCACATTTACGCACCTGACTATCCAAACCGATAAGAATAAGCATAAAGAAGAAGAGGCAGGACCATATCGGTGTTCCAGGTAATTGTAGCACTGCTGAAGGATACACCAAAAATGCGAGGCCGGGACCTGTTCCAGAAATCGTTGTTAAGTTGCTCCAATTACAATTATTTAACAAAATTGGACGTTTTTGTACGAGTCAGTTTTTAAGTTAGTACGTTTCGAAATCGATATACCTGATGCTGCAACGTCTGCAACGGGCTTCTGCTGTTCGTGGGCCATGAAGCCAACCACTGAGAATATCACAACTCCGCTCAGCATACTAGTACCGGAATTTATTGTGCACACTAATAACGCATCCCTGTTAAAGACGAGTGAAGAATTTGACCATTTTCTTTTTTCTTATTGTTCCAAGGAGGATAATTGACGGGATATCGTTAATTGACCGGTTTTTACAAGCGTTCCTACTGGTTAATAATAGCGATTCCTAATTCTGACTTACTTGTAGACATTGTTGTTGAACTTGTTGTAACTGCCAAGAGCGATCAGTGCACCGACGCCCAAGGCGTAGGAGTAGAAAATTTGTGTTACAGCATCGATCCAGACCTGGACAATTGGGGAAGGATTGAAATACGTTTGTAGAGGTACCCAGATTAACGATAAGTGGAAGAGATCAGAGTTTACAATTTAAAATACATCAATCACAGGCGTATGTTCTTGGGAATTGTATTTAACATAGAAAGTAACTACACCGGGAAGATCCTGTTAAACTACCTTGATAATTGCGTGTAATTAACGTCAGAGCGTTATTCTCGATTTAGATCATGCGGCTCCTAGGATTAGTATTCACCTCAGGCTCGCCAAGTTTTGACAGATTCGGTGTGGCGTAGTACCTGAGACCTTCCATGGCTCCCGGCAAAGTCAGACCTCGCACCAGTAGAACGGCCAGCAGGGCATAAGGGAAAAGTGAAGTGAAATAGACAACCTATAGAACACAAAGAACGGAAATGAGGAAGTTGAAGTTTAACGGTGGTTATTTGGGAATTGAATATCTGATCTACACAGCACGCGGTATTAGAGTAACATTGCAACTGCAGCGTACTTTGCAAAGTTTAAAATATTTGGGAATAAATGCAGCAAGGTATAAACAGTAAATTTACAAATATTGAAATATTTCAACATTTCAGCAATGCAATTTTTCTAGGAACGAAAGATGTCGAACACATTGCGCAATATTTATGTCATTTTGTATACCGTTTAACACAAAGTAGGTACAATAACGCAACTTTGTGATATTACTGAAATATGTTCGTAATATTTTGATTGCGAGTAGAAATTTAAAAAAATGTTGCCGGGACATTCTTTCGACGTTGGAATTGCAATTCAGATCTGAAAATGTTGTAGTAATGTGTCTGCAGTGTTGCATGCTGTGTAAGGATCATCGTAGGACGGTGGACGTTAGGTGCACGATCTAAAAACGGTTATTATTACTTTTCCCGTCCACTTGACTCCCTTCCAAATGCAAAAGTAGCACATGATCCACACGACGGCCAACGTTCCGGCTAATTCCCACCTAACTCCACCGACGTGATCAATACCTTCTGAAATTTGGAGAGCTCGCCGCCTTTGAAAAAGACAATACGGTTATTGGATTATTTCTCGATATTCTGAACTACGCACACGAATCTCAAAACAGTGATCAAACTCTAAATATGATAGACGTAACAAAGAAGCTAACAAAAAGACAAAAACATACTCCCAAAATTCTTTGACCGGATCCTTGAGCAAGGTCGCTGTCACGTTGCCTATTGGAGTGTTACATATCGTTTCTTGGCCGCTGGACCAGCAGTTGGCTTCCAAACGATCAATGGGCTTTATGCAGTACCCAGTATTCCAGGAGTTATCACAGGACCTCCAAGGAACGTCTGTCGAAATCACGAACGAAAATTAATTATCGAAATATGATCCCTTGCAACAATTTGGCTAATGTTCGGAGTTGTTCAGGGCATGAAAAAATTCATAGTAACCTACCAGATCGCAGGGATGCAAGAAGGTAAAATAAGGCCCAGGCGAGGATTACTATGTAATAGACATTTGTCCAGCAGGAGAGAACGCAGGCAGCGTAACCAATTCCTGAAAACCAATCATGATATAAATACTTCATTGTGGAATATTGGGATTTTCATCATTTTTACGAAATTTCTATAATCATTCAAGTACAACGGTTTAATTAGCTTGAGAAAAAGTCCGCAGACCTTTGAATATCGGAGCAATTTGAAAAACTCCGAGACCGCCTACAGTCATCATCTGACCAAGTGAAAGTTCCATGAAGAACATGGGCACGCCAGCAAGGGCCAAGGCGATGAAATAGGGAACCATGAAAGCGCCGCCTCCATTCTTGTAGCACAAGTATGGAAAACGCCATAGATTACCGAGGCCAATAGCCAAGCCTACGACTGACAGGATGAACTCGATCTGTAAGCCAAACGGTGAAATTGTTATTACTTGAATTAGGGTCTATATTTATACGTAATTTCTTCCCAGAGGAAGATGATCGTTTATGCGAAAAGAAATTGGATAATAGTTGTCTCGTGTGTATAATCCGGCGAGCCGTAAGTCGGGCAATCACGTGCAATCGAGTTTACTACGTTATCGTGCCATCGTGCGTTGATGGCGCCTTCAACAATGACACGTCCAACGAATCACTTAATCTCCCGCGTGTCCAGCTACCTCATTAGCATGATCAACCGCTTAATTCCCGCATATAAATGCTCTCTATGGTTCCGATAGTCAAGCTCACGTAGGACGCAATATTGCAGACAGGTACAATGCCGCAACGTAACTTTGCAAAATTGGAAATGTTACAACATTACAGTAACGCAACTTTCCAACGTTTGAAATATTCTATGAACATTGCAGCAAAACAATAACTTTGTGAAATTTAGAATATTTCCGAAATATTGGGTCAGTATGTAACTTCTTTAAGTTCGAAACATTTCACATATATTAGAGTAAAATAACTTTTCACACTCAGAAATATTGCAAAAAGTTTGCTGCAGCAACGTATCTTTGAAAGTTTTGAAATATATACATCCCTACGATGCCTAAGATTTCTGCAACGTTGCATACGCAATCTTCTCTTACATGAAACTCAACGTCTCTCTGTTTGTCTATACATCCGTATGGTCGCCTATAACTCCAGAAATAACAAACCGATTTCGTTTCTTTTTTTTCTGTGGATAGCTACAACGTTTGGTCAGGTTTTGGGCTACATTTTGTTACAATCAGATCAATAGTTTTGGATCACGCACTTATGCGAATACCGACTAAACTTTTACATATCGAGGAAAGTTATGTTCAAGATCGTTTTCAAAGGCTCGATGAGCTTTACAGAAGAAAGAAAAAGAAAATAAGAAATCTGCGAGAGCATAGGTATGCTTACGTCTAACAGTTTTGCCACAAGAAGCATTTGATAATCTTCACGGGCGATGCCGCAACTGGCTGCTACAGTTGATCGTAAAGTATAGAGAAATTGTAAATTCCGATATTTTTGCAACCTTGCATGTACAATAACCATATAAAACGATCGTAGCGAATTTCCTAAAACATTGCGCGCTATGCGGACGTAACATTTTTTCCCGCTAATTTTTCGTTCGTATGAATAAACTATTATTAACCGTTTATCTAGACAGCGGACTTTTGTACCTTGCTATTCCAGCTACCTCTTTCTGGAAGATCCTCATCTGCCGATACCTCGATCGTCTCGAGACACTGAATACCGTCTATGCGGGCATCATGGTCCTTTTCGCTGTTGGACTGCCTCAATGATGGCTCGGCGAAAAGCGCCTTCAACTCCTGAACTGGATCCACAGCCAGTCTTCGAGGAAGTGGACTCGTAGCTCTGTCCACGCGGTTTCGACCCCCAGAGTCACTTAACGACGGCATGATTGTTGTTCCGTTTACGGATAGTCTATACTCACGTCATTTTACTGAAAAATGTTATGTTGCGAATTTTTATAAGCATAATCGTTACTTGTGCGAATTCTCAAGTCATTTTGTAAGCATGGATCTCGTGACAGACTCTGGAGAATTTTCAATGGAACGTTGTAATCCCATTCGTGAACTAGTTACTTACCGAAAAAATACAAGTACGGTATGTCGAGTAATATTTTCATTAGGTAAAATTTTTGTAATCACAAGCATTTCACATGTCAATTATTGTCAGAATTAATTGTGTATAAAGTTTTAATGAGTAAAAATTTTTTACGTCAGCTGTCTTGTGCCAGAGGCAGAGTACAAACAATTGTGCACAGCGGTAGGATTGGGTGACAAATTTTGAAAATTATTCTAGCTTTCGAACTGGGTTCTGGATGCTGCGTATTAGCTGGGCGTGCCTGGATTGAGAATAGGGTCTGCATAAATTGTGATGGACGGATAAACGAACGAACAACGAGCCTCTTCCGGGGAACATTGCAACGCGGTGTTTGCGTGTCTTCGCCTATTCAAGCAATCTCTTTCTGGCTATTTAACCTTGCCCTACTTAAATCGAAACACGTGATTAATTCAGTATTTTTCTAGTTTTGTCTATTCGTCTAACAATTTCTTTAAATCCTCAACAAAACCTTTTTTTCTATCTTTTCCTTATTCCGATCTGCTTGAAAATTGGCCCAAGACTTTTTTCGGTAAACAACAAACTTTAGTTACCGTCTGTTTTAGCGGTACTTGCAAGCTGGATATTATTGTGCCATCAACATGTAGCACCTTTTGCAATTGCGCAGGTATTTCACTGCTCGTTTGCATTGTGACAATTGTGTTACAATATCACCGCCCGACCCAGAGACATTTATTCACAAGCACAAAACGTGTCTTTGATTCTGCATGCTACATTTGACAATTTGCAATTCTATAATTGTTCTTTACAATGCGCACAAGCTTTGACGGCCGAAATTGTAGCTTCGCCGAATCTGTGCTTTTTCGATTGTACTTAAAGGTTTCAAAATATGTCAAGAGAAAGACATGCTGCAAATAGCTGATTCGGACGTACCTTAACGGACTTCGGAACGAAAGTGTGTAGAATCTCGAAAATTTAAGAAAATCCGTAGCACGTAACTCCAGATTTATAGACACCAGCTTGCGGCGAAGTGAGCAGATAATTCTGTTCGCCTAGTGAGCTTGACTGCCCTAGAATGGCGAGTCCCTCTGACTCCCTGGATTACCCCAGGATGCGGTGGGCCCCTCACGCCATCAGAGTAACATTCATTTATTCAGCAGATTAATCCTTCAGTGTCACTCTATATTTAGGTCCACACAACTGACGCCGGGGGCCAGAAATATGCGATGAGCAATACGACGTTATCACAACTGGCACCGTTGCTGGTTGCATGCGCTCCTTGCCAGACCCTTTTTCTCATCGAAAATAACACAACAAAGTTCCAGAGTCGTGAGTCAGATTAGTAGGCAAATCGCCAAGGTCAAAAACAGAGTCGCACGAATCCAACCATGAACTCAAATATCAAAGCTAACCGTTTCTTTCGCTTCCTGCAAGGCCGACAGTCATTTTGGCAATGGCAAAGGCAGATGATGATATTCCATGCACAGAGTAGATAACAGCGAGGAATCCAAGGCTTGATTACCGGGTCAATCTGGTGACTATGGCTTACGTGAGACACATGTAAATTTGTTTTACATTGATTATCGAATACATTTTAACCTTGCGATTGCGCCATGTTACAGTGGGGTGAACGCTCGCATGATTGATAAAGGAAAAGTCGTTTTACTCAGGTGATTCGGCGTACGATTAGATTGACGGCTGGTCAAAATCATCGCCAAGAATGGACTAATTATTGCAGTAACTCAAAATGCAAACATAAAGAACATCTACTTTGGACTATTGCCCCTAGAAAACGGAGTCCGGTCAATCGCCTTAATTTTGGCCGTCATTTTCTGACGAACTGAAATCGCGAGACGTTTTAAGCATATATAAGTAAGTAGAAACTTTAATGTTAACCTTTGCTACAGTCACCTGGGATGTCACCCCTGCATTGAAACTGTTTCTACATGAGTACTTTTTCGTGTGCTGCTCCAATGAAAATAGATAATACGTTTTGGAATTTTTCATTTTGAAAGGTTCATCATTTTCCTCAGATTTCTCATTTTGAAAGGTTTGAACAACATTGTCAATATTCTATGGAACAGCTGTTGATGTAGAAACAATTTCAACTGGGGTGGAATCCAACCCGTATGTATCGTATTGAATTATTTTGAGGTGTGTACGGCAAATTAGCATATTTCGTTATTATTTTAATTTGATAGAATCCTTTTCCGACTATTAAAAGAAAGTCGTTTATCTTTTACCGACGAATAGTTGATAATATATTACAAGTTAATATTGGAATATGTTTGTCATATAAAATCAACGTTTTCAGATACTTATATGTGTTTCAAACTTTGCACAATTTCGGTTCGTCAGAAAATGGTGGCCAAGATGGAGGCGATTGTATGGAATCTGTTTTGTAGGAAATCTACTTTGGATTATTCAACCGCTTGTAACATCCTCATCGCGTCTTGCAGAAGACCTTATGCCTTCAGCCGTTGGCTATATCGTGCTATTTATTTCACTATCCAAGTCTCTGGACACGTCCAATACTACGTACTTGAGATTATACAAGACACGTACCTGTCTGACTGAACAATTTAACGTACGATCATTCAGAAGACTTATAATATACAACGAGGGCCAAGCACAGTTCAGTTTGTTTCTCGATATTCACTGTGCAAGAAGTGGACTGTGTGTGAATCCGATTGATGTGATTAACTGAACCTAGTCCATTTGGAGTTCTGAATTTTGTGCTGCTTACGTCAATATGACGGTTGGAAGTGAAGGACATCCTACAGATGAATCATCCGGTTTCAAACCCAGGGATTTCACAGTGTTTTGGAAATGTCCTGATACTGGTCAGTAATCTGTAGAATGTATTTTGCATGATTCATAAAATGGGCTACCTACGATATCGATCGCATGTTGTCATTTATATCAACATATATGGTGATACAGGAAAAATGTTGGTTTCGGTCGAAAATGACTTTTTCTAATTTCAACGGATCTTCATGCTTCCGGATATCTTGTATCCGAAAAACAGGTTTCTAGAAAAATGCTGGCTTGTTTGTCTGTCCCGTCAAACTGTAGCTATGATTTCGAAAACGGATGGATGCAAAAATATGAAAGTTATATGACTTCACAATCAAATGTTGAGCATGAAAAATTGCCATGTCCAGTTTTCTTTGACTGTATGCTTGAATCGAAAAAAAATCATAAAACTCTGAGGACTCTGACACAGTTTATACGACGTATAATGAAAATTTTATATGAATCGTTATGAAACGAGTAAAATAATGCAATAAGAAACAATTTCCTGAAAAATAAAAGAACCATTTAACGAATAAAAGAGAATTTTGACAATAAAAGATTTTTATCGTATCTGATGGTATTTCTAGTAACTGAATTGTTTTGTATTATAGTGCTGAGAAGTGGTGCAAAAAGTTCTATTTTCACGGCTTCTTTGAACATCGATTCTAAAAAAGTATCCTGATTTTGACAACTGAAGTTCTTTGACACGTTTTCGAGACCATAATTATTTTGAAGAATCAAATAAACGACTGTAAAAAACATAAAAATTGAAAATTTTACAAAGAAAAAAACAAGTAAATTCATTCGGAGGAAAGTAGAAGGCGTTATACCTTGTGTGAATAATAATGCAGGGAAACAGTTTCTCCGTATTGAAGGCTTGCATCACCGTCAATTGTGTGGTAAATTAATCGGGTTTACGTGATGACTTAATTCTCGGATATGTTTGGCACGAACAGCGTGACGTGGCTTTGAGAAAATGCGAACCCTGTCATTGATAACAGGAGTTATTTTTCTACTTTTTTGTCAAGTAGGTTTCTTTCTGGTAGCTATTGGGATCTTGTGTGGAGTATGGATGTCAATGAAAATGCAAGAATGGCTTCAAAAGCAACTGAAACTGCTTAAATTGGGGTTGAAATTACGCGGACCACCAGCTCTACCGTTCATTGGGAACGCGCTTCAATTTGCGTGCAGCCCCGAAGGTAAGACTGGCACAGAAAGTGTTGAATAATTAGTAATTCTGCACGCGTGCCTGATTGGGAAGGCCTTCCGTGAAGAATGACACTACAGTGAGTCATTCGATGTCAAGGTTTTTTGCTAAATGTTTTATTGTCCAACAGTTTGGAGGTTCTTCTCTTTTTTACTTGGATAGCAATTTGCGTGGAATATTCTGATTAAAACGCGAATTTGATTAGACTTTTCGCATTTTTAGAAATACTGGATCGGATCGTCGACCTGTGCAAGCACTACGATTCGCCGTTCCGATTTTGGCTTGGACCGAAACTTTTTGTCATTCTCACAAAGCCCTGTGACATAGAAGCAAGTGATCTCGGTTCTTTCTGAGTTTGGTACTGAGAAATACAACACAATAACACCGATATCTAATTTCAGGTGATACTTGGCAGTCCTAAAGCAGCGTACAAAGATCTAGTTTACCGTTTTTTTCAGCCCTTTATTGGGCGTGGGCTTATATCAGGTTCAGGTAACACTCTAAATTAGCACAGCTAACTTCAATCACCTTCATTTGCTAATTGACAAGTCTTTGAAGGACCAACGCAGAGGACACATCGCAAATTAATCATGCCGATGCTGAATGCAAAGGTGTTGGACGAGTACGTTGAATACTTTGTTCATCACAGTGAATACTGTGTCAATCGTCTGGAGGAGCTTGTTGACACTGAAGAGTTCGACATTTATCCTTTCTTGGAACATTGCACAATCGACATTATACTAGGTGAGTTTCAGAGCACAAGAATACGTCTCACCCATTCCTTTATTCCTACAAAGTTATCTTCAATGCGCAGATACCATCATGGGAGCTTCTGGAACGTCGCAACAAGGAGGATATCAGCAGTTGGCCGAGGCGTCTAGAAAGTAACTGACTTTTTATTGTACGGATATGATCGAAAAATGAACAGTTTCGATGCTTGACTCTCGTAGCAACCAATTTTTCATAAGTTGGAAAATTATCTAGTCTATCGGACATAATGGTTTGCTCTTCGTGAGCGAAAATTGAACTCCATTACTAACTTGAGGCTGTGTGAAGCTCATTGCATGACGAACCAACCATGTTTTATCGCTGATTTTTCAACAGGATTTACGATTTGGTATACCCACGAATGACGAAGCTGTGGTTGCACCCAGATTGGATCTACGGTTGGACTGACTATGGCGAGCAAACTGTTACAGCAGCTGAAATAGTTCATAGTTTCACGGAGAGCGTGAGTAGCTAAATGAAATTGCTTGAAATTTCTTGTATCTCTCCGAGTTGACAAACGAACGTCACAATTTTTAGCTTATCGTTCGCAAGCGGAAGGAACACCACGCCTTGGAAAGAGGCTCTGTTTTAGCGAGTCGACCCCGCTTGATGCTCCTCGAACAACTCATCGCCCACGTGGAGAAAACCAGCGTCATGAATGACGAAAAGCTCAGAGATGAGATATACACCGTTTTTCTTGCCGTAATTAAACGTTCACTCACTTTTGACGGAAAGTTGGTATGAAATTAGGTTGAATATGGACTAACCGAGTGTAAAATACTTGTTTCAGGCACAAGACACATCAGCTGTTATCAGTTCTTTCGTGTTCCTGATGCTAGGGATGCATCAGAGTATTCAGGTGCCTAATTCACTACCATGTACCATATTACCCAGTCACAATGAATAAAAATTTCCATTTATTTATCTTCGCATTTTTCTACGTAGGACAAGGTGCGAACAGAGTTGCATGAGGTCCTGGGCGAGGGCAGTGTGACGGCGGAAAACATCCACGACTTGAAGTATGTCGAGATGGTCGTCAAGGAGACACTCCGTTTATTCCCCATAGCACCGTTGATGGTGCGGGAATTGAAGGGTGATGTAGAACTTCGTGAGTTATTATCAATTTTTGAGGAATGTCGATTTCTTGAAGTTTGGCGTAAATTGCATTCAAGTCCCTAACATTTTGTTGGCAGTTCTGGAACACGCAGCCTCATATGTTCAGTTTCCAAAAAGGTTTCAATCTCCCGTGCTTTCAGAGTGCGAACATTTCTTTTTTCCAGAGACAATGACATTGCTGGAAGGATGTTCAGTCATCATGGTACCGTACATGACGCATCGTGATCCGAACCACTGGGCGAATCCGGATGAATTTGATCCAGACAGATTCGCATCAGAAAACTCGGTGGGCAGGCACTCCTGTGCTTATGTACCGTTTAGCGGTGGTCTGAGAGGATGCATTGGTAAGGTAATTATCGCATGCGTTCAAATTAGGGAAACTGATGGCTGACATTTTTTTCAGGTCAAAAATACGCCATAATGTGTTTGAAGACAGTTGTGGCCAATGTTGTTAGGAGATTCCGATTGAGTTGCAAAAAATCTTTGCATGAGCTCAGGTTGAAGACAGACATCTCCATTCGGTCCATTGACGGTTATAAAGTATCCATCACTCATGCGTAAGGTCGTCGATTCTTCGACTCGTTTGCCAGAGATAAACGAATCGCCACAGACTCGAGGCTCTTTGGAAAGATGCTCGATGACGAGCACAGCATTCCATTTTCCTAAGTCTCGAGAAAAATGATCCATGTCATTAAAAAATTCGTTATTCTTCATAATTACATCGTGCATGCATATTTGATATGAAAACTAATGTAGACGAATGTAAATTGTCATATTCTTGATGTATTATATGCATACAAGAATATGTTAACGTAGCTTGAATTATTAATAGACGAAAAGATAAGAATGAATATAGCTACAATTTGCCGTACGTGCCATAAAGTTTAGAATAAAAATTTCATATTCAAATCTGCCAAAATTATAGTATTCCGCTGAATTGTTATGTATGCGAAATGACATCTATGATTAATAAACAAATAAGAATCAAAATTAACGGCATTAAAATTCAAATTCGTAACCCATTATCTTGTCTTAGCGCTTTGATTGGATAATTGTCACGTGTAAATGATCAAGATTCTTTTCTACACTCAGTTTATCGGGTATTCAACGCTAAACTCGATGCAGATCTATTGCGCAATTCGTGATGGATGTCGGCTATGATTAATGTGTTCCACACTAAAAACATTAATTATTTACGGACACGGATTTGATCAAGTGTCAGTAATATGTCGGCTGTAATGAGTGGGGGTAGAAAATCAGAAAAACCGAAAATCAGCATGGCCAGACTTCCGAATATAAAAGTATCGCAAATTCACAACATAGAGAGAACAAAGTGTGAAATCTCATCAAGTCAGAAATAATACAGATAGATTATAAAAGTAGCGAAATTTGAAGTTATGCAATTTAGAATACACAACTGGTGAAAATTCCGAAAGGCTATTTGCAGAATGAGGCAAATGCTATCGCTCACAAGCTCAATTAACATACCTTCAGATGGATAATAATGTAGAATTTTGGTTAGTTAGAATACGTAAATGCGAAAGATGAAGAATCAGAACGGCTAGAATTTCGGTAGGTAATCTCATAGAAGGGTCAGAATATAGAATTGAAGTATATCAGAATCGTCAGAATGAAGAATCGCAATATATCAGAAGAATCAATAACTTAAACCAAGAAATATAATTTTGTGACATGGGGAGTTATGTTTCATCTTTTAATGAGACAAAAATATTGCAACTAAAAACATGCGACCGATGCACCCGTTTGGAACTCTAGATTCGCGATTTTTTACGTGCGATTTCCTTGAAATCTTACAATCGTGGGTATCTGGGATCGCTGATTACAAATCTGAGTTTAAAATTCTGGAGTTTGAAAAGCTGAACTGAATACCAGCTCAAACACGTGTTATTCAGCTTTTTTCCCACGACATGAGCAGTGGTTCCACTCATAACGCACACTAATCCTGCCTGATATAACGATTTGAAAAACTCAAAGTTGTCCATTTGCTTTAAGTAATGACCCTTCTACATTACGGATGTCTGTTTTCTACAATTTCCAGACGATGAGTTCAAATTTTAATTTTTATATTATTCGGACGTTTGCCAATTTGTACCATTCTACATATTTGTTTTCTGGAATATTGACCGTATACGTTATCGGATTTTGCATGTTTGAATTCTTAAAATAACGTTTTCTGAAGTAATTGGTTTGGAAAGCAGAACCCTGTACCAAATACATTTTTAGTAAACTGTAGCTTATTTTTGGCACCATTCGGGGTTTAAAATTTAAGATAATATCTATTCTCTAATAGTTGTTATTCGAGTTTAATAAATTCGAAATTCTTGCTAGTCTGATTTTCTACCTACCTCCGTGCAATGACATATTGGTCTATGAATCAATGAAACTTCAGTCAATCATCATACAATATCAACTTTCGTTCTTGGTATGAAACACATTTATAAAACTTGCAACACAAGGCACTATTTACATAAGGGGTATTACACGCGAAACGGAACGGGTTTTAGTCGATGGTCAGCGAATTTGAAGTGCGGCCAAAATCTTGTGGTAGAAGGAGAAGTAGAAGATATTTACACTTAGCCGCAGTGATTCCGAGATGGCTAATTTTTTCGACGAGTCGGTTACGTTGGTAATGAAGAATCAGCTCACCGAATCGTTTTTTTTTCTTCCTTCAAGAAAAGTGATTGATATGAAGAATCAAAAAAATCTCAATTGTCATATTTAAGAGTACCACTTTGTACTAGAATTACACGAACATTGGAAATGGTGAACGTCTGACGGCAGTTAAATGGAAACAAGCTGAAGCATGAGAAAAACTAAGAACTGTCATTTGCAGGGTGGCCACAAATTTTTCCTGACATTTTCCCAGTCCTGATAAGTTACTGAAACCTAAATCGTTCAGTTTATTAACTCTACATTTGGTTTAAATTCAATTCGAATTGAAAAAAAAATATATGTAATGCACAGCAAAGTCAGTTTAAGCAATTTTTTTTTCTTCATGTAAAAAAGTAAATTTGTCACCTCGAAAAATCATTTCTAATTCCCATGAAAGAAAACTGATATTTTCCGTTTTTCCCTTGACCAAAATAAAAATTCCCTGACATTTTCAGGTTTTTCAGATGTGTGGCCACCACGATTTGTAATAACCGAATTTCTATGTCGATGAAAGCGTTTGACTCAAGTATGAACTGTACATAAATCCAGAGCAAATATTACAATGTTCAATTTCGGTAATAGAAACGTATATTTAATTCATTACACAATCGTTGAGTATTTTTCAAAAAGTTATCTAGCATTTTATTTCATTCAGAGGTGTTACATTCTGCAATCATAAGATAGGAAATTTTTCGTACGTAAATGTTATAAAGTTCGTTGAAGATTTTACGAAAATTATTATTACATTATTTCTCTACACCAGAGGTATAGAGTGCTTATAAGAAGACTTCTCAAGTAAAAAAAGCGTTTTTAGTCTCTTAATTGCGTAGTTCAGGTGCTCAATATTCGAGACACCGTTCTATAATTCTCACATCCGATATATCATACAGTACTACAAAGTATACAAGAGTAAAATAACTCACAACAAAAAATCCGGGAAACAAAATCGTACACGAGTACACGTATATGTGTATGGTAAATTCTCAAAACGTTAAAAATTTTACGACGGAACAAATAGAGTGGCTTTTAAGGTTGAATTTAAAATTTGTAAAATTTAGTGGACATATCCATATAATTATATGTCGACATTATATGTTATTCACATGTAAATTTCTTTCCCGGACAGACAATACGATAATGTAATAGCAATTAAGTTAGAACTACACATAAATTAAGCTTACGGGATAAAATTAAAAAAATGTACACAGTAGACGGTTCAGAAATCTTATTGTAATAATGTACATCGTGAAGAGATATTGACTCCCGTTGTCGTTAGATAATGGCACAGATGCTCACGAAGTAATTAAAAGTTAGACTTTTCTCTCGGGTATTGAAGTGAAATATATTACATTGAGTGAGAAACCCAAGAGAAAAGGAAGTAAAAATTAAAGTATCGGAATAACAGTTTTGGATGTCTGTTACAATTTCAATTGATCGACTTATTCCGGCCCCGTAATCCGAACATGCACCACAATATCAAAGTGTTTTATTGGCAGGGTACGTCTTGCCCTGAAAATGTCTTCGACGCGTTATTGTCCATAGAATGAACAACTGAGAATTGTTACATGAGATCAGGAGGCGGCCTTTGAAAAGCAATGCTAGCTACGGAAATGCTGCACAAGCAGGCTGTGATGACTCCCAAAGCAATGTAGACGCATGTGATCAGCCAGAAGGCGAATAAATACAGCGTTTTGTTGCAGTACTTCCCCCTGGATGGATCGTAATTGGGCTCAAACGCCTTGTAAACCCACATGGAACCTGACGAAATTAAATATTACATTGTTAGATTTAACACGAGGAAAACAGAGTCACATCTCGTCGATTTAAAGAGTCGTGAACCACCATCACCATGGGGCAAGTTCGACAAACGAGCAGTTCAACTTTATGGGAATAACGTAATCCCATAGCGACGTAAATTTGAAAAGCTTGAAATATTCCAGAACCATATTTGTAGCAATGTGACTTTGCAAAGTTTGAAATATTTCAGAAAACATTTTAGCAGCTTAACTTTTGCAGCAGGTTTGAAACATTTTGGGCACATTGCGATGTTTTTACAATATTGCAAGTACGGATTAAACCAAACTTTGAAATATTATCGCAATATTTCTGTAATAGTTTCTGGTGTATACGGAAACCAGCAAAATAAAAATTTTTTTTTGTTCAATATAAGAATACATTTAAAAAATAATCGGCGATGGAATTTTTTCATGCGCGTCATTTGAACGAGAAATCCTATGAATTATACATTTTTGCATCGCGCCGTTTCCGAAATCATCGCGGAAGTTTTGCAGACAGATCGACATTTCTCCGTAAAACGGTTCTTTAAATACTAGAAGTACGAAAAGGTAGATGCATTGAAATTAGAAAAAAGTAATTTTCAGCCGAAACTAATATTATTCTCGTAAAAAAATGTCGTATTCGATATCAAAAAGAATTAATTATCTCGAAATTGATTCTGACAAGATAGCGCATAAAGTACCTAATCAATGATTTTCTAGGATTCTTTGAATTGTGAGACTATTTAGTTTCATTTAGTTTCATAGTTTAATTTACGGACTATCGACGTAATCTCGTTCTACCATTAAATATACATAAAATTTTAGTAAAAAACGCGGGCTATAAGATTGATATCTTATTCCTTTTTTTCCATTTTTTGAAAATATCACAATTAATTAAAAAACGAAGTAGACGTAGAATTTCTGTGGTAGTTTTTTATTTAAAAAAATGTGAACTTTATCCCGATCTCTCGGAATATTTTTAGATTTTTAGCGACGGATGTATTAGAAATTCGGCAGATTGCTGCAATATCCATGGAATCTGACGTAATAAAACCGTACGATATTCTTGAATCAAAAACGAAAAAAAGAGAGTTGCACTTTTCCAAAATGGAAAGCCATGAATTGCCAAACGAGCAACTCCAAAAATTAACATAAACGGGTCTGGGAATGTTCTGAACACCGCCGACTGTTATTGCGTAAAAAACTGTAACATGAATGGTTCGACTGACTTCTACTCACCGATGATGAACCAGCCGAGCATGAAGCAGTTTATCAAGGTTTGCGTGGAGGATTGTCTCACTCTCTCTTCGTCCCGTTCCTCCTGCCGTTCGCGAACTCTGACCGAAAGGTGCAGTAGCTGTTTAAAAACCCCAATACCACCCCCAACTAATAGATAAACTGGAATGTATTCTCCCTGCGGACAATCGTACAAATAAAGTCCACCGATCACCATCATGCAAATTGGAATCACTATTGTCACACCTAGGATGATCGTGCACCCAACTGGAAAGGAGAGAGTTTCGAATTAACTGATTGTTTAATTAATGAAGTTGTAGCCGTGCCATTTATTCTAGATACGGATCATTCGGTGAAAGTTATAAAAAAAAATTGTAGTTCGTTGAAGTTTGGCAAGCTTATTTAAATCGAGTAAACCTAGAAAAGAAAATGTTATCAATTTTTATTAATATCGATCCAGCAAACCCGTTAATTCAAATCACAATTTCAGTTCAATAAAAGAGTCAAGAGTAAAAGGCCCGTGCATTAGCATTTAAATTAACTCTCTAAAACATCTTGATATATCGTGAAGGTCGCCCTGTGTCCTACTTTTAACGTACGTAAAATATAAACTTACAATTAGACCTTGAACTTAATTCCCACTACACAAATGCAACGTTCGGGTGAAACTTGTATTCGTTGCTTTGTTATATTGTTTTTTACGTACATGTGTACACAGATATTTCCAAATGAAATAATGTGTACATTGTAAAACTAGACATTGGGTCGACATGAGATAAAAAAAAAAAAAAAAAGGTATGAAAAAAACAAAACAATCACCCGATTGCGAAATGCGGAGGCTGACGTTGTTTAATGCGTATTTTAAAACCTAGTCACATATTGCAACTGGCCAAGTGCTCGAGCGAATATATAATAAGCATGGGAAGCACTCGAACAACGCTATTGGTAGATAGCGATGAACAAATCATTGTTATTATTAGGCTGTGAAACTGATAACTAATGATGACTAAGAATATTCTTGTGCAGACGGTCAAAATGTGTACGGAGCTATGATAAAAATAAGTAGGAATATCGAATTGCAGACTCACTTGTGCCGAGAAGGAGAACGATGATATTTTTTAAAAAGTCAAAAACACCCTTGGAAGCCTTGTGGGCCTCCCGCATTCGGCCAAATAAAGAATCGTAGGATGGCGGCGGGGCTAAAATACATAGAATATGATGAGTATCAGAAAATCTACGGTGTATAAGTACTGCGGGACTTTTTAACAATCACAAGAATTCTTATTACACTAGGCGAAATGAATGCTGTTCGACTATTGATAAAATAACATTGTATCTTTTGCATTCGCTTTCATTTTTGCGGTATACGTAAGGTTGGCAGTGCGGTACAAAGTTTTCTTGTCACTACTCGGTTCCTGATTTTTGAAATTATCATTAACACCATCGATCTATATTCTAATCATTGAATTATCATACAATTACTATCATTACCATTTGGGTCTATCGCTTCTTCGTAAGAAGGCGGCGCTCCTCGATCACTAGCTAATACGGACGGGTGGCCAATTGGCAGGTTTATATTGTGGTAGGACGGCGGAGGGTTGCAGTTAATTGGAATTATCTGAGGTGTTGTTCCTGGATTTACGCCTCCGGTTACCCCCAGGGTGTTACCCTGGGTGACCTGGCTTAGCGGCATTTCTTCCTGAGCTTGCGGTTCGCGCTTCCAATCCATATACTTGGCATTCAAGGTCAGCGTCACGTCAACTCTTACCTCCTGTTGACAGAAGATTATCCACCGTCGATTCTTTTCTCATTTGACATGCACTGAAATTTATCATTTTCACAATTTTTCCCATAGTACAGTAGAATCCTTTTCTCTTGGCCAATCGGTGAAACAATTATTTTCAAATCTAATTAGAAATATTATATACGTGTGCAGTCACGATGTAGAAACTTATTCGTATAGACTTGAGAAACAAGAATTTTGACGAGGTACTATAGTCCAAAAATATGGTTAAATGTTAGGAATAAATTGGATCGATCTGATTGAGAAGTTGGGCTAGGAAAAAAGAACCTTTTAGAAAAACACCAGCAGTTTCATTTGCCCCAACATAGTGAACACGAATGGAACAATATTGCTATTAGATGATAGAAATGATTTTAACAAAATTGAATGAGCACAAGATAGGATGTAATTAAAAAATTATTTTATAATTAGAAGCTTCAACAAGATGATTAAATTCTAGTGTTTTTATGGAAATTCTAGAGATCTCTGAAAAAAGAGTTGCGAATATCTATCTTCAGAGTCGATCAGAATAGATTTGTGTAAGTACAGTGCAACAGATGATCTCCAACAATTACATTTGCGCGTTATAGATGTACTATAACATCAGATTTGTGGAAACTTTTTCTGACAATTGTCAGGTTTCTAGTCAGTGAAGAAAATAAGCTAAGAAATATTGTAATCTGATCAAAAATACCTGAGTTTAATTTTGTACATTCCAATTATAAAATGGAATTGAAATTGATCATATCTCACAATTAGCCTGTGTCATTCGATTTTGCTCAAATTCATTTTCATTACATAGTGCAGATGTCGTTTTATTCATGTATATCATTATAAGCGCAAATAACACTACTGGAGATTGCTGAAACGGTATTTTTTGTCCTCTCTCTACTTTTGATTCAGCCACTGCATTCATTCATTATCGAAGGCCACGTAGACGCTGAATGAATAGCACTAGCTCTTGCTTTGAGCTTATTAAGCATTCCCCCTCGGGGAGAATATTTACAGTTTACCAATTTTATTTCACTTTCTAATTTAATAGTGAAACCGGTATTTATTCCGATCATTAACCGGTAAGGTTTAATCATTTAAATGGCGCCAGGGTAAAACCTGTGAATTTCAAACAAGATCAAAAATTTATCTCCGTACTTAAATTTTTATCAAGTATTTTTCCATTGTTCATAAAATTCTTTGTTTGTACTTGCATTTTTCCATTTTTGTCGCACACTTTGATTTTCTAATAGCGTTCCATGCTATAAAACCTAAATGAATTTGCTTGAATCTAACGTGCCTTGTATAATAGTTTGGTTCCGTAGTTTCTTACATGCTTTCGTCAAGTATCTAGTTGGGTGTAACAGAATTAAAAATCTGTTGCGCTGACATCGAGCTTAAAGAAATGCAACAAATTTCAGTATATCGAGGTTCAATATGGACAAATTGAAGGTCTTCCAGCTTTTACTGCGTGACGAATGCGATGCAAAATAGTTTGTATTATGCGAATAGCCTTTATTTTGTCAACTATTCCATTCAAGTTATTATCATATTTATGTCCTAGTATTTCGAATACGAAAGGCTATTACAAAAAATATCTATAATCTGTTTATATACCATCCACTGACGTGTAGCTACTTTTGAAAATGGAACGATTTTGCCGTTAATTAGCGCGGTTCAAAAGGTGCTGAAGAGTTCGTCGGCTAACGGTTCAATGATTGAGACCGAGTTCGAAAAGCCGGTTTAGTAAACAATTACTTACCAGCCGATAGAGTGACCACCGTCAGATCCGTCACACCCGCGCGGCTATTTCCAGCATAAGTTTCACATTTCTCGCTCCTTCTGCGTAATTCCAGTTCGTTCGGCTATCGTTGAAATCCGATGGCCCTGAACTAGGTCACAATTAAAGTGGAGTAACGCCGGAAAAATACTTCCAGAACTGCTAATACAACACTCCAATCTACCGTAAGTACGTTTATCCGTTAAACGGTCACATCGCCTCGGCCAGCATCGTCGCCATGACACACCATGTGCATTGCACGATAGTTGTCATTTGATACGCGCATGCGCAATACGTTCAGCTGATCGTGAGCTGCGCCGTTGCTGCCTTCGAATAACTATCAAGCATTATACATTCAATTTTCGTAGCTTTCGGTCGGTCTTCGCTGTTCGTCGGTCAACGGTCGTGTTAGCTGTCGTTGACTGATTTTAAATCGCTACTGGCTTCACTCTGTCCGCAATTCGAGAATGTCGTATTTTTATGCAATTTCTCATATCTAACCCACTATTGTCACTCATCTGGGGAATTCCGCGATTATTACATCGGGTGAAATTTATTCACATGATAAAACTTAAACGGCTGTTGGCACGAAAACTGTGGATTAGATTTCGGCGGAAAATTCTGGAACATACTTTAAACGTTGTGGAATAAGTGGCTAATCGTTACTTAGAAGGAAACGTAATCTCACGATGTCCTGAAAAATCGTTAAGCACTTAATTTGTAAAAATACCTTTCCACCTGAAAAATCATACCTTTTATAATTTTCAATATTCTTTTCATAATGTTCATGCACAATACTCATGATTTATGTTACTTTAAGAGAAAACATATATTCGAATACTGCGTTATTTTGAGGCATAGAAATATGGTTATTTGTGGTGAAATACGTTGCAGTAATTTATTGGATTATTCCTATTACGTATAAGTTCTCACATAAAAGAATGTTTTACTGTGGGCAGTTACTTACTGAAATTCTGTCTCAAGGTTAGATTATGGGTCAATTTGACTATAGATGATAACGAGCATTAAGCCTGTTGGTGAACCCAAAATCGATATTAATTAATTATCATTAATTTTAGAAGGAAATAACGGAGCAGTCGCACATTGAGTATACAATTTATCACATATTGACAATAACATAGTCATAGGCTACGACGGTTTGTCTGATAACATAAATAGAACATACTGAAATTTTAATCAAAATCCTAGCCAAACCAAAATCCATCTTTTATTTTGAATTGTTTCAAAACAAAGAATAATCTCGTCGAGTTGATTGATTCCATTCCATGGTGCCTCATTTTATTCATCAGACTACTTTTTACAAATTCACGAAAGCAGATGCTCTCCTTTTGCTCTTTTTCATTAGTAATTCAATATTGCCGTTCATTAATCGTAATCGATAGCGGTGCAATTCCATAGAATTAAATTTTCAATGGTACCAATATGATAATTAGAAAGTGTTCAAACGGAATTGTAGAGACTAATCGTCTAGGTAAAATGAGCCATCTTAGATCAAAATCAAACGAATCCACCAAATTTTTTGTCATCCCGAAGCCATTTAAAATGAAACATTGCACTCCAAGCTTTGTTCGTTGCTTCAAATTTTCTTATTTTGGCATTTTTCGAAAAAACATGTTAAATTACGAATATATTCGTGTACATGAAATTTTTCAATGAACGCATTGATTTTTGGCTTTTCAACTCTTTAATTAAGTTGAAGTTATAGACAGCAGAATTGCGATCGATTTGAAATTTATTTGGCAAGAAATTGACTTAGTTTCTCATCATCGTTACATAACTTGAAATTATACAATGTGTTTTCATTAAACGAATTTCGCAATTCAAGTTATTTCAACTGATAAACCTACCAGAAACAAAATGCGTATAAGAAATTTTTTCATTCAATTGTATCACCATCTTACATGATATAGTACGTATAGGGGCTATTCCGCGTCAACCGGATCAGTCATCACTCAGATATTTTTTTAATTTGGCATGTGGATTGTGTAGGGGGAGTTAGATTTTTGTGCCAAAGCGCGAATCTCATAATGCAAAATTCGATTTTTTATTAACAATAACAAATTAGACTCCCATTTTTTTCAAAAATTCATAACTTCGGCAAAAAATTAGATACAATATATTTTTTTTTCAAATTACGCGGAAAGCTCCATAGAATTTAAAAAAAAATACGAAATGGTAAAAAAAAGTTGTTATCAATTGTTTATTTAACAATTAATTTTTCAAAGATTTTTAAAACAGTGACTGACACGATCAAAAATTTTTTTTAAAATTCTGACATATTCCTCGAACTGTACTACAATCTGTGAATTAATTCCAGAGGGGTGTTTTTCTTCGTTTTCGAGTAAAAAATCATTAAAGGTGTCGATGCGCATGAAATTGCGGCGCGCCGAGTCTCTACGTAACGGCGGGCGGCCGGTTGCCGTCCACCGCTACCCCGCGGTGGCGTCGCAGCGTTATTTTAGAGTCATTTTCACGATGTAGGACATGATTGAACAATCTGAAAAAAATACTGTACCTTCACAAGGCCTGCTCAAAGCGATAAGTGAAGTTTCAGGAATGTGTTTTTCACCGTTTTATTACAGAGATTCAAAATAACGGTTACACACCATGAGAGTGCACATAAATGATAATAATTACATAACTTGCTACTTATTTTAAAATAAAAACACATTCTTGAAACTTCACTTATCGCTTTGAGTAGGCCTTGTGAAGGTACAGTATTTTTTTCAGATTCTCCAATCATGTCCTACATCGTGAAAATGACTCTAAAATAACGCTGCGACGCCACCGCGGGTAGCGGTGGACGGCAACCGGCCGCCCGCCATTACGTAGAGACTCGGCGCGCCGCAATTTCATGCGCATCGACACCTTTAATGATTTTTTACTCGAAAACGAAGAAAAACACCCCTCTGGAATTAATTCACAGGTTCTAGTACAGTTCAAGGAACATGTCAGAATTTTAAAAAAAATTTTTGATCGTGTCAGTCACTGTTTTAAAAATCTTTGAAAAATTAATTGTTAAATAAACAATTGATAACAACTTTTTTTTACCATTTCGTATTTTTTTTTAAATTCTATGGAGCTTTCCGCGTAATTTGAAAAAAAAATATATTGTATCTAATTTTTTGCCGAAGTTATGAATTTTTGAAAAAAATGGGAGTCTAATTTGTTATTGTTAATAAAAAATCGAATTTTGCATTATGAGATTCGCGCTTTGGCACAAAAATCTAACTCCCCCTACACAATCCACATGCCAAATTAAAAAAATATCTGAGAGATGACTGATCCGGTTGACGCGGAATAGCCCATAGTTGAATCACTTTCTTTTACGAACACGCGAGTCGCCTGTTCACTAGCAAGAGTAGCACATGAATGTATACCAGTTGCATATCCGTAAGGCACGAGCACATGGATCTGGTCCTAAAAACGCGTCGATTTGTAACATTTTTTTTGACACGGGTAATAAGCGGACAAAGTCAGATCCTTACATACATTTAGAACAAGGTTTTATGGAGTTTTAGTTTTTTTCCTATTTAAAAATATTAAGTGAATACCGACTTATTGTTATTACAAAGCAGATATTCAACCGCAGTGGAGTCTAACGGCGTGGACCGTTGGAGCCGTTACAGTGATCTGAAATAAAGAAACCAGAAATGTACTTTTAGAAAAGCAATAAAACTATAGAATGACCAATACAGCTTCCGATTCTGATTGGTGTCCAATAACGCTAGTGTTCTCTCGGATGGTGTTCAAACCGTCTTTTACTCATCATCAATTCATATACAACAAATAGATCTAAAATAACTTCACTGACTACTGTACCCTTAAGACATCGGTAATGATTATTAAGTACGCAAAACAGTGATCAATTTCAAATAATATTAGTCGATACCAAGTCCCAGCTCAAAGATTATTTTTCTATTTTACAATAATTTCTCGAAATATACTTACGCGGTGAATATGTGAAAGTGATACTTATAATTAGTGGTAAAAGTGTACTTTCTCGAATACTTTATCTGGAATATTTATGAGTATAGAAAATATATGTGTAATCAGCAAAACTTCATGAGCTCATTAAATTGAAATATTTGAATTTTTAATGGCTAATTTTAGTGTGCGTTTTAGAAGCTAGAGTTGTCAAACGAACTTCTCAAACAAATCGATCAGTTTAGGGTTCAGTAAAAACTTGCAATAAATAAGAAGAGATTTTCGATGTCTAGTTCGGTTGCAAATGAAGAATGAAGATTGGGGTGATTCTCAAATGAAGGGGAATTCATGTCATTTTGATTCATTATAGGTATTGTCCCGGACACTACCGGGACACGACAGCCAATGACGCCTCCGTTCCGGCGTCAGGTCACGAAGGACCTCTTACGTCACCGACTCAACGGGTTCATAGTATAGAGAGCCGTGGTTGCATTCACAGATATCTTTCAATCTTATCCAAATACTCTTTTATTCTGAAGTTCATACTTCTTTATGTCACACACAGTTGTCATAACACACCGCAATGTACCGAAATGCCTTGATTCGTGATTACGGAGCCACAAATTCGAAATGTAGCGCATGTACACTTGGGGACAATGAATCTGAGACAGTTATTTTTTTACACCAGACAGTTATGTTGGCAACACAGAGAAACCTACAGCGCCATAGTGGGCCGAGCGCGAAACAAAGTAAGGTTGGGATTCGAAGGTCATGGGTTATGTTATGTTTATTAAGACTGAGTTTGTTTCGTGCTCGGCCGACTATGGCGCTGTAGGTTTCTCTGTGTTGCCAACATAACTGCATGGTGTAAAAAATTAGCCGTCTCAGGTTCATTGTCCCCAAGTGTACATACTGTGCCCCACGTCGGATCGTGGGGTCAGGGGCTCCGGCACACATATATACACCCCCCTCAAGCCGAAAAACTTCTCTATATTTAGCCACGGGAGTGGTTAAAGCTTTCTTTCAATGATGACAACAATTTGGAACAATGGTCGATTCGATATATGCAATCTGCTCGTGATCTGACGCCGGGATCCCTACGCGGTCACATGAACACCTTGGTGTCCACGCCGCAGAGAAACAGGCGCCTCCAATTTGCATCCGCGTATACTCGTATTCAACTTCAAAATTGACAGATTCCCCCCTCGTATGGCTGTTGCTTGGAACCCGAAATCTACTCAACTATCTCGAACACTTCTAGTCTTCACCATGTCTAGAGCTCGACTGAGAAATCTGAAACCCAGCGCTCTACTTCCAGCTGGCTTCGTTTCTGTCCGATTGTAGCGCTCGACTTCAGTGGCTAATCCAAGAAACTTTTGATTGATGATACAGGGTCCGTTATTCTTACATATTTCCTACATAATTTAACTCAAAACTCTATAGTCTATAGGTACCACAACAAAAACATTTTTATTTTCTGATTTTGACCAAACACGTCCTCCTCGATATTAACATGAAAGTGAACATAAATTTTTATACTTTCCTTGTCCCTAATAAAGGTGTACTTTAATTAGTTGGTGACAGATATATTATTGAGAAATCTATAGAGACATGCAAAGTTATCGTGCATAGAAATGAAATATTCCTCTTTTCGCATTTGGGCTTTGAAATCGTCGTAGACAGAGATGTTTTATTACTTTTTACCTTTTTTTTTCTACTTTTTTCTAATCCGCATTCGCTTCTGATTGGTTCGATGTGATACTTTTTGTATTCTATCATTAAAAAGAGTCATTTTTTAAACCACTATGATGCTATTTGGTAATTTGTGGAATTACTATATAATGACACCCGAGGACTTGTGCTAGAATGAAGGCATATTAAATAAACTGTGTATGTATTGAAATAAAAATTTTGAAGCTTTGAATTGGTCATTTTTCTACCCCTTCATTCTAAAATCTCGGCACGAAATTGATGTTTTTTGGCAGTAACTTTTGATCCGCTGTTCGTAAACTACTCAAACTGCACCCAATCGATTCCTCTCACAAAATTACGTCGATATAGTGAATCAAAAAATTTATTCCAGAATTTTTTAAAATCATCAAAATTTTCTCCAAATATCCAAAGAGGTTAATGTATACGAATAGGAAACAATTCGAGTTTTCAGTTGTCAACAATAACTTGTCATCGAGAAGGAGCTTTTCAGTGTCAGGAAGTAGTTTGAAATTTTAAACCTCTCTGAAACTAAAAATAAAACGGATTATAAACCGTTACGTTCTTAGGCCTCTTTGTTGGTACGAAAGAGTAAATGGTTCAATTATTATTTCAATTTCAATTTCCGAATAAAAATTCCTTATGTAGAACTTCAAAATTTATCGAAACCTGTAAATGTGTTCTAACATGTACTAATGGCTGCATCGGTTCTCACGTTTCCTGAATTCCCACGTTGCTGTGACTGATTATCGCGTTTGTGCCGTATCAAAATGAATGATCAACGATTAATTGTGTACAATATTATTTGCATGCAGCATGACATCCTGAATCGTTATGCAGGGACGAAAAAGCTAGACTTATTAACAGTTTGGATTATGGGAAGAAACTGCGGGTAGATGTCAAGAATTCAGGAGAAGCGAAGAATAAAAGATAAAGAATAATTATCGAAAAAAAGTTTCGAAAATGCGTTCTTCATTAGTCTTGAGAAAATACAATCCGTTCATGAAAATAGAACGGCTGTTTGAGTTAAGCTATGCATTCATTGGTATTATAAATTTGCGTGCATCCCTGGAAATTAATTGTTACGTTATCCGAAAGTGATATCAAAGGCGTGAATCTCTGTCATCCAGTGGTATAAATACATCACAGTTTTGAGCTGTTTTTTATAGATACGTTGCTTTCTCTCACGATGTTGGTTTCTGGCATCCTGCTTCTCGTTGCCTTCTACGGCTCGACTCCAGGTGAAGCTGGTGACGTGAGTAATCGAATCCAAGATTAGTTTTCTCCGAATAATTCATTTTAAGCCTGAAAATTGAATTTGATAGCAAAAACAGTGTCGAAATTGACAAGATGGGGATTCTGCTCATGCAGTCAGTCGGATAGAATTTCGCTCGAATAATTTCGTAATTCACGTGAAATATTTATAATCATAATTGTTCACTCTTCCAGCCGACGCTGCGCGTGAATGTACTGACTGTAGATCTCGTCCAAAGCAAATCCGAATTCATAGACACGTGGACGGCGACTTTGACCAAAGCGAAGCCAGTGAATAAAATTGGGCTAGTAGCTCCGATCTCGAAAACCTTCCCCGAAGACATGATGGTGAGTATTTTACTGGTTTTGCAGTTCCGAAAATGGGCCGAGTACGAAAATATGACGGACAGATTTGTCAAAACTCTCGATATTCAAATCCAGAAATAGAATTCTTGGTGGACATTTTTTTAACTACGTTTTAACACTTATCTACAACACTCACATCAGACGGAAAATTTATGAACTTTGATGAGATAAGGTTGTATTTTGACCATTTTCACGTCATTTGACTAATTTTGGAGCTTCGGTAGATGATTATACCGGGACAATCTCTTGAAACTTGAAAATCAACTGAGCATGCGCGTTTTATCGGCTGTTCGTGCAGGCTGGCCATCCCAAGTTTCAGCTGTCAAGTTGTTTCTGCCAGCGACGTAGTTGATACGAATTTTCGAGGTTAGAATCTCAAATAATTGAGGTGGTGACTCGGAAAGGTTTGTGAAGCATTTGTTATTGAGTCGGAAAGTTGATTCGTCAAAGAACGGTCGGAATTTAGTGCTTATGCTCTTTGAAAATTCAAACGTACACATTTTGTGTACGTTGGCCCTCTGCATCGCAGTTAAGAATATCGCTGCGGGAAGATTTCGCCGACCAATGAGATTGAATTATTTGGCGCATGCGCAGCTGATTTTCAAGTTACAAGAGATTGTCCCGGTATAGAATGTATTGATATTTTTAGAGTTGCGATTATGAAATCAAAGTTGTAAGGTATTACTTTTTACATTTTTCAGGTATCTACGGAGATTAGTTTGGACGGTACTTCTTTAATGGCTATTGACAGCAGTTTGTGTGAATCGATTAAAGATGAAGTTATCGCCAAGGGTTTTTTGGCTGCCGGAAACCCTTTTCCCGCCAATTGCCCATTCACAAAGGTGAGAACGATTTAACCCACACGTCGCGAAATATCGTATAAGCATTCCAGCAGAGTAATTTTGCAAGGCAATCCGGCAATGTGACTTCACAAAAAATTTCGAAATATTTCAGACAGATTGCGCAATAATCTAGAAATATTGCATCAACGCGGCTTTGCAAGCTTACAAATATTTCGAACACATTGCACAGTGTTCTAGCAATTTTGCATTCTGCAGCAACATCCGATTTCCACACTATCTCAAATCTTGCAATATTGCCAAAACACCGAAATGTTGGAAGATTGAAATTCTGCTGTAATATTTCCGCCACATTGGAGCTGCAATAGCAATATACGAACGTTGTAACAATGTTTTTACAATATTACGTGCTGTGTGGGATAAATGCACGATAAAAATCTCGATTATCGATTTGATTTTTTATTTCAAGGGTAATCATCGAATAGTCGACTACGTCGTTGACACCAATAGATTATCGACAGTTCCAGATGGAAAGCTGGAATGCAATGTTACTTTACACATGCCCGATAAGGATGCCTTTATATCGATGATCATCACCGGGATAATAAGTCACGAAGTACCCGGCATGGGATAAAGCCGAAAAACTCACCTTTTCTAACGATGTGATGATCATGAATGACCTAAGATTTAACCCATGGACCATGACTTTTAGTGTAAATAATTATCCTAACTTGTAGAAATGTAGTATAAAAAGTGAAATTGTGCTGTACATGGTATACTATTTAATCGGCAATTTCGCATGTATTATACAGCCACTCGGCAGAGTCTCGGCCAAGTTCATTAAAAAAAATCGGAGTTACTTACACTTGGCGGGCCATTTTAGAAATATATCTTTAGAGACAAATGAAATTTTATCATTACTGTATCATGTATGCATCGTGCCTTGACTAGCTCTACCTATAGAGCCTCTTTGTACCATTATATGTAGACTATCTTTATAACCTGGGCAATTAATTTACCGTGTTACAGCCTAGCAGTTCAAAAACAAACGCACATATGTAAGAAATGCATACGCAAATATAAATGAATTCTGTTAGCTGGATTTTAGAAAATAAAATGGTATTCTTCGAACTTTTGTCTTACAAAAAGGATTGTTGTGGATCGCCGATGCTACACGAAAGAAAATATCGTGTATTAAAGTATCTTTGACAGTATGCAAAACATTGACATTCCAGCGCGAATCTTACGTTTTGTACATATGTATTAATTACTTGCAATAATTTTCTGTAAGTACTCTTTTGTCATAAAGAAGATCAAACCTGAATAATAAATTTTTTCCGATCAACGTGCACTATGATTAATTATTCGTTTTATGAATAGGCCAGCCAAGTACAACTGACTCCGAATTTTTCATTTCATCCACAATTCTTTATTTTAGCTGAGAAGTTACGTACTTGGCAGTAACGATTTTGGTTTCAATAATTTTTGTAGGTCAGGGTATTCTTGCTGGTATTTATTTGAATATACATTGTCATCCTGGTGGTTCGTGAATTTCGAATTTCTGGAAGGTAATTTCGACTTTGATGTACTCGTGTTTTGCCCCTGCAGTCTTTTTGAGGATACATACCATCGCGGATCTAATGGTACAAGGACGTTTGCGCCAAAAAAGCAAATGTGGTAGTAGAAGAGTGTATAAATTTTTTTTCTCCACAGCATTCGCTGCATAAGCACTCAAAACTTCGAAACATAAAGATTTGTCGATTTCAGGAAGAGTTTAAAAAAATTTATATTCTCTCAAAAAATCATATCGTACGAAACAATTTTTTTTTTTCTGTAAACGCTTTAAAATCTTCAAAACGTAAAGATTCGTCCATTTCAGGAAAAATGTTTAAAATGTTTTATTTTCTCGAAAGATTCGTCGTATTTGGACACATGCGACGTTAAATTATTATGTGTGATTATGTGTGATTATTTTTCATAAAGTTCGTGAAGACAGGTCATAATCGACATTACTTACGACCTTATTTACCGTTAGTTGATTTTCAATTTCAACATTTTTGAATGTATCCTCAAGTTTTTCGCGCACGTACAAACGGGGAAAAAATACGCCTTTTTACCTTGACACGTGATAAACGATCGTATAATGGTGCATACGTCCTTATAGCATTTATTAATAATCGAAGATTCGTATGCAGATCAATTTGGAAGAGAATGCACCATACACGAGAGTACGTCATTCCCCCCTCCCCCCATCCCCCTCCAGCTCTTTGGGAAGCTCATTTTATCGGACTTACTTTCACTCGTCAGACCTATCATACCAACGTTCATCAGTGTTCCATGTGTGGATGGGTCAAACAAAGTCGTGCGTTCGATGCTATCGTATTATTTATTGTTTGTAACTTAAATTGAGTCGAATGACATTCTGCGTAATATGTTCGCGAAAAACTAATTACAATAACGAGGGTTATTCAAAGGCGTAAAATAATCCCGATGCTCGTTGTGCTTTGAAAACATTCATCGGCTGAATTCCAGGCAACTCAATTATGAGCCTTCAATTTATCGTCACTTCTTTTTTCATCGGCGGAATCGTCTGCTTGATGATCTATCATGCGAGAAGATTTCGTCTGTATCAGAAAGCATGGAAATTTCGTGGGCCACTCGTGTTTTTACCGTTTTTGGGTAACGCCCTGACTTTCGCCGGAAATACCGAAGGTGAGTTTGAATATTCATTACCATCAGCTTTTCAGTTTTGGTAAATATTGCTCGTCTGACAAATACGCATGATTCCACTGATGACATTAAACCTGAAAGCGCAGGTGATGTTAATGTGTATTCAAATACCCCACATTTATATATGTATATTACTTGACTAAAGTACCATAATTTTGATTATAGATCTACTGAAAACACTCGATAATCTCGCAAACAGCTATTCGTCACCTTATCGTGCTTGGTTTGGACAGGACTTGGCGATTTTTGTCTCTCACCCGAATCATATAAAGGTAACAGACCTTCAGAGGTGCCAGAGGAATTTAATCCATGAATTACAGTATTACATGCATTATTACAATTATACATGTATTACTTCCATAGGAGTTACTGTGCAGTGATAAAGCAATCGAGAAGTCAAAATTTTATACATTTTTTCGACCTTGGTTGGGAAACGGTTTATTCACCGCCCCTGGTGAGTTTTTATCGTTTGTCGGTTGAAAAACGTATCAAATTTTTACAAAACCAATTGCTGACTAGAAATGTGAAGATGTCTCGAGACAGAATGCAATATTGCATAAACTTTGCAGTATCATAACTTTGTAAAGTTTGAGATAACTCAGATACATATTATATCGCAGTATATTTCAGATACGTTGTGAAAACGTAACGTTGCAAGCTTTCGTTGATTGCACATTCTTTTGAATCAAATTGCAATGCGGCTGCGGTGACTTACCGAAATATTTCTACAATGTTGAAATGACGCGTTTTGTAGGCGGTGTTTCAAGTCTCAAATTTTTTACATATTACAGTAACATAACTTTGTTAGCGATGGCACAATATAGTCAGCGATATATCAACCTAAAGAGGATAATTGAAACATTGCTGCAATGTTTTGTGTGCATGCAATATTTTTGTGATGCTGCAGTTGCATTTGCAATGTAAAGAAACATTGTAGCAATACTTGTAATATTGCGTGCCATGTGAAATCGCTAGAAATATTTTCGTTTTATCATGATTCAGCTGGAATATGGCGCGTGCATCGCAAGCTGATCGGGCCGACTTTTAACCTAAAAATTCTCGAATCTTTTGTACCGATATTTGCGGCTCATTCCAAAACGATGGCGGACAAAATGGAGGCCAATATAAATGGAGGAGAATTCCGAATATTCGAATACGTATCGTTGTGTACGTTGGATATTATTTGCGGTTTGTCAATGAAGCTCAATAATTGAATTTAATCGCTCACAAGCACAAGAAATTGTAGCATTTTCTATTTACTGTTTTAGAAACAACGATGGGCGTGAAAATGGAAGCACAGAACAAATCGGGATGCGACTACGTTGAAGCCGCAGAGAAGTAACCATTGCAAATATTTCCACCATTGTTTACATTGTTTAATTATAACTATAATATATACTTACTTTTCAGGTTATTTTCAATTATTTACGAAAGAATTCTCAAGCCTTGGCTTCATCCTGACGCGATTTTTTATCGTTCCAAACTTGGCAAAGAACAGACAGATCGCATCAAAACTTTGTTCTGTTTTACTGATAACGTGAGTTCATTTTTAGTCATCTTTATTAAAGATATTCAGATAACACAGTAAATTATTTTCGCTTCAATGACCAAAGAATAAAGTGTGACCAAATTTTTTCAGGTGATACTGAAAAAGAAACAGGCCTTGCCGAGTGGTGATCGTCGTGAGATAGCTATGAATCATGAAGATGAAACTTGTGAGTAAATTTCCTTGAAATATTGAAGCCATACGAAAATCACGTTCAAATCCATTGATATTAATGAAATCATTAATGAATACCATGTTTAGGAACTAAAAATCGGAAAGTCTGTCGGAAGAAATTTTTTATTCAGATCTTTAGCGAACTTTTTGGGACGCAAAATTTAAGGAATGTTTACATTGACGAATCATCATTTTGCTTCTTATTGGATACTTATGCACTAGAATCAAATTGCAGTCTAATTGACTGATGCATTGATTCGACTATCTACGTAGGTACTTCACGGTCACGGAGAAAAGCTTTTCTAGATTTGCTGATGGAACTGACGTACGATGAAATGAAATTTTCGGATTCTGAATTGCGTCAGGAAGTTAATACATTAGTGCTGGCGGTGCGTATTGATTGATTAACATACAATGAAACTGTGAATAGATATCGATAAGATTGGAAATTTCTTTTTAGGGAAACGACACAATATCCAATGCAATGTGCTACGTGATGCTGATGCTCGCTTCTCATCCCGAAGTTCAGGTGAGTATTCATATTTTTCGTTAAAACGTTATTTGAAGGTTCCATTTTTTTCTTTGTTAGAGCGATATCATTACTTGATAAAATTCTCAAAGATTCTAGAAACTATGATGAGCACTACAAAAGTCTGATAAACTCTTATCAGTTCGCCTATTAGTATATTTTTATTACTTTCTGCACTTCCTTCGAACGTTTTCAGACATTTTCTAGAGATTTTTATTAAGTATCCGATTTTTGAACACATTTCTTCACAAGTGGTTGGAATTATTTTATTCGATGAAAGTAACAACGACAATGTTATATTATAGTTTTAATCCCCACTTTGTATGGCGTACAGGAAAAGGTTTATCGCGAACTGCAAAGCATTTTCATGGATCAAGACCCTGATGAACGATTTGTGACACAGGAAGACCTGCCGCATATGGAATATTTGGAGCGTGTGATAAAAGAAACCTTGCGTTTATTTCCAATCGCGCCTATCCTCGGTCGCACAGTGATGGAGGACTTGGAGATAGGTGCGTATGCATTCTAATTTTTACAAATGTGGGTGTGATCTTGGTTTTTTCGCCTAATGATTGGTTCCTCATTTGACTATCGAGTAAAAAAAAAACTTCCCTCGACCTCGTAATCGATAAAAATGTCCCGAACTCTAATTTAAGGTGGGTTCACGCTGCCGAAAGGAAGTATGGCCGTTGTGAACACGTTCACAGTTCATAGAAGCAAAGAATACTGGCTAGATCCCCTTAAGTTTGATCCAGACAGATTTCTGCCTCAAGAAGTTGCACAGCGCCATTCCTATTGCTATCTACCCTTTAGCGGCGGACCCAGGAATTGTATAGGTATGCACACAGAACACAATACTGCAGAAACATAGCAGCAATGTAATATTACAAGGTTCGGAATATTTCAGATACATTCCGCAATATTGTATCAGCATAACTATACAAAGTTAGAAATATTTCAGATTTATATGTTGCGGAACATTGCATGATCATTGTGGCAATGCAATTTTGCAAGTTTTGATATGTTTGAGGTAAATTGCCTAATGTTCTACAAGATTGCAAGAACGTAACTTTGCAGCCTTTGGAATATTTTTGGTTATACAATGCGCAATGTTGCAGAAATATTTCGATGATACTTTTGCAATATTGTTGTACTGTGGATGAGATGTATGAGTAGAAAAACATATGCGTCGGGATGTGTGGTAATGAAAATTTTTGAGACGAGGAGGAGGCCATGATTACGTAGCAGAATATATTTGTCGGCGCGCCCAACAACTTAAATCACTAAAAACAAATTACACAAGTGTTACTGATCTATCATACAATATCCGGGCGACGCAAAGGGAGAAAAATTATCCACAAGCCACTGCGGTTCTGTAGAGACCGTGCGCAAAATTCACGGCAGCGCCAAATCGATTCTATTTGTCCCAACCGACGGGCATTTTCCCCTGTCTACGCCAATGACTCAGCCAATTATAAACTTCTGTGGTTACGGAAGGATAGGGACAATTTTCGCCACTCGCGGCGCTACTCGTACTCATCTCTGATAGGGACTGAGCGTGAGTACGAGTAGCGCCGCGAGTGGCGAAAATTGTCCCTATCCTTCCGTAACCACAGAAGTTTATAATTGGCTGAGTCATTGGCGTAGACAGGGGAAAATGCCCGTCGGTTGGGACAAATAGAATCGATTTGGCGCTGCCGTGAATTTTGCAAACGGTCTCTATACTCCGTCCAACAAGAGAATAGACTTACTTCTCGCATCGGTGAATGAGGTGGGGAGAGAGTGGGGAGACAATAGCGCGCTCCCCAGTATTCTATACGTCCGGTCTGGGCCCCGTGCATTATTTTTATTTAAGAAATAAGATAGATGAAATAATTTTTACACAATACAACACGCAATATTAATGTTTGTAATGTTATGTATAGTATATTTACGAGTCGTCAGATTTTGAGGTTATGTACGGGATAAGTAATATGATACAAATAGTTACACCAAAAAAGGAAAACATTGGCAAGTAATGCGTGGTATAATCGCTGTCGTCGATCGAGGAATCTGTTTCAGCGTTCACATTAATTACCAACGGTGAAATTTGGTCGATGTAAGAGTTAGGGTTGTATCAAATGACTCTCCCGCTTTAGCGTTGAGCAGACTGCCTTTATTCGACCCCTACCTCTAACCTTCTCGATGGCGCACACCACAACTCCGTTCTGTGCTGCCACCTCCTTACAGTCGACCATTCTGTCAGCGATTTCTTATATGTCCCATAATTTTTTTAATTCCTCCGTTGCGTGTTTAACAAAATTGTTCGAGTCTTGGGCCCTCAGTCGAGCAACACATACATTCTGTCCAGTCCTATCCTTCTTACTAATCCAAAATGTTTTGTTTGTCCAGGCGCAAGATATGCCATGATGGAAATGAAAACGTGTCTCGCTCACATTCTTCGGAAATACGTTCTCAAAAAGGACAAAGTTCAGCTCATAAGTGAAATACGGGTTAAAGTGGACAGCTTACTGAGGCCAGTTGAGCCGATCACGTTGTGCATAGAAAGACGATCGTCGAAACTTGATTGATGACGCAGTTTGTGACGTATTTCGATGTCCCTTAAGCCTGTCGCTTAATGCACATGAATAAGTCATCAAGAGTTTCCCCTTTTTCGCTGTACGGTCTGAACCGGTTACCAGCGTCCGAGTGTCTTCTATCACTGTAGATTTAGAAGAAACGGGCGGGTGCGGGTGAAAAATCAGAAAAACGAAAAATCAGAATGGTCAGAATTTCGAACATAAATATATTGAAAACTCACAATCACGAAAGAACAAGGTGGTGAATCTTCATTAAGCCAGAAATAATGGAAATAGAACATGAAAGTATCGAAATTTGAAGTTATAGAATTTAGAATACACAACTGGTGAAAATTCCTAACGGCCATTAGCAAAATGAGGCAAATACGATTGCTCACGAACGCAAGTAAATAACCTTCGGATGCATCATAAAGTAGAATTTTCATCTAATCGAATTCATAAATGCGAAGCATCAAGAATCAGAACGGTTAGAACTCCGAGTAGTAATCTCATAGAAGGCTCAGAATATAGAATTGCAGTATATCAGAATCGTCAGAATGAAGAATCGCAATATATCAGAAGAGTCGATAATTCATATCATATTAGAAGCCAAGAAATATAAGTTTTTGACATCAAAAGTCATATTCAATCTTTTAATGAGATAAAAATATTGCAGAATTTGTTTGATTCTGTACATAAAACATTTTACAAGTCAAAGTAGATTAGTTGGATAGACTCGGAATGTGAAATTCTGGTAGTAAGCCAATTATACGGTTACTTTCGGAATACTTATCTTTCCGAACTGTACGATTCTGAATAATGACTCTTCTACATTCTGGATATCTGTTTTCCGCCGTTTCTAGATGATCGAGTTCTAACTTTTATTTTTATAATATTTGGACATTTGAGAATATGAAACTTTCTACAAATTCATTCTCTGGAATATTGACTCTATATATTATTAAATTCTGTGTCTCTGAATTCTTGGATTATCTTTTTCTGAAGTACGTGGGTTTGGATAATAGAGCCCTCTGCTAAATTCATTTTAGGCAAGCTGCAGCTTTTTATTGGGCACCATTCGGGACTTAAAATTTCTGATAGTATCTGTTCTCTCATATTTGTTATTCGAGTTTATCAAATTCGGAATTCTGGCCATTCTGATTTTCGGTTTTTCTGATTTCTTACCCCCACCCGAAACGGGCTTAGTACCGGACAGTTTGCATTATACCCACCCGTTCATAGTTATAGTACATCTATATCTTATAATGTGCTTCTACTTCACGCATTACATTACCAATCTTGGTGCATTTCTCATCTCCTCCGAAAGGGGTAAGTTAATTATATTAGCCAGTGCTTCGATTCTTTTGAAAAAGTGAAAGAATGGATCGATTCTTGGATCTTATCAAAGGATGAAGAATTTTTTCGGGATTCGGGATTCGTTTGTTGCCTGAAAGATGGGCCAAAGTAGTGGAAAGTGACGGACAATACTTTGAAACATAAATAAGATACCATTTCTTTTAATATAGTTTTTAAAATTAAAAAAAAAACGGCGGGAGCAAAGTTGTAGACCTAATATTTTGCGTGCCTTGCACTTTGAACATTGTTCTTAACGAATATTGTCTTTGTATATTATCAAAATTAGTATCTCGTCTTATTCGATTCACCTACTTCGCTTCCATATGGCTGAACAGTCTGGTCTGGATTCCCTTACATCACAAAGCAACTCCGTGCTGTGCACTCAAGATTGATCACCCAGTCCCATGTTTTCCATTTCACGAATATCGCTGCATTTGAGCTGTAGCAGCATACCTCATCGTCTCTACCACACTGTAAAAAAAGTGTTAGCATTTACACCATTTCAATACCGTGCGTAGTCCCAGGAAGTCAACTGCATAAACAGTGTTCATGGATGGTGTCAGGATCTTGGTGTCTAAACAGTAATTCTAAATAAAACCGATTTCAGCAACACCTGCTACATTTACACCCTGACAATAACACCGGAAAATAGACGTTTCGAGAATGATACTATAGAATGGAACCTAAGTAATTACGCCACATCCAACACTAGAAATGTGTGAATTATTTATTGTAATATAATAGCATCATATTCCTCACAGGAGTCACAGTCGCACCTACAGTGATGAGATTTTGATGTCATACACATATGTGTTTAAAGAAATACGATTTTTGACTGTGAGGTATTATCTAAAAATGAATTAACGTTATTTACAAAACAAGGAAAATCTTTTTTTATTCGGTACAGTCGTACATACAATGCTGATCAAAAGTTTGGTTACACCAGGCGAAATTTCCTGCTGCACTACAAGTTAGATAGCGGACTCAGAAATGAAGATAGTCAAACGTTCCAAATGGTGTTTTAAAGAAGACAAATTTACCTTCATTTTGCTTTTTTGAAAAATTCTCTACAATTTTCTTTGGCCCCGGTACGTATTTTTGAACATGGCCGTTTTTCGGCTATTTTTTAGCTCTACGGTAAAATATTGATAATACGCTGGTACGTCCGGTATTAGCGTCAACCGCAAGTGGGTGGGACGTACGTCTTTTTTTTTCAATTTCTCGTACAGATATGACTTGTGTAGTGTTGGGGTATCACCGTGGCAGGGTTGGAATGTACTAGTGGTAGTCTCTAGTTTCACAAGATGGGAAGATGCACCAGCTATCTCTGCAGTCGATGCGATTACTGCTCTCGGTGACGATCCACCGTGGTGCTATTTTACTAAGTAGTAGGTCTGTGATTTTGCGTGCGTGTGTGTGTGTGTGTGTGTGAGTTCAGGCCCGTGGGATGACTTGCAAAACTGCATCAGTTGCACGTAATGCCAAGGTAAAGTCTTGCGTGAGAGTTGTGTGCGTGTGTAAATGATGATTCTTGTTAGTTATATAAGAATATAACAAGTTGTTTTTATTTGGACTATCGTTACAAAAATAATAAAACAGAAAGCAAATACATGAAGCAGTAATTATCAACAAATAATTTAGAAATGGTCATATAAATGATACAAACAAGAATAAATGAAGTTGGATTAATATCGACACCAATTACCAAGATTAACCTTCAAGGTTATAATAATAATAATAAATACAAGCAGTATGTACTGATCGAAAGGTAGGTAATTTTAAATTAAATAATATTCGTGAGAGAAGCGCAACGAAGTTACGGAAATCTCTAATGAGAATAAAGGAATTGAGGAATGAAATCAAGCGTTCAATTAAAGAATTTAAATGTGATACCAGATCAGTTGAGGAGCCTCAGCTGATTTTTTGGTTCGGCGGATTAGCACCTCTAAAGGAGGCTTCGAAATGAGAGTTTTTTACTGTCAGGTCGCCGGCTGTTTTTATACAGGTTTGGTGGCCCCCCCATCTTGTGCGGCATGCTAAATTTATCTCTAGGTGTGCTACAACTATGATTTTTTTTATCAATATCTGCAGTTATATTAGTCGTGTGGAAATAATTTATTTAGAAAATTTGTTGGAAATTTAATAAAAATTATACTAGGAATTATATCAGCACATTGATGTTTACGGAAGTTCCAGAGGAAAAAAGATGATTTGCGACACTAAACGAACTGTAATAAGAAAACAGTTGATTAAATTTTAAAAAACTCCGCACTGGTGCATACGTGTGAGCCGCGCGGTCGGTAATTGCAGGATTGCCCCCTACGGTAAGTCGGTGCATTATGGTAAGTAGAGTAATTATGATGTCGATTCCGGTCAAATAGATCCCCGCAGTGCCGACAGTGCCCAATTTCCCCCACCGTCGAGCATGTCGTAACTGCAAGCTCTTGGACCCACAGGCCCAGGATGTCACGTCCTTCGTCTATCAAGTCGCAAGGTGCGTGGAAGTCAAACCGTATTTGCCTTTTTGGACAGAGTAGAGTTGGAAAATCTTCATTATGGCCTGAGTCTTGTGTAAATTCGTCAAACCGAGCATCCGGTTTATTCTGTTAATTGCAAAAGACTCACTGTCTTCTAAATTTCAATCTTTACTGTTCTTTACTGAATCTCATTATTTTGTGAATATACATTATGATGATTATTCCAGTTTCCGCAATCAAATCAAGTTACGCCCTGATCTAAAAGGAATTAGGTAATATTCAGTGTTCGTTTTAAAATAATAATCAACTACGTTACTATTTTCATTAAAAATCGTTTTAAACTCATAGTAATCCAGTTATTTCGCATTATAATTAATCGTGTGTAAATCATTTGAACGTTTTCGAACAATACCTTTCGGCAATCAGTATGACTATTCAACAATTCAAAAGCGGCTGAACAAGAACATCATCGTGTCATTTTCAACTATCTATTCGACTCCGACCCCGAGGTGAGGCTTTCGTCCAGAAACACCACCAACAATGACCTAAACGACGCAACGGCTCTCAAACTCGCCGATCTTTACATCCAAAGAGAAGTCGATTCTTCTCACCGTTTTATAAATTTTCGCATAACATATTATGTAACAAAAATGAGAGGAAAAATTCTCTAGCCACCGTCTAACTTGAAAATATTGTTTTCTAAGAATATCAATGTCAAATTTAATAATAGAATTGCAGAGTAAAATCGAGTAAAACAGAATTGGTGCCTTATAGCGGCAAATAATAACCTTGGGTATTCAGAGAGACACTCTCCTATTTTCAGCTCGGACCCGAAGCACAATTTTACAAATTTTAAATCAATCATAGATTCATCATATCAATAATGGTGAGGTTACACGTGTGACCACATGCATAGGATTTTTGTTCATATATACCTGAGTCCTAACGCGTTACGCTTTCAGAGGGAATACCCTCCTGGCTCAGCCATGTACATTTATTCATAAACTAAAATCTAGCCTGTGCGTGTGATCCTACAGATCAACTGATTCATAATGCAGAACTGTATTTTTAATATAAGTTACTTTTAATCTGAAAAAGAGATATCATGTTATAATAACCGATCATCGGTAGAATTAATGATCGTTCAGCATAGATGTTCGTGGTATCAATTATATGTGTACCCAAATATCATTAGCATAATACAACATTTGCTAAAGAGCGTAAACAATCGAATTTAACCAGTTCTGCAGGTTCTCTGTACCTATTTGAACATAAATTCGTCCGTCGACGTTATCTGTGTTTAAATTCACACACTTTAGTAATTCTACGTTCATATAAATTCCAGGTGAACACACTTTGCTGGAGGAAACTTGACCGTGCTGCTGATTTTTGTGGTTCATAGAAACAAAGAGTATTGGCCAGATCCGCTCAAGTTTGATCCGGACATATTTTTATCGGTGGAAATTGCGAAACGCCATTCATACTGCTTTCTGCCATTCAGCGCTGGACCAAGATATTGCATAGGTGAATATACCGGGACAGTCTCTTGAAACTTGAAAATCAACTGCGCATGTGCAAGTTTTATTGGCTATTCGTGCAGGTTGGCCATCCCGAGTTTCAGCTGTCAAACTGTTTCTGCCGGCGATGTAGTTGATACGAATTATCGAGGTTAGAATCTCAAATAATCGAGGTAGTGACATGGAAAGGTTTGGGAAGAATTTGTTATTGAGTCGGAAGGTTGATTTTTCAAAGAGCGGTCGGAATTTGATGTTTATGCTCTTTGAAACTTCAAACGTACACATTCTGTGTACGTTGGCCCGCCTGCATCGCAGAAAAAAGTATCGCTGCGGGCAGATTTCGCCGACCAATAAGATTGACTTATTTGGCGCTTGCGCAGTTGATTTTCGTGTTTCAAGAGATTGTCCCGGTATGTATTTCAGGAACACTTGGTATGGTATAGGAAAATCTGCGAGGAAGATGTTCAAAATGATTGAGACAATTCTTGAATCTCGTCACAATTTTAGGTATCAAGTTTTCCATGATGGAAATGAAGACGCTCCTCGCAACATTTCTTTGGACGTATACATATAATAAAAAAAGACCAAGTCATACCGCCGAGTGAAATAAAGTTGAAAATAGATACTTTACTGAAGCCTGTAGATCCCATCAAACTGCGGATAGAACGACGTCCGTCGAGGCTGGATTACATTGAAAAAGACGAGTTTACTGGATTTGGGACAGGTTTCACCTGTGTGATCCGAGAAAATTGGCTCCGCTAATTTTGTTTTCCTATATATTTTATTACAATTACATTCTTCTTACTTTATACTCTAATCAGTTCCGTCTTTTCCATAAGGACACATGGGGCACCTGACCAGCGTCCCAGGCTTCATGGGGGTCTCAAAATACCGACGTCGTTGTTTACATGGAAAAAAGAGGAGGTCAATATTTAACGCAATTTTATTAAGAATTGCCGTTGAAATTTATAAATTTAAATATAAATCGAAAACTAGATGTGATTTCTAAATATTTTCTAAACAGTGAACGAAATTTCACTAAATCTAACAAAAATTCAACAATACGCATAAAGTAAGATTTCTTAATTAATCCTATAAAATTTATACAAATATTTATATACATATTAAATAGTAAGGAATAAAATTAAAATTTCCGAAAGAAATTTTTTTAAATGTAGTATATTATTTTGTTATTGTTTAGTTGATTGTACAAGGTAGTGTAGTCAAATTTACCAATCATTTTTATACCATATAATATACTATAAGAAAAATTTTTTACTCAAGATATAGAGGTACCGCAAGTCGATTTTATGTATTTATGTAAGCTGTTTTTTCGTAAAATTTAGATAAGATCATAATTGCCAGTGTAAATATATATTTTACGAAGCAACCATAAGATAGCTTTTTTGTAGATTGATTTATTCTTAACAAAAAAGCTGCCTTGTTAAATTTGACATAATCAGTATTTGATGAGATATTTTTCAAAGACGCATTGACTACAAAAAAAAAAAAAAAACTACAAAAAAGGTATCTTGTCGTTTTTTCGTGAAATATACATTTACACTGGCAATTATGATCTTATCTAAATTTGATGAAAAAAAACCTTAAATAAATACATAATATCGACTCGCGCTACCTCCAAATCTTGAGTAAAAAATTTTTCCGCTTGCAGGCATTATTTTTTCGTCACTTCAAATCGTTTTTTCACTATCCCTTTTTTTCGAAAAAAATAATGATTTTTTTGAATCACCCTAATATATATACATACTACTTAGCATTGCGTAGCTTACGAGTTCAATTGCTTGATGATCGATGGTATGATGCATAACAATTATGAATGCAGTAATGTTGTACACTATGATGGCAACTGTGTGGATTGATATAGATGTAAGAACTTATGGTAGGAGCGTGCATGACGCTATTATGGAAATTGCCCGTCGGTAATTCGTGGCGCGGAAACGGCGCACCCGTGATTACCGGCTGGGACGTAACGATACGTAGAAAAAGGTCGAATTTACTTGGTGGGTGAGAGTAGGAATACTACATGACCTCCATGCAGTTTAATTTATTCTAATAGTCCCAAGGTTCCCTTATACGACTGACAGCCATCCAAAATCACATGAAAATAGCATATGTGAAGAAATGTATGATTCTTGCTGAATCTGCGGAACGCTCGCTAAATCTCTCGGTACGGACCGAAAAGTTATCGAATAAGCTTCTTGGTCGTGACACGTTAGCAATATTTGAATGATAAAAGCAGCCGGTAATTAAGAGAAGATAATTATTGAAAGATCCATTAGTGGTCCGTGTGGATGTCGGTGAACATTTAGTAAGCGCTGTTCGGAAATTGAGTTCCGAGTTGCTACTTATGACAGTGATTCAGTGTTGAAGATCGCAGAACTTGTGGTTATAATTAACGGAAGTTGCATATAACATTACGAAATGTTTAGTGAAACCCATTTCGTAGTTGGTGCTACTTTCTTAAGTGGATTAATTCTCCTGGTGATATATCATCTTAGGCGACTGCGCCTGTACAAAAAGGCTTCAAAATTCTGCGGTCCGCCAACGTTACCGTTTGTGGGAAACGCTTTTCAATTCTTGGGAAATACCGAAGGTGAAATTTCGTTTGCTCAGATTCTCTCTCTTGGAAAAAAACCACTGATTCAGCTTCGTCCATAACCCTTCTTTTACTTTTTGCTGTCTCAGATATCTTCAACAAGTGCATCGAACTGTCGCGTGTGTATCCTTCACCTTATCGCGTCTGGCTCGGACCTCAGTTGTTGATTTTCCTATCCGGACCAGAGGAAGTCAAGGTTATAAGGTCTTCATTAAATATCTGGGCGATTGAGCACTACTACGCGATATATATGTTACATGGTCCACTCAATCTGTACGAAAAATACCCTCTCTTAAATTATCGACTAAGATTTCCCAGGTACTTTCTTCGCCATCTTAAAAAAAGGGGAATTTAAAAATTATGTTTTAAGCGACAACTCGGCTCCCCGTCGTTAGACAAGAAATTTCGACCAAATACTTTTTGAAGTTATACTTCTTTAGGCGCGTTATGAACAACTGATGAGAGTGAAATTTCAAGATGCGCGCGCATCACTGTAACACAAAATTAACAGGATGAAGTTGCCCACTCAACCGAATTCATTAAGTCTCGAAAAATTAGTGAATATTAGTGAAAAAATTGTGCTAAAATACTTTCTCAAGTGCTCCAATATAATTGAGGTTAGTTATCCGTATGTATTATTTATTGATATAAATTAAAATATCATTATTTAATATAATTAATACTAAATATTATTAAATTATCAATGTTGAATATTTATTATTGGTTTTTTAATATTTACAAAATAAAGAAATAAATTTAAAAGAACATTTAATAAAAAGTTCGTGACAAAAATTTAATAGATTATTTAAATATAATGTAAGACATCCGTTATTTGTTTTATTGTTTTTTAATAATGCCAAAGAAGTATAACTTCTCACGCGCGTACATAAGTACACGCACCCATTTTTTTTTGTTACTTTCTTTACGCTCTGTAATTTCGGTCACATACATTTTTTAATTATCATTGATCGTTGTTGAGATATCGAACGAAATAGTGAGAAATCAAGAAATTGAAACTTGTTTTTCCATTTTTTCTAAATTTTTCCTTTCTCGTGATACATATAAAAAAAATGTCTAGTATAAAACTTGCAGAGCTAACAAATACCTAGAATGTAATATTATATTACATGGGGGATTCCAAGTCAAATCGAAGGAGAAACGAGATTTTTGCCTGATCACTTTTGATGTTTTCGCCCTTTTACTTATTTGAAACTCGTATTGAAAGCATCAAATCTGAATTTTTTCAGATTTTCCTAACCAAGCATTTTCTTACCACAACTAGTCGAAAAATCAGCTTTTGACGATTTTTCATTTTTTCAAGTCAACATAGTTTGAAATTTAGATGACATATGGAAAAAGTTCCTGCACAAAAGTTTCGCATTTTTGTATGAAATTTCTAAAAATAATTTTGTGCGATTTTTCATGCCCCGTTAAAGTATAGTGTTGACGAAAAATCTTTGAAGATCTTCTGTAACAAAACAGTGCTCTAATCGAGTTGGCTGAGATTTTTACATAGCATGTCTTTGTCAATAACAAAGGTTGTCTATAAGTTTCGTAGTGGGCGGAAATGTAGTTCAAAGGTTACAAGTAATACTTTACATGGAACTGTGAAATTTCTCATTCATACGTACTATAATGTGGCGGTACGAATGGTGAAAGTTATACAGCCGGTATTACGATACGCTTCAAAATTATGTCCGGCAGCACGGAACTCACATATCATGTCAGGAATCGTGATAAACGATAGACTGAAGTATACTCTTCGAGAAAAAGTCGTCGACTGAGGTTATGGACAACACGCGTGGCAGTTGAAGATCGGCCTCGAGTGAGCAGCAGCGCCACCCGGAGGGTAAGCGAATAGCTTGCCGCGCCGTGAAATTGGAACCGAATTCTCACCACTGTGTGAATATTTGTTCATATATTTTCTGAACCATTGCACCGCCCACTACGAATTTTGCAGACAACCTTTCGCATTGAAGAAGGCACGCTGTGTATAAATTGTAGCCCATTCGATTCCGGTACTTTTCAGTTATATATAATTTGCGTGCATTTTGTATCAAAACTACACTGAAACGGGGTAGAAAAATCCGAAAAAATACTCTCGGGACGTTGACAAGTGAACCTAAGATTTTTATGAAGGCACTTTTTTCATGCGTCATCCAAGTTTGAAGCTATGTAGGCGCGAACAATCATAACATTGTTGAAATCAATTTATTGGATGAGTTGTGAAGAAATCATGTTTCGAAAAAATCTGAAAAAATTCAAAGTTCACAACAACGATCAAAGGTAAGTGAGAAATTGATAGTACCGAAATTGTAGAGCAGAAAAGAAGCAACAAAAAAGTATGCAGTCGAAATTTTCGTATCACAACGGGGAGCCGGGTTATTGCAAAAATCAAAATTTATCCTTTTTTGAAGGTGGCGGGGAAAGCACATGGAAAATATTGGTCGAAAATTTGAAGTCAAGTTCTTCTAAGCCCCCTCTACGTAACATACAAAAATCAGCCTGTTCGGTTCAGTTGCATTTTCAAATGTATGTAATGACTGGAGTAATATTTCACAGACGGTTTTACGGAGCGAGAAGGCGATCGAGAAGTCGAAACTATATGATTTTTTTCAACCTTGGTTGGGAAAAGGCTTGTTTACGGCACCCGGTGAGTTTTACATCTATTCACAATTCCTGTATTTTTTACCTTCGCATAATCGAGGCCAGTTGTCTGTTGTTTTTTTCAGAGAAATTATGGCGTGTACACCGGAAGCTGATCGGGCCGACGTTTAATCTAAAAATTCTGGAATCTTTTGTCGCTGTCTTCGCGGCCCAATCGAACGTGATGGTAAAGAAAATGGAGGCTGAACTAAATGGGGCGGAATTCCCTGTGTTCGATTACGTATCGAAGTGCACTCTGGATATAATTTGCGGTAGGTTTGGAGTTGGAGTGATATCCGATGAACGAAATTTTCATCTCTTCTTACTTTCAGAAACTACTATGGGTGTGAGTATGAGAGCTCAGATTAAAAATGATTGCAGCTACGTGGAAGCGGCAGAAAAGTGAGCAGCAAAATTTGAGGTGATGCCTATTGTTTCCAAAAATTTTGTATCACTGTTACATTATTTTCAGGACATTCGCAATTGTCTACCAACGAATGCTCAAAGTTTGGTTGCACCCGTCAGCAATTTTTAATCGCACTCAGCTTGGAAGGGAACAAAATAAACACATAAATACCATGCACAATTTTACCAACAATGTGAGTGAGCCAGTTATTGATGATGTGTTGAAGAAGTTTGACACAAGTTTCTCAACTTACCGGACTTGAAAATTCGTCTAATTTTGATACACAAATTCACCAGCACCTTTTATGATTTGCTTTAGGTGATTCAAAGAAAGAAGAAATCTTTGCTCAATAAGATTGCTGTCAGTGGGGAAGATAATGAGGGTAAGTTGGCATCGACTTTATTAACAGAATAATTTATTAATGCGTGGAGACTGAAATATGATCGGAAATTTAATTACGACGTAAATGCAGTGTATATATATTATATATATGTATATCGTTCTGTATTACATAAAGTTGCCGCCGCCGCTGCCGTGTCAAGAATCCCGAACTTAACCGAATCTATCCGCAAATACCCGAACCTAACCTACACACTACACATACCATAGAATTATAAAGATAGACTGAGCGCTTCTATAAGAGGCACTGACAATTACATATAAAAGACAGAGATATACCGGGAGCATCTCCCTACAACTCCGTGTTTCAGAAAACGAGTCTATATTGTCACACTCGGTAGAGAGCGTTAGTAGTACAGTTGTGCGGTTTGCGCGATTACCTTTAAGGCCTTTACGGCGTGCAACCCGTGCAACTGCACTACTAGCGCCCTCAGTAAGAACTAAAATCATGTGACATACCAGGTTACTCTTTTTACTTTTTCGCTCGATCTAGTTGCAGGGGGCCACGGTCTTACATACAGGTCTTGCGACTCAATAGAATTCCAATGGTAGAGAGTGGCTCCTCTGTTGAAGAAAAATCCAGATGGAGCTGCGATCGAGGGATGCATCAACATAACCTACAATGTTTGAATAAGCCACGGTCTTAGGATTCCACGCCCATGTGATCGTCATCCTTGTCGCACCGGGCATCCCTCGATCGCAGCGACGTTAGCGGCTTGACACGTTAAGAGGCCCACGTCGAAACTCAGAGTCGCAAGACCTGTATGTAAGACCGTGCAGGGGGCTGACCGGGAGTACTGCTCTCTCTTTTCAATCGGCGTCATGGTGGGAGACAACGGAGCAGTGGAAGTGGAACAGTTATAAATATAGGCGCATAATTTCGCCTCATTCTCCTCTACCGCCTCGATCGCCGCCACAAATATCATCAGAGAGAGCAAGGAGTACTCCCGGCATATTTCTGTCCTTTAAATGTTTGCTTCATGCGGCTCATAAGAACGCTCAGTCTATCTTTATAAGTCTATGACACATACCGAACTTAACCTAACCTATTCCGAACTGACCCGAACTTGCCCGAACCGCTATGGGGGTTGGCGTGCGAAGCCCCCCTAGTATATATATATATATATTAGGGTGTTTCAAAAATAAAAATATTTTTATTTTTCAAACGCGCATCAAAATTTCGGTAGAGCATCTGAAATAGTGCCTATTTTATTTTTTCCATTTCCATTTAAATAACACGTAAGAAAAAAGATCGGCAAGTTAGAGTTGGGAAAATTCTATCTCAATAGTTTTTTTATAGAGCGTAAAATTTTCTATAATAATCTGTATTTAGATAATTTATAAGTCATGCCGTTCACGAGAAAAAAAGTTCACAAAATTTCAGATTCTTTTATATGTTATTTAAATATAAGATGGAAACAACAAATTACGCACCCCTAAATGTCAAAACTAAGAGCTCATATTTGGCTAAGATATTCCCTTTAAAAAAAAATTGGTTTTTGAACACCTTAATATATGATAGACGAGTTGATGTTCGTGACAATGGAGAATGTTATGAAAATTTGGAATCGTTGGTGACGGTCAAGAATAAACAAATCCATATTTAGCATTCAAATTTTCGGTACGATGTTTCGGCAGGTCCCGCCTACCATAATCAGGTTTATAAATCGACATTCCTAGGAAGTGCCTCTCTCCTAGTACACCATGATTAAAATTTTAAGTGTTAAAGAATGTCGATTTGTAAACCTGATGATGGTAGACAGGGCTTGCCAAAACGTCGTATAGAAAATTTGAATGCTAAACATGGATTTGTCTATCCTTGACCTTCATCAACGAATCCAAATGTTTCTAATATATTATATGTAATAATGCGTCCTCGATTTATATCAGGCGATTCACCTTTTCAAAGAAAGGCCTATTTGGATTTCCTGATGGAGTTGACACACGATAAAATGAAATTGTCGGACTCAGAACTCCGTGACGAGGTCGAAACAATGATGCTTGCTGTATGTACAAGTATTTATTTCAGAACTCGATACTAAGCACGTAATGTTGCATAAATATTGCAATAATGTTTAAAGATTCTTAACGCACATGAAATACTTTGCATTTACACAGTAATTGTTTTATTACCATGATTCTACCGTATCGTAATGTATTTGTAATATTTGAAACTTCGTAAAGTTGAAATCCTACAAGGTTTCTGCTAAATTCGATACGTTGCAAAATTGTGTTTCTGCAATTTTTTCCCTCTTCTTCTTCTTTGCAAAAATGTGAAATTTATCTGGATCATTCAAAGTCTTGAAAAGTTATGTTGAAATTCCATTTCAGGGAAATGACACAGTGGCCAACGTGATCAGTACCGTCATGTTAATGCTGGCTTTGCATCCGGATGTACAGGTATTATTTTCAGTCAGTACGAATAGGTTCAAATTCCAGTTTAATTTGATATCATACGATTGTTGTTTTGCGCTGTTGGTATAGTAGATCGTTTTCTTAACGATTTTTATATATGAGGCGGTCTCCACCAACTTAATGCCATTATCGTATTAATTCATTCACTTAAATAGTTCATGGAAAAAAGGAACTCAGATGTATCTTAATTCGCCTTTCTCAGTCAAATGTTATTTCCACTCAGCAAGAATTTCGACTTGCACGATGCCCATTTTTTTATACGTTTCCATTACGTTTACACGATGTTATTTTTTGCAAAATTTTAATTTGGCGAGTTGATGCTGAAAGATGCTAATAAAATTTGTAAACAAATTAATAATAATTTATTAATGTCGAGCGCAACTTTGAAATACGCCACTGCATAGAATGACTCAAGATCTTGAAAATCGACCTGTTACATTTTTTGTACGACTAATGGGTTCGATCATACAGTAGTTTCAATGTTCACACGGGTGACTTTTTTTGAGATTTCTTGCAACTTTCAACCGTGCATATCTTCTCTAAAAAAAGTCGCAAATTCTTTTCACGAAACACGTGTTCTATTATTTTATGTGTAAATTGCGTCTGAATAATTAAAACAAAATCGGAATCATTGATTATAATTTAGTGTCCGGTTTGACGTGGAATGAGCGATATAAGTCTCACGATCAGTCCATGTTTAGGGAACAATATCCAATTTCTAGAATCTTATTGAAAAATTCCTGTAAAGACGTTTTGTATTCGACTCTTTTATTTTTAAAGTATTTATCTGAAGTGTCATCCGCGCTTGGGGATCTATTAGGCTTGCACGTTTTTAGACTCAAATTGATTACTTCAAATGTAATTTTGTTGTCGAGCGAAAGGCCTCTCGCATCGTACATATTCAGTTTACTTAATTCTCTTTTCGGTTATCGTTTTTCAAGGTGATCGTACCACGTTTGGCTGTCAACCGTATTTATTGTTTCTTTTGGTTGTTTTCTGAATAAATTTACAATTTTCAAGAATTCAGCGCCATTGCAGCTCCGCACGGAAAAGTTGGTGATTTTTTTTTCATATTCCAATTGTTTTGGTTCGAAAGTGATTTTATACATTTTTTTAGCTTCTGTAAATACAATGTTTAAGCCTTCAAAATTTAATTTTTTTCATGCCCTGAGTTTTCCAATATTTCTCTTCAACTTTTACATTCTCTATCATATCACGACCTGACTTTACGCGGAGTGACAAGGAACGTTTTTTCATGCTTACTTTAAGGTTATGTAATCCTCTTACCTTTACCGACCGAGTAAACTCACGCTTATTCTTCCTATATTAAGTAAACAAACGAACGGAAAGGTTTCAAATTTACCCGGTACATCGTTCTTTTTACGGCAATAAATAACTTAGCAATAAAGCCGAAAGCATTTTTAAACAGGTCTTACTCCAATCGCGTTCCATATCGATCTCCCCTTTGACTGTTATTTGTTATCGTCGTATTTTGGTAAGTCACGTAAAAGTATGTTTGATTTAACCAGAAATGAAGATGACACTAAGAGCGTGTTGAATTGAGGTTAGGTAACTTACCCTAAATTTAACAGTGCGTCAGATTGAGTTGTTCGAAAGTGCGCATGCGCCAAAGAAGCTCTAGCGCGCAAAATCCAGCATTTGAATTATGCGCATGCGCCAACGTCGTTTTTGTTCCCAAGTGCCTTGCGTAATTTGATTTATACATTTGACTCAATTTTCAAGCGACTGGTGTGGAAGAACAAACATACGCGTATAATCTATTTGCCACCAGAATCACATTTTTTAAGCTTACGACCTCAAGTCATCACAGACACGAAACATTTAATGCACACTGGTGCAGCTGATCTTCGACAACCACGTGCTGCAAACATTTTCCCAACTGCTTTTGACATTTTAATGTTATCGTTTTTACATGACACGCAAAGAAAAAGGCTTATCTCGAACTACGTGAAATTTATGGAAGCAGCGATCCTGACGAACGTAACGTGACACATGATGACTTAGAGCGCATGGAATATTTGGAATTTGTAATCAAAGAGTCGTTGCGTGTTATTCCAATCGCACCGTTGATCGGTCGTACATTGAGTGACGAGTTGGACATAGGTGTGTAATGAAATACATATATATTCGAATATTTATATTGCAAGCAATTTTTATAGTTTATTTAAATTGTATGCTTCAAGGTGAATATACTCTGCCAAAAGGATGTTTGGTTGTTATCGACATCCTGACTATGCATAGAAACGAGGATACCTGGCCGGACCCGCTCAAATTTGATCCGGATCGATTTTTGCCTGAAGAAGTGACTAAGCGTCATGCTTATAGCTACATACCATTCAGTGCGGGACCAAGAAACTGCATCGGTAAATTGATCTACTTGCGTACCGTATATTTAGCAAGTCAACATATGCACGACAGGAAATCAAATTGTATCAAATCACGATCAATGTGTCGATAGTAGACAATATTACAGATACATTGCAGGAACAAAACTTCAAAAACTTCAAATTATTTTAAACATATAGCAACCGAGTAATTTTGCCATACAAAATTCGAAACGTTTCACAAACTGCACAATATAGCAGAAACATTCCAGCAACAAAACTTTGCAAAGTTTTATGTGTTTCATAAAAATTATGGAATATTATGGAAACATTGCAGCAACGCAACTTTGCAAAGTTTGAGCTATTTCAGAATCATTCCATGATATTTACACAAAACTGCATGAGAACAGAAATGTTGTGACAATGTTCTGCAGTATTGTTCATTATGTGAGCAGTATGAGAAGCGACAATTTCGCATAATTATTGCAAAATAGGTGATCGCCACTTCACACGTCAAGACGTCAAAGTGTAGCCAAATCTCCTGCACCGCTAATCCTCTTCTAAATTTCAGGTTTAAGGTTTGCCATGATGGAAATGAAGACAGTCTTGGCGACAATCCTCCGCAGATACATCATTAAGAAAGATATATTTGTACCGCTAGCTGACATCAAGTTGAAAATGGACGGTCTGATGAAACCAGTTGAACCAATTATGTTGCGAATAGAAGAGCGATGGTGAATTTCTATCGTTCTTCTATTTGATCCTTAATTTCCAAAAATCACCAGACTTTGGAAAAATATTTTTCTTTTTTCTTCATGGAAACAAAAAAAACAAATATACATTCGGAACAGTAATTGATAACAACACCGCATATATACGTCATAATAATATCGCGTTTAGCATTAATGTTATAAATACTGTCGTATATTACAATGATATCATTTAAATTCATATATTCTGATACTTAATTCTTCCACATTACGTCAATGACTATTCGTTCTTCATGGTCACGTTTACGGATGTTCTATGATGTAACATTATGAACCAGCAGTATGAAAAACCCACTCAACACTTATAAGGTTTAATGGAAGTAAAAACTTTTTCACGAAGATTTCAATGATAAACGAATGAAGAAAATTCTTGTGCACTTACCGTTTCAAACAGTGACAATTCTGTGTAATCGTAGCCGCATGCAAATTGAGTCTCTGCATTAGCCGCTATAACGATGGTTGACTTCCACTCTGCATATTTATAATATCGTTTTATCGGTTGGAATCCATACGGCAATTGACGCTGTTGTTTGTTATTTTAAATGAATTTATTGTTTTGTTTTCCGCGCTACCTCCACCGGGTCATGACCCTCGCCATTTTCAATTTAATATTTCTCTCAGTATATTGTAGAGCATGACGAAAAACACAACTTGTTAAATCTTGGATTTTCGAATAAATAAGTTTTCTGGCAATGGCTTGATTAGAGAAATCACTGTCATCTGTAATCAATTTTAGTGGAATTCATACAGTAAACTTTTTATTTAAAAGGTAGAGTTTTTGAGACAACAACGACCACATGCGTATATTTAGTTTGGAGGATGTGAGCAGATCAATAGAAAATTAATAGAAAAAGCAAACAAGGTCAGCAGGAGAAGACCAATAAAGAACTTTGCAGTTGGTGTTCAAATTTTTATGAAAAAATTTCGCCGCATTAATGATTTTGTTTAATTTTCTGATTTATTAGATCTTGCCATTATATATGAATTGATTCTCACATATTTTCCAGACTAAATACATGCCCATCTTCACTCTGGTATAAAAATTATCTTTTCATACGAAGCATTGACTGTATAAATTTGATAAGAATTAATAGTGACTAATAGGGATTTTACTAATTGAAAGATTATTGGACGAGTAATTTTTTTGTAAGCCAACTACGATTCTCTAAAACGTCTGTTTTGTAAAGCTTTACGAGATACTGGAAGTAGATTTAACTTAAATAGTGAGCCTAGAATGCCCCATTTGTAATCAAGGATGACCTTGCATCCTACCTTATTGATTATTTAACTGTCACAATTGCTCAATGATCTAGTCTGACTGAGTTTTAAACGTCAAATCATCGAATGTTTGATTCTGTACTCGATATTGGAAGAAAAAAGACGGATGAACTGGATCAGCATCTGGATGAGCTATTATACCTTTTACTACGCGCAAAGGTGAAGAAATGTATTTTTTTTACCTCTTTGTATTTACGCGAAAAACATGAGGATACATTCAAACACGTTGAAATTAAAAGATGAATCAATTAATAGTAAAAGGTTGTAAGTACTGTCGGTTATGCTCTTTATTACGAACTCTATGAAAAATGATCACAGTCATTAATAGCGTAAGATAGGGTGGTCCTTATTTAGGGTGTTGACGATTTTTTCATGTTCACCATCGTCATTAAACAATTCAAAAGCAATCCCTTAATTTTTTCAAAGTTTTATCTCAACTCTAACTCTTGCCTATAAGAGGGTGGATTTCTCCATTTAAAATACATGTGTTTCGGACACATTCTCAGCATATATTTTATCGTAAGAGTAATGATGTTCCAAAAAATCTGTAACTACGAAGTTTTAGTGGGCATTGATGCTATCGTCCGAGAAAAAATTACGATCATCGTACAAGGTAATTTAGACAAATTGCATCTCCTCTAAACGGGAAAAAGTCAGATTTCGAGGGTAAGCAATTCGTCGAGATTGCACAGCGACTTGGGGGGTGTTCCGGAAAAAATTCGTCAACATCCTAAATAAGGACTACTCTCTATACGATACCTGCATGTTGAACTATAAGTCTATTTTCTAGTAACTAGATAGGACCGGTTATTGAACCAAAGAAACTCCAATAGTGCATTGAGACAACGCATGTTGTTCGTTAAAGATATTTATTCAAATTAGGTACACATGCAAATCTGATTTCTCGGAACGCTGTAATGATTTCAAAGCCGGAAACACAGAGGAATTTTAAATGTAGACCGTGATTCTCTTGAGACCTTCTGGAGATTATGATCTCTGGAAAACTAAGAGCGAGATTACTGAATGATGAAATAACATCGATCAGAAATGCTATTAGGAATCAGTATCAACAATTGTTGAGGATCGTTGGAAGTAATGGAAATCTATAATGGATTATGATGATTTGAAATCAATTCAACTCGTCCAGTTTTTAATTCTATATCTATTTGTGCATTGCGAATATTATTACAAAAAACCCGAAATCCTTTGGTAAGTTGTTTTGATTAATATATTAACTGATATAAACTCTAGAGTATGAAAAATAATGTGAATTACTGTGTTGTAACTAAATTTTTAATAAAAACTGAGTCAATCAGAGACTAAGATTTCTTATTCTCAACTTTCCACCTAATTGGATCAGCTGCTCGATTTCCATAAGAATCCCGTTTTCAAGCGAATCTGATTTAATGAAATTACATTGTCCTTCGTCAAAATATAACTTCGGAGAACCGTTGCTGAGAGTGGCGTATTTAGAATCAGGGAATGAAACGAAATTCTTGATCATATTGTTTATATGTAATAATCAAGTTTTGAAATTTGCCCTCTATTACCTAAAATCTTACCTATAGATGCAATTTCTCGGCCCACCGTTGGCCGGCAAGTAACAGAACCATAGGTATGACGTTATTTGCTAGATAAAAACTACCACGAAAAACGGTTTGATTTTTATTTCAAACGTGTTAGGGTCGATTGTTCATAAAAGTGGACTTGACATTTCTTTCGAATTAGGACGTGTATGAAAATCACTGGAAGCATTTTTTTATTTGAGATGTTTCTCACACGTGTAAACTAATTTAATTTCGATTATTTGTGTTGAATGTGTGAAACTAGAAACAACCTCCGATTAATGGAAAATCGTTTCCACTCTTGTTCCGTAGCGGCCTTATTGAGAGAGTGCACCGTGTTATGGAATATTAAGGAGAAACGAGATTTTTCCCTGATCACTTTTGATGTTTTCGCCCTTTTACTTACTTGAAACTTGTATTGAAAGCATCAAATCTGAATTTTTTCAGATTTTCCTAACCAAGCATTTTCTTACCACAGCTAGTCGAAAAATCAGCTTTTGACGATTTCTCATTTTTTCAAGTCAACATAGCTTGAAATTTAGATGACATATGGAAAAAGTTCCTGCACAAAAGTTTCGCATTTTTGTATGAAATTTCTAAAAATAATTTTGTGCGATTTTTCATGCCCCGTTAAAGTACAGTGTTGACGAAAAATCTTTGAAGATCTTCTGTAACAAAACAGTGCTCTAATCGAGTTGGCTGAGATTTTTACATATCATGTCTTTGTCAATAACAAAGATTGTCTATAAGTTTCGTAGTGGGCGGAAAAGTAGTTCAAAGGTTACAAGTAATACTTTACATGGAACTGTGAAATTTCTCATTCATACGTACTATAATGTGGCGGTACGAATGGTGAAAGTTATACAGCCGGTATTACGATACGCTTCAAAATTATGTCCGGCAGCACGGAACTCACATATCATGTCAGGAATCGTGATAAACGATAGACTGAAGTACACTCTTCGAGAAAAAGTCGTCGACTGAGGTTATGGACAACACGCGTGGCGTTGAAGATCGGCCTCGAGTGAGCAGCAGCGCCACCCGCAGGGTAAGCAAATAGCTTGCCGCGCCGTGAAATTTGAACCGAATTCTCACCACTGTGTGAATATTTGTTCATATATTTTCTGAACCATTGCACCGCCCACTACGAATTTTGCAGACAACCTTTCGCATTGAAGAAGGCACGCTGTGTATAAATTGTAGCCCATTCGATTCCGGTACTTTTTAGTTATGTATAATCTGCGTGCATTTTGTATCAAAACTACACTGAAACGGGGTATGAAAAGTCCGATAAAATTCTCTCAAGACGTTAACAAGAGAACCTAAAATTTTTATGAAGCAACTTTTTTCATATGCCATCCCAGTTTTAAGCTACGTAGGCACGAAAAATCAAAATATTGTTGAAATCAATTTATAGGATGAGTTGTCGTGAAGAAATCATGTGTGGAGAAAGTCCGAAAAGATTCAAAGATCATCCTTTTAATATGCACTTTGACTGTGTGAAAGGACAATCAGATTAAAATGGGTCAGAGAAAGCGACCATTCGATTTGATGTGGAATACGTCATATATAAGGGGTATTCCACGCCAACTCAACCAACGTTGGGCCTTCACCATTTTTGGTCTATGTTCAAAAATTTTTATGCGATTGTTTCAAGTCCAAAACATTATCTTGAATTTTTTCAGACTTTTTCTGAGAAAATCTGTTCTACTTATGAATTTCGAAAACGAACTTGTCTTATGCTGTTATTTTAAAATCTAAAAAAATTGTTAAGAATCTTGTGTCAGATATCAAAATTATTAAGCTTAGACCCACAGTGAGCCGGCGATCGTTTTTACTCCTTTTTGAGCTTTATAGAGAAAAAGAATTGGAAAAAAATTATAACGAAGAATCAGTTATTATGGATGGCTGTTCAAATATTTTCATATGTAATACTAGATTTTGGAGAATTTGTTCATACTTTTGAATTGCAGTATGGGAAATGTCGATTTAAAAAAATCATAATAGGAACAAATTTATTTTAAAAAATCTAAAAAAATTCTTAGTACTGTTTTGGAGTTGGAATAATTGTATAACATTTTTTCAAAAAAATCAGAAACAGTGAGGGTTCAACGTTGGTTGAACTGGCTTGGAATGCTCCGTACACTAACCAATAATAGTCTGCTTGCACCGTCCGATGGTATTGTATCACATGAAAGGTATAGTCAAAATCGAATATCGCTGTGAAATTTACATGATGTTTTTATGGATCGCCTCTGGGTATTCAAGAAAGTATACGTTTTACCCAACTCTCTCCATTAATATAGATTGTCGTTCACTTGAGAGGAATAGTTTCGGGCTAATATCGAAAATTCACTGAAATCGAGAAAAGAGTGTGTCACATATATATCATGCAAATACACATGCATCTGAAGGTATTTGTGTTTGCGAGTCACATTATACGTTTGCAAAAAATCGCATAAATTTTCGACTACACGAGGTGAAAATATTCTATGAAAAAAGTAAAAATTAAAACAGTCGTACCCGTTCACTGCGAATGTAATACAATAATTGCAGCTGCGTGAATCAGCAGATTGCTTCTAATAAACGACCTGCAACAGAAGTGATTCGTTGTCAATGAGTCACGGGTTCGTGTGAAGGTTATGCAACGAGAAAGAATATTGCGAAACAGCAAGATGCAGAAAAACAATCGCGTTTTCGTCCAAAAAAAAAATTGTTGCATTAATATTCCAGTAAACGCAAGGTCGTTTGGTGGTTGTCTCTAGGATGACGTTCGTAGATAAAAATCGAGCCAAACCGACAACTTGTAGGCAATGTATAGTCAACGAATGTCCATCTGTATGTTGTCTTTTTTCTTGCCTCTAGGATTGTTCAGAGATGACTTTTCGAAACAGCTGATAGTCAATGTTTAGACGTCTTGTTGTGATTGAAAAAGACACCTTGGAGTAACCTAAATGTTTTTTACGCGGGTAACTGGACGTTGTTCTTAAATTTTGAGGTGTTAAACGCGTGTGTATATTTATATTATATGTCAACATATGTGTTTATCTTTATTACATAGCAAAATGTATAATATATGTTTAGTAAGATGTAGAACATTTTATTCGAATGCGTTTTTATAATAATGACAGACGATATTTCTTAGCTGTGATTACAAAATTTCCAAGTATTTATATTTATACAAAACAACTTCGAGCTGAACGATACAATCAAATCATATTTTGTTCTCTTGTGATCAATAATATAAGAAAACCGATATTTCTTATCTGATTATAAAAACATTAAGTTTTTCACACCGTTTACCATAACTGGGAGCCTATTACACAATAAAATCATAAATATTAATTTGAAGTTTATAATGAACGGAACAATACTATGTTTAAATATAAAATTCAATAGTTTTTCATACTTAATCATAATCTAAAGCTTTTGTACCTTCAAACATTTAAAATATACATCTTTCTAATGATAATCTGTATGCTGTAGCAATACTGAAGACTTATAACATATGAGCACATTTGTCGTCTGTTTTAAAACTTAACATGAGTTTCAGTGTATGTACGTTTACAGCCTCATATTAAATATTACTTACCTTAATTCTGACTAATTCTCGGTGTTCTTTTTTTACCTCTGTCTTATTTCTATTTGATATTTTCTTTCCTCAGTACGGATGCGGTCTCCAGGGCGTCGAAGCCAATCTTTATATCGCTTCTGAGCTTGGAAAATGCTGATTGGAAATCTTTTTCTCTCGACTTTTTCACAGAGTCTTGCTATAAGATGGCAGCAACCTGTCTCTTTTGCTATATATCTGACAGTTTATGCAAAAATCTTCTGCGACTCGTTACATTGTTAATTATGATCACGATATTACATTATTACATTCTATACTGGAGACAACATTGAAACGTATGTCTTGGATATTTATTTTCAATAAAAAATATATTCATATATAATGATTATTTTACCGAAATAAGTGATATTTATGTTTAATTTTTTAGCGCGTGTTGCTGACAGTCCGACATGCGTACCATGGACAACTACCGTTAACATTGCGTCAACATGTGTTGTAAACAAGAAAAGAAAACTATCAGTTGTCTTGATCGGCTGACTTCTAGACAACTTGTACAAGATAATTTCTAGGGTTAGCTAAGTCATCTGCAGGTCGACTTCTAGTCGTGTCGGTGAGTTATCTGAAAACAGACATCTTAAAGGCAACTTCCAGACCTTGGTGTTTATTGGATATACTGGACCACGGTCTTACATACAGGTCTGGTAACTCCGGCAGTTTTGAGTGATAGGGGGTGTCACCGTAAGAGAGGCACACGGTCTTGTTTCCTATCTATCCGCTAGGGGCGCCATTGGCCCGGGGTATGATAGATATAGATATATACCGATAAGATAACATGTTCATCGAAGTTTTTGACAGTTCATAACTCAGTGTAAAGTGTGTAAACGGTGGATCATCTACACAAGATCTCAAACTGTCTCAAAAGTTGTGAGCCCTCGCTTGGTGTTTATGGATTTTATTGACTTAAACATTTGAGGATTCCGTTGAAATAAAACAATCATCACGCCCGCCATGGAATGCTAGTAAACATCTCAATCATTTTTATTCGCATCTTTCTTCATTTTTGAGTGTTATTCAGGATTGTTGATTCCGAAAAATCATCTGTTCGGATCTGATTTATGATTGACTCACCCCGAGGGGGCAGCGCCGCAGACGGCGAAGACGAGAACCACGGTTTTGTCTCATTATCTGAGTCATTCCCCACCCTACTAGTTTCCGGACCTGTATGTAAGACCGTGCACTTGGCAGACACGCAGTTATGCGAAGCCTCTCGTCTGATCATGAACACGGATGATAAGTGAGTGGAAATTTGCAGCGAAGCATGTGCAATATGCGAACATCGCGAAATCGCGCGAAAATCATTCGACGAATTTATGCACTCAGTGCAATCGGCTAAATAAGTAATTAGATATTTTGAAACCTGGGGCAAACTCGAACATTTTTGTTTCACGAAAACCTAACTTGATCGGAATTTAAATAGAGTATAAAATATTTTCTCTACGTAGTTTCATCAGTTTTCATGCAAGTCGATAAATCAGTTACCGTAAAAATAAAAGTAAGAATAATAGTTGAAGAAATACACGTAACGATCCATATTTATTTCAAAGTTAACAAAAGTCTGGTGACTTTTATTCGACATTTTTTTTATTATTCGAGGCTAAAGCTTTTTCTTGATCGCATTCGGAAATGTGGGATGAAAATGAATCTTGCTTCGAATTATGTTATTCGTCGTGTTTGCGTGTTGCGTTACAAGTGAATTGCAGTGCGTGTAAGAATGCAGAAATAATTAGTAGAAAACTAGTACCGCATTAATACTAATGAGACGTGAACCTGATGTTTAACTCACGGGATCTCCAGCACGACAAATCAATCAGAGGGTAGACAAAAATAGAGATATGATGAAAAATATTGTTTCCCACAATTGCCTGTATGATTATTGCACAATTACGTAGAAAATAATTGCATAATTACGTGTGTCGAAGGTTGACTGATAATAATTATCCAACCGCGGCAATTAGTCATTGCGTGTATAGATCACTGATATAGATCGGTCTGATTTTCAATTGTACTGAATCGAGTGCCTGTGATTTCCGATTTGAAGTTTCTCGTTCTTGAGGAAATTTGCCAGTTATAATAAGAGGATGATTTCCTTGAATATTTATTACCTTTTTTACGGTTTATTCTTACACACTTTTATTAAAATTAGGTTTCCATGTCGAGAAAAATGATAAGACCCCGAGTCTTCGTTATTTGATATAAAAAAGTAATAGCTACGTTTATAAATCATTCATTCGCACAGTTGAGTGATGGTTAATGATTTCCAGACCCAAAGACTCGACCCAAACAATGGCTGATTTAACTGTTGGCTGTTTCATCGCTGAAGCTCTGTTTATCACTGGATTAATTTGCATATTGACGTACCATCTGAGGCGACTTAAGCTGTACATAAAAGCTTCAAAATTTCGTGGTCCTCCGACGATTCCAATCGTTGGAAATGCGCATCATTTTATCGGAAATAACGGAGGTGGGATGAGCTAAGATCGGATTACAATATGAAAGGCAACAATCCTCAAGTTTTCCTCTATCTCACACTCTGATATTTATTTATTTTTCTCCATATGGGAAAGCAGAAATAGTGCACAAGTTGATGGATCTCTCAGATTCGTATCCTTCGCCCTATCGAATTTGGCTCGGACCAGAATTGCTGATTATGGTCTCTCATCCCGAAGATGTCAAAGTAATCATCTACCGACTAATAAGTATCTCTATCCACACAGCGCACAATATTGCAGAAGCATTGCAACGACGTAATTTTTCAAAATTTGTAATATTTTACATTTATTGTTTATTATAACAACCTAACTTTTCAAGACCTGCTCAAGATACATTGTAGCTTGTACGGTATTATAACTTTGCAAGGTTTGAAGTATTCTAGAAACACATTTTGATGTCGACTCTTTTTGACATACCTAATTGTAATTCGAGTAGCACTATAGTATGAACTAAATGTCGTAAAATAAAAACACTGCAGTCGCAATTGCAACGTACAAATACTGTAACATCATTTCTGCGGTAATGGGAGCTGTGCTGCTAAGAAAATTTGATCATTAAGAAGTACCTCGTCTTACAGAAAATAGTTGGCAGTGACAAAACCATCGAGAAATCGCCACTGTATCGATTCTTTCGGCCGTGGCTAGGAAACGGTTTGTTCACAGCTCCCAGTAAGTCTTTGCACTTGGCATTTAAGGTGTATAAATATTTTCAAACTCACTATTCCAAAACTGAAGCCGCCTTGCGGTCGTAGAAAATCATGACTTCTCTGTTTCAGCGGCAATATGGCGCATTCATCGGAAACTCATCGGGCCAACGTTTAATTTGAAAATTCTCGAATCATTTGTAAGCGTTTTTGCGGCCCAATCAAGTATAATGGTAAAAAAAATGGAGACCGAATTAAATGGAGGTGAATTCGTCATTTTCAAATACGTATCGCTGTGTGCAATGGACATAATTTGCGGTACAGAGAAATGTTTCTACTTGTGAGCTTCGACTTTATCAGTGCGGTTGATAAATTCATACTAATCATAATTTTCTTTCAGAAACTGCTATGGGCGTAAGCATGGGAGCCCAGAGTAACAACAGCGGTGATTACATAGAAACAGTTGAAAAGTTGGTAGATAAAAAAATTGAGGTTTTTTTTTTCAACAAAAATGTCCACACCATTTATAAATCGTTTTTCAATGTGTTACTATTTTCTTAAACGTACTGGATATCGTGAATGCAAATATTTTATTTGACTAACGAAATTTAGACAGATGAGTGCAAGAATTGTTACAGAAAATTCCCGAGTGTAAATAAGTTCTTATTTCAGGTGAAAAAAATGATTCAACTCAGATTCTCAACTGACATATTTTCGCCATTGATGTAATATTTGTACACGACTTTTTTTGTTTTATACAATATGCGCATATTTCAATATCGTATTGATTTTCAGAACGTTCGCAATTATCTATCAACGAGTTTTCAAAGTGTGGCTGCAGTATGATGCGATCTTCTACCGTACTCGACTTGGTAGAGAACAAAAAAAATGTTTAAACGTCTTACATGATTTTACTAATAACGTGAGTAAAAAAAGTTGAGGAAAACATCATTCGATCGCAGTTACTGGTGATAAAACAGATGAATGCTATTGTAAAATAATTCCGCATAGAATTGAAATCCCGTGTGACATATTTTCGGCATTTACTTTAGGTGATCCGTAGGAAGAAAGAAGCTTTGCTGAGAAAACGTGATAATCGGGATGGTACAACTGATCATAAATATGACGAGGGTGAGTGAGTGAGATACTTAGTTGAAATTCAGAGTTAGTTGATAAATTAATTATTCACATATCGCTGCGCGAAAAATCTGCGATGCTCGATTTTAGTGCTTATTAAAAAATCGTAGAATACCGTCAAGCACTTCAAGATCGCGTAACATGCCTAGAATGTCTCAAACTTTTCAAAAAAAGTTACCCGTACTGCTTTGCAAAGGTACACGGAGGGAAATGATTATTCGAGTCAAGTGATATTCGTTTGAATCAACTAAATGCTATAGTCCAATATGGCAAACACAATATATACTTAAGTCAACGAAATGCTTTTGTCGGACGAAATACTTGTGAAAACTCAATATAAAACTGAATCAAGCCTTTGAATGATCCATGCTGACTATGAATTTATTCAAAATAACACGGAGCGAGTTCCTTGCGACAGTTTAAATTTTGTAACAAGAAAATGAGTGAGTGAAATGACTAAAAAATTGATTGAACGTACTTGGGTCATTTTATTTTGGAAATATGAAATTTTTGCATCAAAAGAAACCGAGCTTGTTTCAATTCATGTTTTGTTAGGTCAAGCGTTCAATGGTTGATTCGGGTAATAAAATTTATTGCTACAAAAATCTTTTGCATTGACTGAATATTAGAGTTATTTAAACGAACAAGATTTATTCTTCGAACGATATCATTTATAATTCTGTTGTCGCCAAATTTTGTGGGAATTACCCGTTATTCAAAGAATACAACCCGAAAACTTATTGTTGTATATGTATAAGTATATACGCAACATGTGTCAATAGTTTTGTTTATTGACCGTCAATTTCAATTCCGATTATTCACCACTTAGTGTTGTGCTTTCTTCGTTTATAATAGGTCTGATGACAAATTTGATTCACGTTATCCGAGTCTGACTTCTTAGCAGAATACCCGATTTTATAAATATATCTGAAGCTATTTCCGCAGCGAGAGAGTTCACCGCCTAGTGGCCGTTTATAGTACTAGTATACCGATTTTTAGGATGACTATCTCTACTTGTTTCAAAGCATGTGATATTTATTTTAGTAAACAAATTAGTGCAACTGATTCATCCAGTTACGCCGAACAAGCTCCGGTTAGATCAACAAATTATGGCATTCAATCGATGTAAATTTTTTGTTGGCTAAATTCATGTACTTATTTAATTTAAAGTTCCTAATTGTTTCTGTTAACGGACATGTGACTTGGAGGAACAATAGGTACATAAACTTGAAATGAGATGATATTTAGTTGACTCAATCGCAACAAGAAAGGCTTTTGTTGAATCAAGGAATTTGCTTGACTTAATCATTTGGCCAAACTAACTAAATCAAAATTGTTGTATCGAAGTTATCGTATGCGGAACAAATAAGGGAGCCTAGATTCAAGTGATTGGACTCCAGCAAAATCTATTTTCTTAATTCAAGAATTCCTGCGCGATTCAATATTATTATTAATTTTAGTTACATCTGCAAGGGGTGATCGTCAAAAATATTTTTCATGCAGGATTTAGAATTCGTCGAAATGTAGCTTCTTTGAAATATTGCAATAAGAGAATAACATTTCTTCGATAGTTGACGGAATGTAATACTATTCGCATCAATATACAATAAATATTGATTCCCTAGACGATTCACTGCCACCCCGAAGAAAAGCTTATTTGGATCTGCTAATGGAGTTGACTGATAACCAGATGAAATTCACCGATCAAGAATTACGTGAAGAAGTAGACACGATGATTGTTGCGGTAGGTAAAAATATGCAAACTCGGGAGAACGGAGTTTGAGTTATTGAACGATTTCGTTGACTTCGATTCTGCTAGGTCATGTTCATATTTTAAAGAGGAAAATAAAAGAAGAAAACAGAAAAGGGATCGCATGATCAAAAAGTAAAAGATTGTCTTTGGGTTGAGTTTTTCTCAACGGAGTTGAAAATTTTCGAAAAACATAACTTGTCATTTCGGTGATTTTTCAGGGACACGACACAACGTCGAATATGATCTGTTCGGTCTTGTTGATGCTGGCTTCTCATCCGGATGTGCAGGTGTGTCATGCTACTCTGTTAATTTTCAATTAAACGATGAACAAAAGTCGACACACTCTGACTATTGATACATATGATCCGTATTAAGGAAAAAGCTTACCGCGAACTCGAGGAAATATACGGAAGTAGCAAAGTCGAAGAGCGCTGCGTGACCCACGAGGATTTGTCACGTATGGGATACTTGGAGCGTGTGATAAAGGAAACGATGCGCGTATTTCCAATTGCCGCTACGGTGTCCCGAGCAGTTACGGAAGATTTTGATGTCGGTAGGAAAATTTTGTTAACAGTAGTTTTCGTAACTGGGGCCTGACGATTTACATTCGCGTGCTCGGCGTGATCGCACGAGGGTGTAAATCGTTTGGCTCGTCATGCTAACAATATTTTTAGACCTACGTAAGCGCAAATGGTACATTATGTAACAAGGGAATAAAGTTGGAGATTATTCCCGCGGGCGGGTTTACTTCCCGAGCGAAGCCAGGGCATTAATCACCCAATGGACTTCATTTCCGACTCAATTCTGACCACATTATTGACCTGATAATAGGGACTCGATATATCTTTCGCAATATTGGGTGTAAAATTGAGAACGTAGGACTAATAATGGAAAAATAGATTCTCAAAAATTTATACAATTAGTATCGACAAGAACTGTCTGGAGGAAGCGGGTCCAAGGTTGCCGGGCCCTGTTGGGCTTGTAGGGGGCAAAGCTCACCGAGGTCTTAAAACAAAAACGCATCTATCTGATATGTTATTAAATAAAGAGAACGTGTCATTGAATATTGCAAAATCATGTAATATCAAAATCTATTCTCATGGGTCATTCATTCTTTGATAAAATTTCAAGGAATGTAATAAATTTCAACTTTATTCATCGAAATGTTACGATTTTGTAGAATACTTCCATAATTTTTTATTAAAAATCATTATAATCCTTTTATTCCAGACACAACCATAAAGTTAACTTTTTTGATCCCAAAAGCGAGACGAAAGTGTCATATTTTTTTCCTAAAACGCATTCGCGGAATATATGAGACCAATTTAAAGGTCCTAGTTTTCAAATAAACATTGCGGCCAGAGTTAAGACAGAAATAAAGTCCTATATGTAACACAGGAGTAAAGGTCGACTTTATTCCCTTGTTACATAATATACTATTATTCATGCGTAAATGTGATCATTTTATCAGTTTGAAAGCTAGAATATCATTGAAAGTTTATAAAAATATATATCGCCGGTTTTGCCAACTTTTTGAGTTTCAATCCTGCCCCCCCTTCCAAACTGTCAGCGATTAATACAAAAAGAAATAGAGAAAACTGCAAGAATTATTTGCGGGAAATATGGCCGGATATTTGATGAACTCGGGAATAAATAGGATTTTACGGTCCGTTTTGCGGGTGTCAAATCTCGTTTTACGCTTACGTAGGACAAAAAAATTTTTGCAACGCTCATCTCCGATTCGTTCGTTAATGTATATGAAATCGATTTTTAAGGTGAATACACATTACCGAAAGGAAGCATAGTCGGTATAGACATTATAAAAATGCATAGGAGCGAAGAATTCTGGCCCGACCCGTTCGTGTTTGATCCGGACCGATTTTTGCCTCAAGAAATCGCCAAACGACATTCTTGCGTTTATCTTCCGTTCAGTGGAGGGCCACGAAATTGCATAGGTGAGTAGAATTCACTTGGAAATTGTATACATTGATATTAAAATGGTAAAATTCAAACTGATTACAAGCGTTTGATTCACGTAGAAGGCCTGTGAAACCTGTGAAATTTGATACCTAGCACGAATGAAATTTTATGCAATTATTTTGAATGCTTGAACTTTATTGAGATCTTGAGAAATATATTAAAATTTCGTCGAATCTTTCAATATTGTCTGAAATTGCACGAAACCTATTAACATATATGAAATCTTTAAAATCGTGGAATGTTAAAAACTGATGTATACATAAATCGATGAGTTGTGTGTCCCTCGGCTTAAAGCCATCGCGATTAGCTGCAGCTGGAATTGATTGTTCGCAAATTTCAGGTTCGAGATTCGCTATGATGGAAATGAAGACTGTTTTAGCAACGATTCTTCGCAGATATATCATCAAGAAAGATAAAATCACACCAATAGCCGATATCAAGTTGAAATCGGATGTGATACTGAAGGCGGCTGATCCAATCAAACTACGAATCAAGGAGAGAACGTGATTAGGTCAATTTTGATCCTTGCGTGGAATTCAACGACGGACTTGACCGAGAGAAAGAAAATTCATGGAGCGCAAACCGCGACAGAGTGAAATTAGACATTTCCTACGATAAGAGTCGTGAGGTTTACAAGATTGTCACTGAGTTTTGCTGACGACAGTGGCTTTCGATTTGTAGCACTTATGAACGAAGCAATTTTTACAAGAATTTATTACAAATTATTGCTTATGCCGTTTGATGATGTAATCTGTTAGTTATTTGGGTGATTTGCGTGCTGTGCGAACTCGCTTGAAATAACGAAGAGTTAAAAAATTAACAAGTATTTCACGTTGCAAAAATTCGATTACCAGTGAAAGAATAATTGACAGGTTGATAATACGTTCGAAATATATTATATTTGTATATTCTCTTTTAAATATCTGTTGATGATTAGGCTTAGATTTCGGTGTTCGTTTTTCAATATTTATTCGATCGATTCGTTTCAGCAAGCCATTAGCAGTGTATAAATATAAAATATTAAAAATGTAGTATATGAATTGAGAAAATATTTTTTGGTGAGAAACTAATATAAGGAGTGAACAATATTTACTCGTACAAGTCTTGATTTTAGATACATTATGCCGTTTATCGATGTTAATATAGGTAATATAACTAACAAGGAAGCGCGAAGAAGTGATGCTTGAAAAATTCGATTCTCAAAGCTTACGCAGCGTGCGTAAAATGCCCCATTTTCGAATAGCGCGGTGAATTAAAGTTGGCGCATGCGCTCTATTTTGAATAAATCCATTTCAAGCTTCCATCGTTAAAGGACGACGTATATCGATCAACATGAAGCCCGGTATGGAGATGCGGGAAGATTTCATATTTTGTTTCTAATATGCAAACCATCCTGTAAAAAAAGTTTAATGAACAAGAAATTATTACAATAAAAAGGCTTTTTATTCCGTTTCTGATTATGAAACTAGAAGACCAATTAACTAAACTTCGAGTAGAATTCCACACACATTCGCAGATGTGTGTACCATGAAATTATGCACTTTAGGTATGTATTTCATAACGTCGTAACCGTAATGTGACAGTGACAAGCAGGAAGACGAAATTCATGTCGCGAATGGAGAAGAATTGAAATACGCGTTGAATTCTATGGGAAAATTCGCCCTTCTCTTCAAAGCTGGCACGGTTCTGGATTCGTATCCCCACTTCTTTCGTCCTCGATCGCTAAGTCGAGAGGCAAAGGATCTGAAACCAGTTGGACAGAGTCTTGCGCTGTGCGAAGCCCTTCGCGTCTTCATCAGGGACTAAAGTTACATTATAGACGTCTTAAAGTAAGTGTACCAGTTATTGACACGCTTAGACCCAGTTATTGACCCTTTTATTTTCCAACATTATAAATTCATGGCACAAATTGTGAATTTCTCGGTGACTAAAACCGATTGCTAGAGGGTGAGACGCTAAAAAACCGTTTTTGGTCATTTTAAAACTGAGCATCAAGTAGATACAACAAAAAAAGATCACTAAATGGAACGAGGTCAATAATTGGTACACTTACCTTACAATCAACATAACTAGTGATGGACGAGTGTTGAGTGATACTGAAATAACGACAGATTTTTAAAAACTGCATGTTTTAACGTGAAATTTCTGCTTTGATAAACGCAATATACGTCTAGTTCTTCAATTCCTATAACTCTGTAAATTAAAGTGTATGTTCTATACTTCTTTATTATATTGTTACAAAAGGTGAAATGACGCGTTTTGGCCCCCTTTCTGATCTAGTCGTCGTCATAGATAAAAGAAGTATAAGCTTTCATATGTCACGAATGAATACGGCTGCTGCGACAACCAATATTATTGTAGAAAAGGTCTTGTTTCAGACTTAAAAACACAGACGTCCCAGTAAAATCATTTTTCCCACATTTCTATTTCGCTGCCTGTTAATTCGCTTCATAAGCTCCCAAAAAGCTGTTAATTTTATTCTGTAACGCCTAGATCGTTACAATATTTACATATGATCGCTTAAACTTGATTGTGATCAACAAAAATTGTGTGACAAGTTGTCAATGGGGGATTCGCAGGCCTTAAGAATGACGTAAAGCAGCAATTGAATTTTTTCATCCCGCTTTAAGAGAAAATGGGAACTCTTTTTTTGAGTGATTTATCTACTAGAATATATATTACACAGAAAAAGAAACGTTGCATCGGTTGCATGGTCTCTGGGAAGGGACTTTAACTCGGGACGGACATAACCGGTTGCGCTAAACGCTTAAACAGGAATGTGCGCAACTTTTTCAAACTTGTGTCTAGGTCTCAGTGCCAATTCCAAACATGTTTTTTGATACGAACAGTTTTTTTCCACCATAATTGGTCTGCAACTTTTTATGATACTAATCATAACATCTTTACGGCTTTATCACGAGAAAAAAATTTTACGTTAGGTTTGAAGACAAGTTATTTTTATTGGGATTGGTGCCTCGTTTATATTATCCTGCGCATTACTTTTTCGGTTGTCAAATTTTGTTGAGTTACGTTGCGGTTACAAAAAAAAAAAAAAAAAAAAAAAAAACACGTATAATTTCTACGTAGCACCCAACATTTTCAGAAACATTGCTACGTTTTTTTCTGTTTTATCGATGACAGCTACACGCGATACAAAATGTGCCTACTTCACAACATCGTTGCCTCTGCGTTTCTCGGTGGAATTGTCTACTGGTTCATTTACCACATGAGGCGACTGCCCTTTTATCAAAAAGCTTGGAAATTCTCTGGGCCATCCATAGTTCTACCGATTTTGGGCAATGCGCTGTACTTCGCCGGAAATACTGAAAGTAAGTCTAGCTTTATTTTCAGAATTTTGTTTATAGTAAACTGCAGAATACTTACGTGCATGAATCATTATTAAACGATCAAACTATCTTTATAACTGTAAGTAAAATTCAGTCGTCATTTTTCGAGATGTATGCAGTACTTGTATCTACCAATTCAATTATACAATCCGATTTTCATTTTAGTCAGAAAATTTGACGACAAGCTTTAAAACGTTTATTATTTTATATGTATTATTAATTCGTTTTCTGAGTATTCTTTTTATGGAAATCATTCAAAATGTCACAAAAAGGTTTCGTTTGTTACATCTTGAGGATCTACCGTACTATGGATTTTACATTCGCAAAGATCAGACTTTTTTTTCACAAAATATACATTGCGTCATATTTTTTTTTTTATTTTGAGTGATGACTGACAGAGATCCTGTAAGTAGAACTTGATCATATACAATCAGTAAACGAGTTTCCTGCATTCATTATATGAACCATGTGATACTTACAGTATTTCATGGTAAACCGGTAACTATGTCGTTTGTCTTGAATCTCTTGTTTATTGGCTTACTTGCAGCGGGTCCAATCAAAGTAAGTGACGGACAATCAATTGCACGACAGCGCTAAATTACCAAACGAGCATTGTCACGACCGTCTATATTTTGAAAATATACTAAACGTGAATTAGTCCCGAACGCCCAACGTCCCGAATTGGTGTTTTGAAAATTGTGGAGAGCGCCAGGGGTTCTCATACGTGATTTTAGTAACGTTAACTTTCTACATATTTTAGAAACGTTGTAGCAGCGTCACTTGACAAAGTTAAAAATATTGTAGATACACGACAGTGACATGAATTATTTCGGATACATTACTCTATGTTTTTGTTAAAAAAATATGATTACCGTAAGCAGAAAATTGAAACATTTAGGTACCTGAATTTTTTGGTAAAAACTTCTGTGATTTAAGGTGTCTGAAAACTTATATATAAATTCTTCATCGGATCTCGGTAAATATTTGAATTTCCTGAAAATAATCAAAGTGTACTGAGGAATAATCAGAATTCACAAGATTCTTCTAGCGTTAATGTATTTTGAATACAGTCCGTTGATCATTTAAGGGGGGAGCCTGCTTTAGAGGCTTCAAAAAATCGTTTTTTTTTTTTTGCATAAATGTCTTCCCAAACTATCCAAGAATGTGTCCCTAAAATTTCAGACGCAAATTCGAAATATTTTCGGAGTTACAGAAGAAATAGTGAGCAAGCGTCGAGCAGGTATACGAGCGGTTTTTTGAAGTTTTCAACAAGTTTTTTGAAGAGTCTGAACCAGTTTTTTCAAGTTTTGAACCAGTTTTTTGAAGAGTCTGAAGGGCTACTCTATGGACCAGGAATCGCTGATTAGCATATTAATGCGGTAAGTTCAAGAAAATTACGATTTTTTATGTACGAAAACTTTGACGCCCGATTTCTCCGTTTTTCATTTTTACGATTTTTCCTAATTGGCGGGAAAGATAGGGAAAAAACTAAACGTTCTATCGAAACGAGACAAATTGCATTGTACTCGGGATGAAATTCTCTTCTAGTTGAACCTAAAAAACCTTAAGAAAGTTAAGATTAACCCACTTTTTAAACAATCTAAAGTGAATTCTTTTCCCAAGAAAAATGAATTTTTGTTTTTAATTTGCGAAAAATTGTTGAATTTTTCACTTTTTGTGGAATTTTCTTGATTTAACTAGAAGCTATACTATTGAGAAGTAAAAATTTTTTTGGTTTCTTTGTTTCAGATGGAAATTGCGACCTGCACTTTTACCAGGCATAATATGACATGTATCCTAATGAAAAAATTCGAAAAGACTGTTGAAATACATAACAATAAACCCTGGAGGTTTCGTTTTAATCGGATATTTCTCCCCTTCCCAAAAATATCCTCGAAAAAACCGATTTTTTGAAGCCTCTAAAGCAGGTTCCCCCCTTAAGTTCATTTATCGTTGTTTATATTATCGACTTCATCGTGTTGTGAGCAATATTTGATTAATAAAAGTGGCTGGCAATTCATAGAAGATGAGTTAATAATTTCTCGGTATTCCGGGCGGATGGAAGAGGTGATCTAGTAAGCAATTGTGATGAGGATGATGATTCAGTGTTGAAAACCAAACAACTTGTGTATATTTACACAATTTACATGTTACAAAATGGTCAATTAATTACGCCAATTTTTTTTACGAGGATTACTTTCCGTAATAATGAATTACCTCAAGCGACTGCGTGTGTCAAAAAAGTCACAAAATTTTGCAGCACGTTTGTGGAAAATGCTGTAAGTTTTTGGAAATATTAACGGTAAAATTTTGTGTAGTCGGCCATTCTTTATTTCAGCAAAAAAATTCATTCAACTTCTCCTATAATATTTGTTTCCTCCACTGCGGTTTCAGATATCTTGAACAAATTCACCGAATTATCGCGGGCGTATCCTTCGCCTTATCGCGTCTGGCTTGGGTCTGAATTGTTGATAATTTTGTCTCGACCCGAGGAAATAAAGGTAATAATTCCTTCACCCCAAATATTGAAGCGAATGAGCACTGAAATGTGATGTATTTTGTAGACAGTTCTGTGGAGCGAGAAGGCGATCGAGAAGACAAGATTTTTCGAATTTTTTCAACCATGGTTGGGAAATGGCTTGTTCACTGCACCTGGTAAGTTATTTGTCTATATTAACGTCAACTCGTAAATTTTTCACCGCCATGATCGATTCCGCATTACCGATTTTTAGGTGAAATATGGCGTGTGCGTCGAAAGTTGATCGGACCAACTTTCAATTTGAGAATTCTGGAGTCGTTTGTGGCTGTATTCGCAGTCCAATCAAACGTGATGGTGAGGAAAATGGAAACTGAATTAAACGGGGAGGAATTCCTCGTTTTCGATTACGTGTCAATGTGCACTTTGGACATAATTTGCGGTACGTTTTAAGCTGGAGATATTTCCAAGGTTTGGATTGCTTACCTCTTTCTACTTTCACTTCAGAAACTGCAATGGGTGTGAGTGTAGGAGCCCAAGTTAACAACCATTCCAGTTACGTGGAAGCAGTAGAAAAGTTGGTATCCAAATTTTATGCGATTTACGTTTAATTTTTTAAGAGGTTTTAATGTGGCGATATCATTCTTCAGATCGCTCAAAATCATCTACCGGCGAGCATTCAGCATTTGGTTGCACCCGCCAGCGATTTTCAATCGCACGCAAACGGGGAAAGAACAAAATAAGCACATAAAAACCATGCATAATTTTACTATCAACGTGAGTAAACCAGATATTTGTGTTGTGTCTGCAATAAATTTGAATCAAGTTTCTCCAGATACTGAACTTGACAACTTGTTTAATTCTTGTTTTTAAATTCATCTAGTGCTTTCATAATTTTTTTGTAGGTAATTCAGAGGAAGAGGAAAGCTTTGCTGAATCGGAATACTAAAAAGACTGCAGTCAAATACGGTGAAGATACCGAAAGTAAGTAGGCGATTGACTTTGCTGACAGAATAGTTCAGTGTCGTAGCGGAAAGATCGTTTTTATTGACTTCAGTGAAGGATTGTTAAACAAATTAAAATTTACTTCAAATGAGCAATTTTTTATTTACATCAGTTTATATAAAGAACCTCTCGTAACCCTGATTATGAATGATACTTGATGCATATCTCCAAATGAGTTTTTTTCGAAGGTGTTGACTTGATGCTCAACGTGAATTTGTCCTTGGATCTCGCGAGTTGCCTTAATTTTGATCTTTTTGGTTAGGCACTGGGAAATGAGTTCTAAAATCATTCATCATACCACAGATATGAGAAACTAATGATTTTTTAAGAAAATATATATTTCAATTAACAATGATTCAGAAAATGTATCAAACTGTGCCATACTAGCATGCCATAATAATTACATTTACAAATTAAATCATAAAAAATACATTGAAAAATTAATCGACTAAGAAAAATATAAAGGAGCAAGCAGAACCGACAATGACGTTTGGTCAAATTATCCAATTGAAGATTTGGATTCACTTGAATTTCCGGGACTTCCAGGTTAAGAAATTGATTTTGAAAATTCATGAGATTGTATCGCATATCATTCGGAGTTCAGGTATACATTATGGTTTGTTTAATAGTATGAAATTAACAATTCTGTTACGGCCAATTATATGCTACACTCTCACGATGTAAGGATATAGTAATGAATGAGGTATCGAAAATTATTCAAAACGTGCGACGTACGCAAAGGTAAGCCCCAAGGGATATTAAACAAAATAATGTTACCAATAATAATAATAATCTAAAAAGAAATAATGATAATAATATTAACAACATCAAAATAATAACCATGTCGTGATAGTGGACTAAAATATTAATGGAAGTTCAATTTGTCTATGATCTTCATCTGCAGGTGCGCCATCTGAAAGAAAGGCCTTCTTGGATTTGTTGATGCAGTTAACAGACGATAAGATGAAATTCTCGGATTCGGAACTTCGTGAAGAAGTTGACACAATGATTGCTGCCGTATGTAGAAGTATTTAACTAAGAATTCGACACCAAGTATGCAATATTTAATGCAGCAGTATTGCAAGAATGTTTTGATGTTTGGATTTCGGTTGAAATATTCCAATATAGCAAATTTATATCGCTACAATATTTCTGCAATACTACGCACAATTTCGCAAATGTTCCAAATTTTGAAAATTTTCATTGCTGTGTTGAACGTAATTTCATAATTTCTCGGAAATATTCAAAACCTTAGAAATTTTCTACCTTTATACAATGTTGCTTTTGGCGAATATATATCGAGCTGATCTATTTAAAATGATAAGGTGATGATAAGATGACATTTCAGGGTAGCGACACGACCTCCAACACAGTCAGTTTCGTTATGTTGATGCTGGCTTCTTATCCGGATATACAGGTATAATATTAGGCACTGATGCAGCTGATGTATACTTGGGGACAATGAATCTGAGACGCATAATTTTTTACACGAGACACTTATATTAGCAACACAGAGAAACTTACAGCGCCACAGTCGGCCGAGCGCGAAACAAACTCAATCTCAATAAGCATAACATAACCCATGACCGTCGAATCTAACCTTAGAATACGTGTCAATCCAACAAGTCATTATCCCCGCGGTATTTTAAGGTTAGATGCGACGGTCATGGGTTATGTTATGCTTATTGAGATTGAGTTTGTTTCGCGCTCGGCCGACTGTGGCGCTGCAGGTTTCTCTGTGTTGCCAACATAACTGCATAGTGTAATAAATTAGCCTTCTCAGATTCATTGTCCCCAAGTGTACAATCGCATGATACAGATATTTTATCAGTGTAACAGACGTCTCACTATCAACGTTATTACATGACACGTGAATTAGGAGAAGGCTTACCTTGAACTTTGTGAAATTTATGGAAGTTACGATTCCAATGAGCGTATCGTGACATACGAGGACTTGCCACGTATGAGGTATTTGGAACTTGTGATAAAAGAAACGATGCGTGTACTTCCAATCATAGCGTTGATCACTCGCACAATAACTGACGATTTGGACATAGGCAAGTAAAAAAATATATAAATTTGAACATTTTTATTGCAAAGGTTTTCAGTCATTTATTCAAAATTGAATGCTTCAAGGTGAATATACTCTGCCAAAAGGAAGTTTGGCTGTTATTGACATCCTGAGCATACACAGAAACAAGGAATTCTGGCCAGATCCACTCAAGTTTAACCCGGATCGATTTTTGCCTGATGAAGTGGCTGAACGCCATGCTTATTGCTACATACCATTTAGTGCGGGACCAAGAAACTGCATTGGTAAGTCCATTTGTTTGCGTATCGTATATTCAGTACTTCAACACTCCAAAATGGGAACTAAGAATATGAAAAATTATAACCCACATTTTGATAATCGATGATATTATGCAGTCACATTGCACCAACGCAACTATGAAAAGTGCAGTATTAAATAATAAATTTCAAGTATATTTTAGGAATACAATTTTTCATGATTTGAAATATTTCAGAAACATTGCATAATATTCGATAAACATTTCAGCAAAGGCAAATCCTGTACTAAAAATCATCGTCAAACTTTTAGGTTTAAGGTTCGCCATGATGGCTATGAAGACAATCCTGGCGACAATGCTCCGCAGATATATCATAAAAAAAGATAAGATTGTGCCGTTAGACAACGTGAAGTTAAAATCGGAGGGTGTAACCAAACCAGTTGAACCAATCATGCTGCGAATAGAAGAGCGAAGGTGAATTGTCATCAACGCAAAATCGGGCTGTTTGTGTATTTGTAGTATAAGCATCATTTATGTATACTATTACGTGTGTGGGTTTCTAAGTACGATTTGCTCTTGAACCGACGTTATTGTGAAGTATCTTTGTCCTTAAAAGATAATAATTTCAATCAATAAAGAAGAGGACCTCCTTTTTTCCTCGGGAAAAAAGTAAGGTTGGGTTTGCCAAAACGTAACACCCTATTTTAACTGATTATTTTGCGAGTACAGTGAGTTTTTTTTAAATTTTAAATTACATTTATTGAGGAACGAATGATTAGCTTTACAAATTTCAATACACGGTTCCGAAAGGAAAGTTTGAGAATTAAGAGGCAGATAAAGTTTTCGTTTTTTAAAATTTTAAATATATAAGGTTCTCTTTTATCAAACAGTGGATATTGCCAAAGTGTATGTTCAAGATCTTGACTGTTGTCACCACATATTCACATCCCGACATTTCGTAATTTCTGTAAGATTCCAGAGGGCGAAGCCTCTCGACTGTTCAAAAAACGATTCTTTTATTCTTTGAAGTTGAAAACCAACATAGATACGATTTATTGTGAGATACTATTAAAGTATTGAGGTTTGACGAAATACAAGAATAAAAACATTTTTCGACTTCCATCTCATAATTTTTGAATTGATTGTGTTTCGTTGCTCGTCGTCAATGATGATGTGAAATTGGCTACAGACCACTCTACAGATTGCCGTACCGTCATAATACCAATCAAGTAACTCGTGTTTGTGATTTCAGACGGCGCACTTTTGCCTAAATGTATACAACGTGATTGCTGTTTTCGAAACCTGGCGCAATGACCAGGCACTGGATGTACAGATGATGTTGCCATCTTACAAACTGCACAGGGTTTATCGTCAAGGGCCGTATGGGATCGGCGTTACCTTATTCGAACGCCAGGAGCTTTGCTCTGTAACGGTTGCTACGTCCACTGCTCTTCCAGCAGATGAATATCCCGAATACCTTCTAATAGAAGTCAGTGCTGATGCTGGAATACAGATTTTGTTCATGATCGGATACAGGCCTCCTAAAGTTGGTATCTCAATATATTTGAGAATGAACTTGTTCGGCAACAATTTCGCTATAAGTTCTCGTGTGTTCTCGGTGACTTCAATGCAGATATGTCATCTACAGGTTAGGAGTCGGTTCAGCTCAGTGAATTCTTTGCGTCGCAGGGTTACGATATCATGCCACGCAGACTGCTTATCACATGGCTACTTCTGATCCCTGGCTCGATGCTTGTGTACTGTCAACAACATTAATCTCCTGGAATCCAGGGATCAATCGTCGCGGCCGTTTCTCTCAGGGCACGATCTCATACATGTTTTCGACAGCTGTGGTGCACCTAGGCAGGAGCCGCGCGTTATTCGATACCGATCGTGGATCGTGCCGATTTTGATGCTGCCTCTCCTGCCTTGTCTACGCTTGACTTCTCGCAGTTTGCATCGCTGCTTTTTGTGGATAGGATCATGAACGGGTGTTCATCAGTCTGCAATAATCTCATGAATGAAGTACGGGATTGCGTCGTGCCTGTCGAGGAACTTACTTTGCGGCGTTTACCTGCGACTTGGATATCGCTAGATATCAGACACCTGATGAAAAAGCACAACGCTTGGGATCGGTCCATTAAGAGATCTCGCAGTGCGAAAGGTTTCGCCAAATATATCACCTATCGTAGAGACATAAAGCGTGCTTTAACAGCCGCCAAGACTGATGGCATACAAGAGCGGCTTAATACTCGTGGTGGTGCGCAATCCTTTTGGTATGAGATGAAGAACATCGGTCTTACCAACTACTGTCTACTGGGGTTTTGATTGATGACCATAATGAATACTTTGTGTCTAGCTCCGTGGGTTTGCAGTATCATGACCCGGCAGTTCAAAATCCTGTCAAGAGGTAGAGAGAATCCTTCACCTTCTCACTGATCGCGAACAGATGTGTCAACGGGGCGCTGGTAGGGATTACAACTCGTGCATGTGGTCCCGATAACCCTACGATACAGGCTTTCAAGACACTGAAAGATTTACTAATGCCGCTGATGGTGTATTTTCTGAACTCCCTCCTAACAACGGTATCGGTGCCACCGTTGGGAGAATCCTCAATTATTATACCTATAACGAAGGTTCGCGATCCCATTGGTCCGTCAGATTTTAGACCAATTTCGCTTCCCTGCACGTTTTCTACAGTGTTTTAACGGATAGTGTATGATCAACTCGCGGTGCATTTAGCGCGCGTTAATTACCTCGATTCACATCAGACTGGTTCTCGTAAGGGCATGGGAACACAATCAGCCGTCTTGCGTTTGGTGGATAACTTGTAGACTTGCGGACTTGTAGGATGATCGCATGGTGATCGTTGGTGGTGTTTCTGGACTTCTCCAAAGCGTTCAACATGGTAAACCATGCATTGCTTCTGTGGAAGCTGCGATCTTTCGGACTGACAACGTGCTTGACTGGTTCAACTCGTAACCATCTGATCGCACTACGGTTTTACAAACAGGTCTGGGAACTCGGCTATTTTTAAGTGGTGGGGATTGTCACCGTTAGTGTAACCAAACTGTGTTCGTCGTTTGTCCACAAGCTGCGCTGTCGTACTAGGGTATTGTAAATATACATATGCAGTTGCAGATAACCTCGTAGAGCCTCGTAGTCGTGGTGTACATTCACATAATAAAATAATTTTTGAAAAATACAAATTTACACAATACAAACGAAATATTACAACAGAAAAATTAACTGTACTGTTAAAAAAAACGGTAATACGATTTTACCTGCGTTGACCATGTGCGAGACTAGCACTCTCTTTCACTGCACTACTAGTCGATACTATATAAATTTATGTATTAGTGCCTCAAATGTCGTGTACGCCAGCTTAGGATTCACAGTTTGTCTGATAATTAATGAGCTTAACTTTTTTTGACGATAAAAAATAACTATTCTTGTCACAAATTGAGCGGTAAAAAAATGGTTACATCTGAAAATGTAGTGATATTTATTACTGCGAAAGATCGTATACATATATGAAATAAATATTCATTATAACCCTACGCGTATTTCGTTCGTAAAGAGAAATATTAGGTTTTAATGAGCATTGTATTTATTTTTGATTGATTAAAAATATTTTTTACGTTCTGTCATAGCACAGCTGTTCAAAGCTACCTCTTGACTCTTCCCATTGAAACTTGATTGGCTTATCCCAAAGCTGCACTGGTCCAAGTGGCGGAAATGAGTACTACGCTTTGCCACACTATTTGAGTCACCCCCCACCCTACGAGTTCTCAGGCCTGGATGTAAGACCGTGGACCACACGCAAGTGGTTTGCGATCCTATACTCTTTCCGGCGAGAGGCCGACGCATGGTGCAAGGAGTAAGGTGTGCTCAATAGAGGACCAATTTTCGTACAAAGTCGCGCATTCCACCAGTTGACGTCACGGCAAGTCATAGTAAGCCTACAGCATATGCGCATGCGCATGCGCTCGTACAAATTACAACATAACCTCAACTATTACTTCAATAAACGTATAGACAAACGTGGTGGGTCACGCATCGCGTTGACGCGCATCGTTTCACGAATTCAATCAAATGTTCAAGTGTTCGGTTAAGGGCTGTAAGAATCGTGGTAGGACCTGCAGAGGTAAAAGTACTCACATTTCCGCCATGCGTGAACTGAAGAATTCAGTCAACGTTTCACGGGTAACATTCTAATCTATCTTGAATCTTTCAACAGTTTTGAATTGACCGCCTGTTTTGACGTCAATTGCTGGAACTTTTCTATTGGTTCATTCGAAAACCTGCGCCGTAGCACACCTTACTCCTTACACCATGGGCCGACGTAGCGTCGCGCAGGTTTGGACGGAGTGAAGGTCGGGTGGGGATAGCGAAGTGCGCTAGTCAGTATCGTACCTACAATATCGTACATTTGTGCCTGGATCGTAAAATTTCTGTGGTGCCCGGCAATTGTGTGTGCCATGTTTTTCGTTAAACGCGGCTTGTACACATCTTCGATTTTCCACAAAGGCCCGGGTGGCTGATCAGGCGCGATTGCCGAGTGTATGTTTTTGGCTGTACTTTCTATAAGGTTTCTAATAGGCTTCCTGGCCTATTCGACTGCTTTCAGCCAAGCCAACATGTCTCGCGTCTTCGCGACCCATCGACACCCTTCTTCTACCTGTGGCTCGTAAGGTGATGTACCAAAAGTCTTTTCTGTATGTTGGCACTAACTTCTAGAACTCTTTGCCTCCAACAATGACATCAGCGTCCACCTTACCTGTGGTTCGTGATAAGCTACTGGAACACCTGTGTGCGGAAGAGCCTGAACGTGTTCGACAAGGGTGACGTGTGTGACATGAGTAAAATCGTCTGAGGTACTGCATGCTGTACGATTTATGATGTATTCGGAATGTGGGTGTTCTGTGTATATATACTTTTTGATATATGCTTTTCATTGGATTTGTGCCTATTTATGTGGTGCCCACGGTGATGCAAGGATAATGTTTCATTTTATGTTACTTTGTTATGGTTCACCGACCACCTTACTTTATATTATATACATGTATCATTTATACATACATATATATACATATATGTTGATGGTTGCTAGGGGGTATTGCTCTACAATAAAATAGATACGTATCTATTTTCAATTTTAGGGAGGCTGATTGCAAAAGACCTAATTCTGGCTTGACGATTATAATCATTCACAGGAGTTGATTGTTTCATCATTGTTTTGTCATCGGAGTTAGTCGAGTTAAGTCTTTTGCAATTAGCCTATTTAAAGTTAAGTGAATTTTATTAGTGGCCATCGATAATACTTTACTCAAATTTCCGAATCGTGATGTTATCGGCCAAACGAGTAATGGCTTTTGCACTGTCAACGTTAGGTTTAAAGTAATTATGTACCTAAAGCAAAAAGAGCATATATATGAATAATGAGGAGTCCAACACTATCAGGATGGCCAACAAATTTGAGACTTTGTGACAGTCTATGAAGAGAATTTGTCCGCTGTGAAGGCCGATTATAATAAATTGCACTATTTGAAGCATTGTCAAATACTTCTTCCAGCGTACCAAATACTTTTGGGTTGCTGGCCCAAGAGCTGCTAGCAAGTAATAACTGTACATAAAAATATGAACAAAGCTGTTCATTAGTCCTAGAAACGTTGGATGTCCACTTGCAAAGTAACGAACTCCGACTCAACAAAAAATGACCATCGAAGCATGATGACAAACATGAAGAAAAGAGATCTGACGATTCTTCTTTCGAAGTACGAAGAATACCGTGTCTAGAAGGTCGATGAGCTTGCAAATGAAGTAGAGGTGCGTGGCTCTGGTTATCTGAAAATTGTGAATTCTGTTGATTGGATTCTTGATCATTTATAGTAGTATATGCTATTTAGTTTGTCCGTTTAATCAAAGACTTTTATTTCAATCGATATTCTTGCCAACGTAGCAGGCAATATTGTGAAAACATTTGACCAATATTACTGTGCAAGATTGAAAATATTCCAGATACGCGGACGGAGGGAAAGGAATTCTTGAACCAACAAAATAGATTTTGATGGAGTCCATTCATTTTAATCTAGTATACCTCATTTGCTCTAAATACGATGACTTCAATTCAAAAATTTCGATTTAGTTGTCAATATCAGTAAGTCAAGCGAATACCTTGATCCAGCGAAATCCTTTTTTGACGCAATCGAGTGAAGTACTGATTCGAGTGAATCTTTTAACGTATCGCCGGAATTGAGTCAACTAAATATCATTTCATTGGAAGTTTATGTATTGTTCCTCCAAGTCACACATTCGTTTACAAAAACGATTAGGTAGTTGAAATGAAATAAGTACATGAATCTAGCAAATAAAAGGTTTGGATCGATTGAATGTCATACTTCGTTGATCTAATCGGAGCTTGTTCGGTGTAACTGGTTGAATCGGTTGTACTAATTTGTTCACCAGGTAAAAGAAATCCACAAGCTTTGAAACAAGTAGAGAATATCTCCCCCCCCCCCCCCCCCCCCCAAAAGGCACCTTTGGTCCAAAAACTTTTATTTTTTATTCATACTTAATTATCATTTGTAGTTGGATAAGTTTAGGGTCAGTCTGAACCCAGTGTGTCAGCAGTGTGATTCCAGAGAGATGTGGAAGGGGTCAAGTTTCAATCATGCTTTTATTGTGCATCAACAGACATGTACTTGGCAGTAGTGTGTGAATTGATTTTTTTTTACATGATGTGGTTATGTGCATACATTTTTGATCAGAGAAGGTATTTTTGTGGGTAAAGACCACATTTTTAATGTACTTGGCAAAAGGTTTTTGCACCAACGGTGCTTTTTGGGGGATATCTCTTCTTTTTGTACAAATTCATTTGTTACTCGTTCTTTAGTCTTATGTTTAAACTACTTTTGGTAGACTTTGATAACTTCAAAATGCACAAAATTGTTTTGGAACAAAATCATGGTTATTTTAACACGGTTTTATCGCAGCATCCAGTTGGTTCGAAGGTGCTATAGCTTTATAATTAAATTTACGCGATTACATGAGCATAATAAACTTAGGCTTCGCAAGACGTTGTTCATCAAACCAATAAGTAGTCCAATAATTACGACTAGTTTGTATATTTTCAATTAGTTCTAAACCTACGACTATGAAGCATATGAACTTCACTTTCTTTGATTGTATTATACGAATTGTATTAGTGACCAAAAAATGACATTCGCACTATGACGAGCTGTATGGCTTATATTGTACAGAAACAGTTCTTTTCTTGAAATTTATAAATTTGTGCTGATATTCATATTGCTGATCTAGCTTGTTCGAAGCTTTATGTGCCTTGTATCCGGAAAGATCAATTACAATTGGCAAGATACACTTTGTTAGTCGATTTTATTCACCTGACTATGTTAGATACACTGAGCACTCGGTGCTACGTACATCGCTTCATATATACTTGTAGTTGTGATCTATCGAGCTTATTTGCAAAGTTTCAAGCTACTCAAGTTTCCGTAATTATTTAAATATTCATCGTGGAATCACGATATCAACACCGAATTGCGTTTTTGATTAAAGTTTATTGATTGTAATTCCAGGTAAATCTCTTTGCTAAGTCTGGCACTACGAAATAAGAACTTTGGTTAACAACTGTCACATAACACAAGACTCTACCGTTGAAAGCTAGCCAACATCAAGTGTAAACATGTAAGAATCATCTTTAATCCTGTGAACTTTTACTTCGAAGTGATCAACGTTTAATTACATGGAAATTAACACGAATGAAACTTTGCTGTTAAATTAGTATTACTATAATTTTGCCGATAGAGTCAACTTCAAATTCTGAATGTGTAAAAGCTTCAAATCGTTCTAAAGTCATATTACAAAACTACTTTTGATGCACATTACAGTTGTACCAAGAAATCTGAGAACAGATTCTCTGCGATGACGGTCAAAGGAGACCGTAATCATCAACGATTCACATGTGATTTCCAATATTGAAAAATAGTTTGATTTCCACTCGTCTTCAAGTGGTTCCTGAACGTTTGAAGATGTTCGGCATATTACTGATTACCAAGAGGTTTTCAATATTAAAGTACATCTTGAATTCCAGTGATTTCCAATGAATTTTAACTGATTCCTCAAGGAAATGATCCCTTGATGTTGGTGTTAGATCCTGCGGTCGTTTCCTCATATTTGAAAAACTATGTAGCACTCCATGGGCAGGTCACATCAATTCTGATTCAGTCCAAGCTTTTAGTGTCTAAAAAACAAAAAGAATGTTTCAATGTTCAAGATAGACACAAAAATGATTACGTAAAACGGAGTACTTTACATTTCATACATGTTTTCACTCAAAGTTACGGCTCGAAGAATATATCGAACCATGAATAGTGTTCAAGTAATTATTATCTGCCGACATTATAGCTTGCGTTGTGTGGCACAAAAATTTCCAAACTCTATGATGATGAATGAATGAACAGAAACCGAACGGAACATACCTAGGACTAGCTCGTACAGAATACAATACAATCAACTTTTCGGAATAACAGTTCGAAAAAGGAGACATCAAGGCCAGCAAATACTTGTACGCAATTCATTTTGTTATACAAAATGGCAAACATTGTTTGCGTCACGTATCACGCAGCTGAGGGATTGTTTACAAAATACATTGTTCGATGAGAGCCCAATTTTGTGTATATTCCAACCTTTATCTTTCGTTATTTGCCAGTATCAGCTGACTTTCGTAGGCGCCGGATCTATGATTCTTCGGTGAATCCTCATGAGAGAGGTAATATGCAGCACGCTTGTATCCACCTGTGAAACAAGATACTAAGTTGACGATATGTCACACATATTTTAAGGCAAAACGTATTGCTTTGCAGATACCAGCTGCCGCTGGACACTTGTGACATTCTGCAGCTTTTATTGACTCTTGGCCTTTGTCCGCCATCGATGTTACGACGTACGATTCACTATGCGTTTAAACCTAATTATACACTTCTCGCAAAAATTAAGGGAACAACAAAATTTTCGCAATTTTTTGGTGATTTTCAACAGGCTGTATTTCAGTGAAAAATGGTCGTACAAGAAATAAAAAAACCAAGCTTTTGAAGCTTGAAGACTCTAGTTTTTGAATTTTTTGGTTAAAAATTTTTCGAAGCACTATTAGCCACGCAATCCTTGGATAAAGCACGAAGAAAAAATTTTCAAAATTTTTTACATTTTTTTTTTCGCTCTACGGGCATGGAAAATTTTTTCCGAGCTAAACCAATGCATAGGTCGCATAGCCTGTTTATTTAGCTTCAAGATGCTTTTTTTTAAACCTCGATACGACCACAAAATTAAGAGAACAAGGTTCCTTAAGAAACAAAAACCTTGTTCCCTTAATTTTTTCAAAATTTCAATCAATCGGTCCAGGAAAACCGCTGAACCGATCGATCTACCGATTTAGGGGGACCCTTGGGGTACATTAGGCTGTAAAATTTTCTTCTAACCTAAGCTTTCCCCCCAATATTGACGAAGATACAGTCAATTATTCAAAAAAAGGCAAAATGACATTTTTTTGCTCTTTTTTCACGTTAACGCTACAGGTGGAAAAAATTTTTTTTTGACATCAACCATGACAGATTTTTGTAGGAAATTTTTTGCAGAAAAAGAAACTGCCCTTCGGCTCGCTGTGCGACCAGTAGTTCCAGAGATATTGGCAGTTGAGTGAAAAAGGATCCTTTGGCATTCAAAATTCGATATCTCGAAGACAAATGGTCGTATCGAGGTTTAAAAAAAAGCATCTTGAAGCTGAATAAACAGGCTATGCGACCTATGTATTGGTTTAGCTCGGAAAAATTTTTCCATGCCCGTAGAGCGAAAAAAAAATGTAAAAAATTTTGAAAATTTTTTCTTCGTGCTTTATCCAAGGATTGCATGGCTAATAGTGCTTCGAAAAATTTTTAACCAAAAAATTCAAAAACTAGAGTCTTCAAGCTTCAAAAGCTTCGTTTTTTTATTTCTTGCACGACCATTTTTCACTGAAATACAGCCTGTTGAAAATCACCAAAAAATTGCGAAAATTTTGTTGTTCCCTTAATTTTTGCGAGAAGTATATATAAAGTATATCTGTCAGATTATTTGTGTGGAAAATGTAGATGCTTATTGATATTAATAAATAAGTAATTTCTGTACAATCTCCTGTGTATGAAGAAGTATATAGAAAACATAATATGTAAAGCAGACTCCGATCTACATTCGTTTTGAGGTTATAATACAGCTTCGAAAACTTTACATGAAAGAAATTTTCGGAATTTCCATGAATTTTTACCAGCACGATATACTAAAATATATAAATGATAAAACATTACTTACCTGTGTGCTATCGCTTCGTATGTTTCGTCTACGGGGGAATTTTTGTTTTTATTGATAAACTGTGCCAACATACCCACATTCATTTATGACACATTGTTGATGGTGTAGCTGTTGAGGTTACCTTTTCGAAACCAATGTCGGGTATAATTTCGGAAAAACACTATTTATACAAAGAAAGATTTCAATGTGTTGTGAATATGGTTATTATTGCATGCGCCACACTACATATGATAATCACTTTCTGGCCTTCGGTCATGCTCCATGACGAAATGCAGTCGCCACTAGGCGGTGAACTTTCTCACCACGGAAGAACGTAAGAAAGATTTGTCATCAGACCTATTATTACTGAAGAAAGGCTGATACCAAGTTACAAATTATCGAAATTGAAATTTACGACCAATATTCAAAAACTATCGACACATCTTCAGTTTATACTTCTACACATACAGCAGAAGTACAAACGAATTTTATAACAACAAATTTCATGACCTGCTTCAACCATTGAACTCTTGACTCAACAAAACATGAATTATAAAACAAGCTAAATTTGTTTTGATACAACGATTTCTTATTTCGATAACAAAACGATTGAGGTGCGTTCAATAAAATTTTTAGTCATTTTAATCACATACTTTTTGTTGTACAAAATTCACATTATCGCAAGGAAAGTTTCGAAATATTCTTCAAAACAAAGTTCTTTTCTAAGCTGCGAAATATTTTACAAATATTGCCGTAATTGAATTTGCGAAATTTGATGTACTGCGATAATAGTTGCATTATTTCCTGCTTACATTAAATTACTTCAGCACCCGTAAAACTTATTTTAAGATAATAAAACTCACTCGCATCGCTGATGGGGTGTCTGAATACTCGACTGGCTGACACCGGTAGCTGTAGTTATTCAGCCAGTATCCTAAGATACCCTCTTTAAACAAATAACAGCTCAGAAAAACTTGAATAACGTTATGTGTAATCAGAGTTTTGCGTAAGGGTCAAAAATTTCTTATCGAAAATGAAATCTTGCAACACAACAGGATCAAATATATTCAACGAATTGTTCAACATGTTTATTTTAAGTACAATTTCCAAAGGCAACTGTTGATTAGGAGTGCAAACATACCAGAATTCTTGTACACAGGTAAGAACCACTCCAACGCGTCGGAAAACATTTTTTAGTGGAACCAAAAATAAAAAAGATGGGTTTCACAAATTTTTCATGTAATATTGCAAAATCCGAGAATCCAAAAAATTGCCAATACAACTTATTTAGCACTCAAGTTTTGCGCAATAGTTAAAGTTGAAATTTTCGAAGATATTGACAAACTGCAGTACAACCACTGCAAGAAGCTTAGTTTAACTGAGATGTTTATTGTAAAATGGAATGGTTGCATAGAACACAAGTTTGATTATTTAATAACTCGGCCGATTGTCTGCTTGTTAATCAACCAGCTAGGTAATCTGCTGGATGAATTGATCTATTTATGAAAAATTATTTCCGTGATTCAGCTAAACTTACTGAATAAATTCCTCGCGATTTAAATGGATATTTCTAATCGAATTCCAAAATTTCAGTCAGAATTTTGACAAACATTTTTGCACCGAGTAAAACATTTTTCATCGCAGAAGTCCGAAGTTTTACTAAATGAGATCTGTTTAAAAGTAATGGGCTTCCATATTTATGTTTATAACGTATAGAAAAATGAGTTTAAAATAGTCATGAAATCAGGGATTAACTTCGTTTATGTTGTCATTTTTTTTGCTATATATCTGTTAAAAATTTGAAAACACGCTACATCAGCTGAAGTAAAACTCGCAAAATTATTTCAGTTTTGAAAAGAATCCACCATATTGGCATATTAGGCGTGTTACCAGGTTTTAAAAATATAAGGTTGCATTCACAAATCTCATCGATCATAAACCGAATATTCGTAACACAGCGAGGGAATAATTTTATTTTTCTAGGCGTATATTTGAAATTGATCATCCGTTTTATGTATTTGTCGTAGTGCAGTAAAAGTTTTGACTTACAATTAAAACTTATTTTCGAATATTTTAGCAATATTTAGTCAATAATAATATAATTGTAATTGAAATGAACAGCTTTTTTATTATTGTTCTCGGACTTAGGGACAAGGAGAAGGAATGATTTTTAGAGCAATAAATTGAAAAAATTTTTCTTTTTATGACGATATCTCGGTTTGGTTTTGTAACAATCATAGTGTCAATAATTTGCCTTTAAATAGAAATGTCACATCAATACCAATGCATGTCATTCAGCACTAATGACTCAGGACTTGCATTTCGGAATTTAATGAGAAATATTCAGACTTTCTAAGTATCATAAATACCGCTATTCGACAATAATTATCAAAGTCAAGCATGTGATATAAGTATTATTATAATTATGTTGTAATAAAATGAAGAATTTTAAAGAAATCGGAAGGTGGTTTGAGGAAAAATATTACCGAGTTATTAGCTAGTTTCATTAGCGCGCTTAAACGACCGGACTGTTTTTTACTAGTGATAATTTATAAATATATAATACATCATTTCGTACGATTAATATAAGGGTCAGTATTTCATCGCTTGGAGTTTATAAGAAATATGAAGATATTTTCACTATCCCAGGTTTAAATCCAATAACTGCCATTGTTACTTTATTTGTAATGAATGGTCAATAATCAACAAACCACATTCAAGAGTGCTCGTCGTTTCCGTTTATTGGTAACTGAATATAAAATGTTCATACGCTAGTCTATTCGTAATTAATGCGCTTTGTCAACCGTTTTTCCCATCAATTCTGCTAATAATCTGACGATTTAGGGTGGTACTTGCTGTTTCTAAAGATCATAACTCGACAATGCATGTTTCCCTTCTCTTTCTCAAGTCACTGGCTGTATTTGCCACTCAGGACGTCTAAATCTGAAGCCCTTGGGCCCTCCAAGACGCCAGTGGGTTAGAACAATCATCATAATAATGCCTCAGTGACCCGGTTCCCGCACTCTGATTAGTGGCAAATGTATGTGCCGGCTGTGCAAATACCAGTCGGCAATTACGGAATGCGTTTCTCCATCAGCCCATTAGCAATATTCAAACTAGATAACGACTCAGCTACGTCACTGAAGTATACAGTGTTAAAAGATCCAAACAACTCTTATTCCTACGGTATCACCATCTTGAGCAGTGATAGTATAGTCACGAGTACGGGAGTACCAAGGGACAAGTATAAGCAAGCTTACGTTGAGAGATTACTCTTCGGGTGGAGGTACACTTTGGGACAGTGAATCTGAGACGGCTAATTTTTGTACACTGGACAGTTACGTTGGTAACACAGAGAAACCTACAGCGCCACAGTCGGCCGAGCGCGAAACAAACTCAATCTCAATATATATTAATAACTCATAACCCATGACCGTCGAATCTAACCTTGGAATACTTATTGACGCGTCAATCCAACGAGTCATTATCCCCGCGATATACTACATAAGTACATACGGTCGGATCTCAATTCTACGGACAACTCTGAATCGGATGTCCGCAGAATCGAGGTCCTGGAGAACCAATACCGGCGCTACTTCAGACCTCCACCATAGATCCCGCTTATCCCCACCCTTGTTATAGGGGGGGGGGGGGTAGTCCGCAAATCGTACTCCGTACAATCGAGATCCGATTGATTCTGCAATAGCCGCGAGTGCATCGGTGTGTTCGGACTCGAGTCGTAGTTATCTGTTAAGAATAGTAGTTGGTGCATACGAAAACAACGAATCCAACCACTTTTGTATGACTGGGTCTACTGTAAAGAGAATCCTGGAAATTATCAAGTCAAATCTGAAGTTTCAACTGATACAGTTTGCATAATAATGGCGACCTGAGTCGCCCATCGTAACATTTTAAAGATTGAATACTTCCCTTCAAACCACCTGTTTTAATCGGTTAATTTTTGGCAGAAAATTTCCAACGCATCACTGCCGAAAATTTGTTGCGTGTACAGTTCGATTCCAGAAGATTGACGTTTCTTTTCAGAAAATATACTACCGTAATCTAAATATTGTTGGAAGGAATTTTTGATCACATCTTTTCTGATCATTTCAAAAACAAAATACTCGCTGTTAACTAAATTTCATCGGAGTCCCCCTTTAAGGTAATAATTTCTACTTAAATCATTAGGTAAATCAATTACACTCGAGGTTCATTGATATGTTAGGTGGGTGTGAGACGTGTCTGAGGGGTGGTAGTAAACGATTACAAATAATCAAAGATGCTTCCACGGCGCGACAATGAATGAAAATTAAAAACTAAGAAAGACCTACCTTGCGATAAGCCGGTAATATGTAGGATCGTTTTGTTATCGTTCTAAACAGGGCTGTGTGAGTTGTTCAAATGGTTGAGGCTAATGTATAATAATGAAACGAGATAGGTGATCATTCGAAATGGATCATTTGATCTGTAGGATCACACGCACGGGCTAAATTTTAAATTACGAATAATTATACATCGCTGGGCCAGGAGGGTGATCCCTCTGAATGCGTGACGCGTTGGGCCTCAGGTTAATGAACAAAAATTCTACGCATGTTGTCACAGGAGCAACCTCACCGTTATTGATATCACAGAACTATGATTGACTTGAAATTTTTACTGGAATCGACTTCTCTTTAGATGCGAAGATCGGCGAGATTGAGAGCTGGCGGGTTGTTTAGGTCATTGTTGGTGGTGTTTCTGGACGAGAGCCTTACCTCGGGGTCGGAGTCGAATAGATAAATGAAAATGACACGATGATGTTCTTGTTCAGCCGCTTAGTTTTGGTGAATTTTAAATTTGAATAGTGATATTGATTGCCGAAAGGTATTGCTCGAAAATCTTCAAATGTTTCACTCGCGATTAATTATAATACGAAACGACTGAATTACCACTGGTTTGAAACGAACACACAATACTACCTGATTCCTTTTGAATCAGGGCAGAACTTGATTTGATTGCGGAAAATGGAATTATCATAAAAATGTTTACTCGCGAAATAATGAGATTCAGTAAAGAACAGTAAGGATTGGAATTTAGAACATAGTGAGGCTCTTGCAGTTAAAAGAATAAACTGAATGCTCGGTTTGACGAATTCGCACGAGACTTAGGCCGGTAAAAATGAAGTTTTTTTAATTCTACTCTGCTCGAAAGGGCAAATATGGGTTCATGGGCCTCGTAACTCGACAGACGATAGACGTGGCTTCTTGTTGGGTTTGAGGATCCAAGAGCCTGCAGTTGCAACTATTACCTAATCTGATACAATGTTAAATCTAATACTGTGAAGCGTACGTGACTTTTTCTAGGAGGGGTGGAAATGGTTGTTACGTGAATACGAGAATGAAATAATGTATGGTGCGATAAATGTCGCTCAAGCGGCTGGAGAATAATGCTTGATTGTTCTAATTCAATCAGAGTGTCGAAAAAGGTACGCTCAAATTTGGCCGCTGGGAGAAATTTTTGAAATTTAAACAAAGTCGATTTTTTAGTCTATTTTAGAAATTGACATATTAGCTTCTAATTAACCGAGAGACTCGTTCGAAACGGCATTCTTCTCTGTTGACCTTCTATTTTCAAGAAAGAAATATATTTTCAGTTCAAACTCAAATCCGGCTTGGCGGGGAGCTTCTAGCTGAGTCACTGTTTTAGCGAACTTGTACCTGTTTTTGAAAGGCTCTCAGATCTACAGTTTTCAATACAAAGGATTGACTAACTGATGATATTTTTCATTAAGGTCTAATTCCGTCGATATCTGCCCTACATTTCATTAATTGCTTCTATTTCTTTAACATATAGCCACAAAAAGCCAGTCAATTATTGAAAAATCGTTATTTTTAGATAGCTGTAACTTTTTTCTTTGAGCTTCGATTTGCTAAAAATTTTCAGGAAAGGCCTTGACAATTTCAACTTTGGAATCGAGCCATCATAAGAACTATGAATTTTCGAAGTACCCGAAAATTGCATTGAAAACGATAAGCATTTTATTCACGTTCATCAAATATTTTTTTGACTCCTTAGGCTTCGTACTCTCAATAAACATTGATTTACTTTGGTTAACACATAAGTGAAATAGTTGAAAAAGCATTCATTGCATTAATTTTAATTAAGGGATCCTATATCAAGTTTCATCAAGCAACCTATTCGCGGTATGTTTTTTCATGTATTGTGATCGTTAAAAAATTGTTTTCATTCGGTGAGCACAGTACGGCACTGTTAGTGTAACGCAGTAATAAGATCGCCAGACGCAAAACGATACAGTTCGATTTACTAATAAGGGAGACTTTGTCCTTGGAGTGCCATATTTCAGGTGTTTACATTTTATTTTTTTTTAAAGGAAACGAGTAAAGCTTTTTGAATGCGCTTTTTTTCCTGCTTTTATTCATGATATACAGAACGTTAAAAAAATTTTTATTTGAAAAAAAAACAAACCAAAATGGCGGCCGTTGCAGCTCCGCGAAAACAAGTCCTCAAATCGCGGGAGGTAAAAGCTGACGTCACCGCCCCCTCTTTGTTGATCTGAAACACAAATTCCAAGCATATTATCAATGTGTGACCCTCTGGTCATGGAATGACGGATGGGTTTTTCGTTTAGTACAAATTTCGGAAAATGGCGGCAATTAAAAAAAAAAAAAAAAAAGAATCGATTTTTCGCGTTATTTTTCGCATAAAAAGATAAATAATAAATGCAAAAATGTATCTATCGAAAAAACGATCCGTCATTCCGTGAAGACATATTTTCTGAGTGTGCTCTCCAAATTTCAGGTCGATATGTTAATTACAGCGGTCAGGAGAATGTCAGCCATTTTTAAAAACGTGTTTTCGAGAAACACGCGTTTAAAGTTGTGTAATGTGTTTACACAAATGTGTTTATAATTACCGCTAATCGGCAATGCCTGGTCCGTAGAGGCATCCCTCCTCTTCTTCTAGCTGCTCATGTTGAGCCGCTAACAACTCCCGCTGCTCAATTCGGACCTTTTTTGCTGCGTTGCGTTGGTCACCTGCCTCTGCTGAGACGGTCAAGGAGCGCTGACCGTGTCGACTTCAAACGAGTTTAAAATATCGTAAACGTTCGAAATCCGGAAAACGCTTAGACAGATTTATTTCTACTTACATGTAGATTAAGAATCCGTAGTAAAAAAAAAAAAATTGATTTTTTGAAAATTTCAAGGACAGAGTCTCCCTTAATTGGCCAACTAGTTGGACGGGGGTTAAAATCCTGAAAGACCGAAAAGTCGACTGATCGAAAGCCCGAAATTTTCCACATACGAATTTTAAAACAACGAATGATCAGCGTAGCGAAGTTGGGATTTTCGATAGATCATCAGGCAGAATAACTCTTTTTTCGAAAGTTTATTTAACCGAACGTTCTCTTATCCGAAAATTTATTTTCAGAACAGTCGGCATTCCGAATGACCAAAGCGCAGATTGTGGACACATAGAAGAATGAAAGTTCCGAAATAATAAATTGAGAGCGTCTGATACTTCGGAAAAATTAGCTGTCAAAAGTCAAAATTCCGAAAGAGCAAAATTACGATCCGTGGAGTGCAGATGGGCCGGAAAGTCGAAAACCCGCAACACGGTTTTCATAGTTACATAGACTCATGCTATATGCACTAGACACCGGTCATCGGTACAGTGGGTCTAGGATCCTAGACCCACTATAGTCTTTGGAGACGTGCGGCGTGTTGCAGAGAATATATGTGCATCTGACGTCATCCAATCTTTCGGCATTTTGGCAATTCTGTCTTTGGCGGGTTTCGAGATTTCGACCTTTCGAGTCTTTGATCAGTCGTTGTTGATAAATTCCGATTCGTAGATTTTCGACGAAGGCACGAATCTGACGTTTGAAAAGTCGACTTTTTGACTCTTCCGTATTTTCGCAATTCAATACTTTGCCCTTCGTAATCTTGGGCATTCGCAAAGGTGAAAAAAAAAGAAAGAAAAAAATGGTTGCCTGTACTTATGTACGCGCGTGAGAAGTTATACTTCTTTGGCATCATTAAATAATAAATATTCAACATTGATAATTTAATAATATTTAGTATCAATTATATTAAATAATGATATTTTGATTTATATCAATAAATAATACATACGGATAACTAACCTCAATTATATTGGAGCACTTGAAAAAGTATTTTAGCAAAATTTTTTCACTAATATTCACAAATAGTAAATAATATTAATCCAAATATTCAATTTAAATCACTACTGAATATATTTTATTGCCACATATAGAATTGGCACTTGTATGAAAATAAAACACGTGTTGTGACTGTAAAAACTAAAACCATGTGGATAAATATTATAAATAAATATGAAAACAGTGATCAGAGGCGACAAACGTACCAACATTAGCTTTTTTTCGAGACTTAATGAATTCGGTTGAGTGGGCAACTTCATCCTGTTAATTTTGTGTTAGTGATGCGCGCGCATCTTGAAATTTCACTCTCGAATTCGGTTGAGTGGGCAACTTCATCCTGTTAATTTTGTGTTAGTGATGCGCGCGCATCTTGAAATTTCACTCTCATCAGTTTTTCATAACGCGCCTAAAGAAGTATAACTTCAAAAATGGTATGAATTTATTTACATAGTTTTGCGTTCTCAATTTTTATTTTTCTACAGAGTAAGAAATTCCGTGATACTGGCTGAAAACCGTTATAATATCGATGCAAATTTTGTACGAATTATTTGGCATTACGCACGATAGTAGCAATAAATAAAAGAAGTACTCAGTAAGATTTGCATATTTATTTCTTTATAGAAATGAAATAAGATGACAAATACCTAACTCGGCACGCAACTCGCGCGCGTTTGTACAAGTTCATCCGTTTTTAGCGGTTGATAGAAAAAAAGAGAAGTCCGAAAAGTTTTCACCGGTTAGTTAACTGCTCCATTTTCGGCTTGTATCTGATTTATTATCACCTGCCGATATTTTGGTTTGTTCATTGTTCTCATTGACTTCACATTGTGTTACTACTGCTCTGCTGGTTCTAAAAGTGAGCGCTTCTATCGACAATATAAAACAGGGTTTCTAGTTCCTTATCAATACGTGATATACTCATTTGTCCGTGAACTTTTTTCCCTCCGAATCGGAAAATGTAAACTCGAAGTTTTTCGCAAACAATTCCATTCTCACAAGAGTGAGTTTTTAAAAAAATTTTTAATCGCTCGTCATGAGTAAATTAAACTTGCTTAGAACTGCTTTTGTAACATCTGCACCTCTTGGCACAGTTAAAACTGACATCATAAGACAATTATCAAAAATTCAAATACAAAGAAAGTTGATTAGTATCATAGAAAACTAGAAGATAATGGGTGAATAGTTGCTATCTACAGAAAAAAAGGAAAAAAGAAAAACAGTAGAAACCGCAGGTTAATAAAATAAATTAGAAACTCATCTGGTCCTCTTTGTTTCTTACCAATTCTACAAGGCCTTCTATCTTTAACCCTGCAATCGACACTGATCTTCCATATTACGATGTACAAAAATATATTTGGTTCATTCACTTAGCTACGTTGCTGTTCCCATTGGTTACCAGTTTCATAGTGCAAGAACATTGAAAATTTGAAAGGATATTTGCGCTCGCACGATACGCAGACCACACGCGTGTAATAAAATCACGTTTCGCACCTCTTCGTAAACGCGGTTCTCATACAAAAAAAGCTGAGGTCAGCTCTTCCGGGTTAGACGGGTTCTGAAAGAAGGTAGATCAGTGTAGGTATCTCGATGAAATAAATGCTATGGAAACTGACTATTGAAAAATTCGAAAAAATATATTTTCTCATTATTTTTAAGCACTTAACGTAGTGTAATTTTTCCATCGATTTCGATATCTTTGATAAACAGGCAGGAATTAGAAATGAATACACAATGTTTTTGGATACTCGTATGATTATAGTTACGAGCAGTACCCAACATTTAGCATGAATCAGTGTTCCGGTATGCGAAAAACTTGGACGAATTTTAAGTTGACCTCCGTCTGGGAACGATCGGCTATTTTTATCCGTCGATGCGCTTCGGTTTAGATATAATTCTACAGTATTACGAAATTTTAGCGCCAATCAATCGGTCTCTGTATATAAAGTTTTAGTTTGCTATCACTCTGTCACTTATTTCTACTGATAAATATTTAACAAAAGTTTTTATTTTTCAGCCAACGTTCACCACCACGAGGAAAAATGCTTTCTGAACAATTGGAGTGGATGTACGCTAAATACAATGACACGGGTATGACGAAAAAAATAAAGGCTGCTGTTACTATATGAGCGATGATTGTAGGGACTGTTATAACTAAAAAAAAAAAAAATTTCGATCGATGCTCCGGTACCGGAAAAAGTTTACAGTTCTGCCTTCTGACCTCTAATTTTCACACCCGATGATCGTGTTACAGCTTAATTCCAAACTCTGGTTTAAAATTTTTTTCTAGATCCCAGAACTAGCAGGTTGTTTTTAATGTCCGACTCATGGCCCGTGATTACAATAGTTGCGACGTACATTTACTTCTGCGGTTCAGCAGGCCAAGAATATATGAAAAATAAGCAGCCCTACACCTTGCGCAAGACTCTGATAGTATACAACTGTATTCAAGTTCTACTCAGTATTTACGTATTCAAAGAGGCTTTGATGATGGGCTGGTGGTACGATTTTAGCTACACGTGTCAACCGGTGGATTATTCAGAGAGACCATCAGCAATGCTAGTGAGTACAATGTAGTGTAATTTATGTAGTAATTCAATGCTCATGCAAGACTCGTTTCAATTTACAATTTCTAATGACATTGGTGAAAGGCGACAACATTGTGCTGATTGATTTCCATTCGGAATAATAATTCTGAGTGAAGGTGATTATGCCGGCAGTCCATCAGTAATATGTACGGCTCACTCTGACGATTTCATTATTCCGTTCGGATTGTAGTTGAACAACGGAACATGATCTACAGAAATTGATTCTTTTGCTCAAACTTTTCTTAGTCGAATTCATAATTTTCCCGAGCTTAACTAGCTTATTTTTTTTCACTGGTTAACTGACTTTGTGCGATTCAAACTTGAGACATGACTTTTTAGTGTATACTTGTGATTTTGAATTGATTTCCATGTCGACGGTACATTGATAATTTTCAGGTAGCCAGAGTTTCCCATTTTTACTTCCTGTGCAAGCTGACCGAGCTCCTGGACACGGTGTTTTTTGTACTACGGAAAAAGGAGCGTCAAATCACGTTTCTTCACCTTTATCATCATGCCTCAATGCCATTATACATTTGGATCGGAGTTCGCTATTACGCCGGTGTAGGTCATCTGACGTTTATGGGGCTGTTGAACAGCTTTGTTCACATATTTATGTACAGCTATTACATGCTAGCGGCATTTGGGCCGGAAATGCAAAAATCCTTAATGGCCTGGAAAAAGTATATAACAATAATGCAAATAGTACAATTTCTCGTTGTCGGTTTACACACTGTGCAAGTGTTTGTCATTGATTGCGATGTGCCAAAATTTCCCGCTGCTTTGATGGTGTTGAATAGTATTTTATTCTGCTACCTATTCACATCTTTTTACATTGCAAACTATGTTAAAAGTAGTACCAATGAAGTCGAGAGCAGAAGTCTATCGAGACATACCCTCACTGGTCGAAAATCCGACTAAAAATTGCACTTTAAGGTCCATTTTTCACAATGCAAGCTATAAATATGACAGTTCCGTTTCTGTAGTCAAGGCGACAAATTCATGATAGCTTCAGCTATGTGCGTTTTCTAAATTGAACGCTTCATATTTTGTATCTAATAACTATTATACAGTCAAGACTTTTGTACATTATCGTGAAATAAATTATGAAAGAAAAATGTGAAAAAATATAGAGATAAAAGAAAATATAAAAATAAGTTTCTTCGTCACAAGCAAAACCTATCATGCGCACTGATTTCTCCATAAGGGTAATTCAAAAATAAAATGAGTGTGTGTGATTTTTCGGCTACAGAAAAAATTTGTAATTATTCAAAATGTACGCCCACTTATTATGAAAATCAGCAATTACGCCGACGGTCATAAATAATTTTTGTATAATAAGTAATTATCGATAATGGAATTCTGATTACCTGGAAAATTAGTAATCACGGTGAATATAATCATTCATTTATGTAATAGAATAAATGATTCTTAAATGATTTTTTTACATGTATGAAAATTGATAAATACGCTGACACTGATTAACAACGTTTGTACGTACAATAAATAATTATTGAAATAAAATTTCAGTTTATCTGAAAAATTATAATCCAGAGTGGAAGTAATAATTAGTTTTAGTGGTGTAAATATTTATCAAATAGAAGCTGACAGATTAGACGTATGTTTGATGGAAGTTGGAATAGCTGTGTTGTCCGACACAAAAGTGTGAAAGTAGGAAAGGTGCAAGAATACGGAAAAGTGGGAAATAGGCGATAGCGAGTGGCGGGATAGGAATAGATAGACAGAAAAGCAACTATAAAATTGATATAATTTTTCATAAAATCAATAATTAATAAATATCACACCGGTACACAAAAAATAAGTGGTCTGTACATTTGACCAGACCCATCTAGGATTATGTATTTTGATGCGCTGAATCCAAATCTGGGGTCCGTTTGGCTCGTACAGCCTCAAAATTTTGACTAAATTGTAAAAAATCTCTAAAAATGGCTAAAAATTGTGAAAAATAGCAGTTGTGCAAACGAAAAAATTTCTTCGACTAAATTAAGTACGTTTCTCATGTATTTCTATGCGCAGAATCCAAATATGAACTCAGTTTTTCAGAATTCGAAATGGCAAATCGAATATGGCGCACGTGAATTCAAAGAAACGTTTGATTCCAACGAAAGTACGTAGATGAAAGTTTTTGAGGTCGCTGAATTTGAATCTGAAATCGGATTTTCAAAACTCAAGATGGCGGATCGAATATGGCGGACCAAAACTTTTTTAACTGAATTCGGTCAGATTTGAGCTTTTTATCCGCCAAATGGATTCGCCAGCTTGAATTTTCAAAATCTGATTTCAGATTCGTAATCAGCGACCCCGTCTATTTTCAAAAATTTGCTGTCTCAGCTCAGATTCATTGCCCCAAGTGTACGTGTGTTAGTACAGCAAGCGTGTAGGACAAAACGGAGGTGTCAGGTCAACATGACCTCAAAAAACTCAACACCATTTTGTATATAATATTTCATATATTCGGCTTCACACATTCGGCTACGTAGAGTACCGGTTCCCCATGACGCGTTACTTTCCGAGAAGCGTAAGTTACGAGAACCAATCGCAATTCTGGTTAGCATTTCCGTTTAAATATACAGCAAAAACTCTGATCTATATCTGGTTATATCAGTTACGCATTGCGCGCAATTCAATCAAATACGCCTCATGTGCCTGCCTGATTTAAGAATGTAACGCAAGTTGCGCGGGTACCCAAGTTACACTCCATCACGATTTGAGGAAATAAGACGAAAATTTTCAAAAAAAATATCCAAGGTGACGTCACATATGCTTGATATTTTGGCCTTTAGTGTTTATATTGTTATTTTAGCAACTTTTGACTTCGCTAACTAGCATTTAGAGCAAACAGAATACACGGAAATAATTGAGTAACCTCAAGTAACATATTCACGTGATTTCTGTCACATCAACTTGGATATGCGCAGACTCAGCGGAAATCGGTCTTCAGTTCTGATCAGTTCTGATGCCTGGTCTACACATACACTTTAAGTGGGGGTCGTAAAGTCAGTATGTTCAAGTCTGTTTGGGATAAAGTGTGTACTCAGCTACACACAGTACTTTAATGACAAAAATTTATTTCGAGTTGGTAAGCCTGCAACTGTGTTGGGTTTAAAATAAGAACTGTGTGGCACTTGAAGGTTAGAAAGCCTTGTAGCCATCAAACGGAGTAACGAGAAGAACTTAAGAACTGTCAATTAGTATTTATAACCTCAGTAATAAAATATATAAAGCAATATAATTCAATGTTCTACGTAATTTTATTCATTGATTAATAATCACCTATCTATCTTTTATTTTCCATTTTTTGAATAGCTTATAATCGACATATCTCTCATCTGTAATTCGAGACGCATTTTGTTTGTTGCAAACCCTGGTGATCCTTCAACATGGATTATATTTTCATATCAATAATTGTTCAAGTAATAAACATGTACCAAACTTGGTTCCGGCAAAATGCCGACCGAAGAAAAGAACAAAGTACAAAGAACAAAGAACGGGTTCAAACCACGCGAGATTTCAATATATCTGTCATGTCGGTACCGTTGGCACTACTTCTCGCTGAAAATTGAGGTTAGAGTGGGATTCAGAAAATCTTTAAGTGGGAGGCGCTTAAAGTTCATATGAACTCGGCTACACATCAGCTTTAATGGAGGCGCAATTTAAGACCCCCACTTAAAGCGTATGTGTAGACCAGGCATGAAACGTCTTATTACCGTACATCATGCGCTCGGTGTGCTGGCACCCTTACTTCCCCTCTGTGCCAACTTCTGCACCACGTGGCAATAGATGTCGGGGCGGTCACCCTACTCTCGCATCTGATGGCTGTTCCCGTTGGCGTGACGGTGATCAGTCGCGTGAGGTTACTGGATGTGTGAAATATCGATAGTCGCGAAGTGGGGTAACTATTAACATCGCAATTCCACTCCCTTGCAACCTCGTATACCGCGATTTAAGCAGGGAGCAACGTAGTGCTTTCTCATTCGTAAAGGAATGAATAGCTGATCACGATCCAGAAGTCGTATGCCGCTCCATTCAGTCGTATTCGACAACTCACAACGGTTTAATGGGCTTTCTGGAATAACTTTGAGGTATTATCATTGAGAAAATAGAGTTGTAGCACAAAGGTCGGTCATTAATCATCGCAAAATCTCCGTGTCAATAATCCAAGAATATCTATGAGTAATTGCGAATTGTTCATTTCATCAGTAATAAGTCCATGGAACTTGAGATTCGCGTCGAGGATTCGTTTTTTGTCAGAACGGAAAAACTTTTTGATAGCGCACCCCTGAATTTAGTAGAATTATAATCGAGAAAAGGTGGAAAAATATTCGTTGTAGATGAAATTTGGAAGTTTTGTTATATGAGTCTGTTCTTTATAATTTTGTCTACGAAAAGAAGAACAATTTTTCACTAACTTTAACACTTGAAAATTAGTAATTAATGATTTGGCTCACGTTCAAAAATTCATGATCGCCAGAAATTGCCGACTTATATGAGACTGTAGTTAGTAGTATTAACGTAACGATACATCAGGAAAAGGATCACTATTTGCGCAACTTTAGAATGACTTTGAAGAATTTAGTTTTCCCGAATAAGAGTATGTTTTGCTTATAATGGTTTTCTGAATTTCGGACATTGCTAAAGGTGCGAAGTAACGATTTTTTCTAAACATACATCGTTACAGTAACGTTACTAACTTCATGCTGATCGACTTTTTATAACACATATCGTCGGGTGAGTGGAATACAGCGACACGTCGCTTTCATTTTCGAAAAAGAGACACCCAGATTTTGAAGTTCAAGAAAGTGACACGTCGGTTTTGAGCTTCAAAAACGTGACAACTCGGGTTCGAAGTGAAAAATAGGACAACTCGCTTTTAGAGTTGGAAAAGGGGATACGTCGTTTTGATTTTCAAAAACAGGACATGTCGTAGATTTTTTTAATAAATTCATTTTTCATTTGTAATTATAATTTCTTTCTTTGCTAAATTGTTTTTTGGAGTACAAAATTTTTGATTTTAAAAAATCATAATGCAGGTATATTATCATGTGCAATAAAAGTTGAAAAACAAGATTGTCATAACGACGCGACTTGTAAACGAGTCATTATTTCCATCATAATTTCCGTAGATTGCCGATTATTTATAGTCTTGTATATAATATTGTATATATTGCGTTAATCGCGTACGTACTTTGCCTGTGGCAGACAAAAAGACTTCCTATTCGTTTCACGCAGTTACGAGTTTCAAAATAATGAAAATTTTACATTTAATAAAAGTGACGTAACTAAACATGTTATACAAGTGATAAATAATGAACCTTATTTTTCAATATTGTACATAATGGATACAATTTTTCACGTAGAATGTAATGTAATTAATAGATTGTAATTGAAATTCGAGATTAAATTGCTCCGTTATTGAAAATAAAAAAGTTAATTATTTTAAATACATTATTCAAAATGACAAAAAATAAATCTTATCAAAAAATAAGACGCAATGTGAATACATATAAATTATTGTTATATTATAATTTTATATAATCTGCTGGAGTTTAGACTTATCAACGTAATAAATCATAGTAATAATCATGGAACTCGGAAGAATTAAACGCTTTTCGCAAAGATCCTCAGTCTTTTCTTTTTGTCAACGCACAGATCTAATTTCTTTTGACAATATTCGCGGGGATTGAATTGAATCTTTGGAGTTTTCAACGTTACTATAATATTAATATTATAAAATTAAAATTTGTGATAAGAAAATTCATTTGCGACCTGTCCTGTTTTTGACTTCAAAACCGAAGTGGATTTTTTTTCGAGCTCAAAACGACGTGCCACGTTTTTCACCCTCAAAACCGAGGTGGCTCTTCAATCCACTAACCCGATGATATACTGATTCTCATTTAATAGTGTCTTCACATTGCTGTGATTTGCTAATTTTACCGCGAACCCTCCTCTACGGAAGAATTGAATCGAAGTGTATCGTATGTTTCAGATTTAAACGGTGGCTTACATAATCCTGTAAAAATGTTGGACGATCTGTTGGGACGGCTTTATCCTCCTTACAATAATATCGGTACGATTAAGTAAAGGTTGGCGAGGCTTACGAGTCGTATAGCCGGTTCGCGAGATGATTATTTTCATTTGTTTTAGATCCGAGAACCAACGAGTGGTTTTTATTGTCGGGAGCAGGTCCGATCACTATTATACTAGTGGCGTACATTTACATTTGTACTTCGGCAGGTGAAAGATTTATGAAAGACAAGCAGCCCTATGATTTACGCAAGATTCTCATAGTGTACAACTTTATTCAAATTCTATTCAGCAGCTACACGTTCAAAGAAGCTTTAATGGGAGGCTGGCTGTACGATTTCAGCTACACGTGTCAGCCAAGTGATTATTCGGAAAGTGAATCAGCAATGCGAGTAAGTAGAATGATCAATATTTTAGTAGCGGTACATTGGTGAAATTTGAGAACATTGTGTCGACTAATTTTTATTCAGAATAATAATTCTGAGTGAAGGTGATTATGCCGGCAGTCCATCAGCAATATGTACGGCTCACTCTGAAGATTTGATTATTCCGTTCGGATTGTAGTTGAACAACGGAACAAGATCTACACGAACTGATTCTTTTGCTCAAACTTTTCTTAGTCAAATTCATAATTTTCCCGAGCTTAACTAGCTTATTTTTTTTCACTGGTTAACTGACTTTGTGCGATTCAAACTTGAGACATGACTTTTTAGTGTATTACATACTTGTGATTTTGAATTAATTTCCATGTCGACGGTACATTGATAATTTTCAGGTAGCCAGAGTTGTCCATTTTTACTTCCTGTGCAAGCTCACCGAGCTCCTGGACACGGTTTTTTTTGTACTACGGAAAAAGGAGCGTCAAATCACGTTTCTTCACCTTTATCATCATGCCTCAATGCCATTATACATTTGGATCGGAGTTCGCTATTACGCCGGTGTAGGTCATCTGACGTTTATGGGGCTGTTGAACAGCTTTGTTCACATATTTATGTACAGCTATTACATGCTAGCGGCATTTGGGCCGGAAATGCAAAAATCCCTAATGGCCTGGAAAAAGTATATAACAATAATGCAAATAGTACAATTTCTCGTTGTCGGTTTACACACTGTGCAAGTGTTTGTCATTGATTGCGATGTGCCAAAATTTCCCGCTGCTTTGCTGACGTTGAATAGTATTTTATTCTGCTACCTATTCACATCTTTTTACATTGCAAACTATGTTAAAAATAGTACCAATGAAGTCGAGAGCAGAAGTCTATCGAGACATACCCTCACTGGTCGAAAATCCGACTAAAAATTGCACTTTAAGGTCCATTTTTCACAATGCAAGCTATAAATATGACAGTTCCGTTTCTGTAGTCAAGGCAACAAATTCATGATAGCTTCAGTTATGTGCGTTTTCTAAATTGAACGCTTCATATTTTGTATCCAACTATTATACAGTCAAGACTTTTGTACATTATCGTGAAATAAATTATGAAAGAAAAATGTGAAAAAATATAGAGATAAAAGAAAATATATAAATAAGTTTCTTCGTCACAAGCAAAACCTATCATGCGCACTGATTTCTCCATAAGGGTAATTCAAAAATAAAATGAGTGTGTGTGATTTTTCGGCTACAGAAAAAATTTGTAATTATTCAAAATGTACGCCCACTTATTATGAAAATCAGCAATTACGCCGATAGTCATAAATAATTTTTGTATAATAAGTAATTATCGATAATGGAATTCTGATTACCTGGAAAATTAGTAATCACGGTGAATATAATCATTCATTTATGTAATAGAATAAATGATTCTTAAATGATTTTTTTACATGTATGAAAATTGATAAATACGCTGACACTGATTAACAACGTTTGTACGTACAATAAATAATTATTGAAATAAAATTTCAGTTTATCTGAAAAATTATAATCCAGAGTGGAAGTAATTATTAGTTTTAGTGGTGTAAATATTTATCAAATAGAAGCTGACAGATTAGACGTGTGTTTGATGGAAGTTGGAATAGCTGTGTTGTCCGACACAAAAGTGTGAAAGTAGGAAAGGTGCAAGAATACGGAACAGTGGGAAATAGGCGATAGCGAGTGGCGTGAGGCGGCATAGGAATAGATAGACAGAAAAGCAACTATAAAATTGATATAATTTTTCATAAAATCAATAATTAATAAATATCACACCGGTACACAAAAAATAAGTGGTCTGTACATTTGACCAGACCCATCTAGGATTATGTATTTTGATGCGCTGAATCCAAATATGAACTTAGTTTTTCAGAATTCGAAATGGCAAATCCAATATGGCGCACGTGAATTCAAAAAAACGTTTCATTCCAACGAAAGTACGTAGATGAAAGTTTTTGAGGTCGCTGAATCTGAATCTGAAATCGGATTTTCAAAATTCAAGATGGCGGATCGAATATGGCGGACCAAAACTTTTTCAACTGAATTCGATCAGATTTGAGCATTTTATCCGCCAAATGGATTCGCCATCTTGAATCTTCAAAATCTGATTTCAGATTCGTAATCAGCGACCCCGAAAACCGCTAGGTAGAATTTTTTGTATAGACTACATAAAATTTGAATTTTTCATCCGCCATATTGGATCCGCTATTTTGAATTTTACAAATCCGATTTCAGGTCCAGACTTGAAGGCCTCAAAAATTTCTAGGTACTCACTTCAGTTGGAATTAAATTATTTTTCCAAATTGCGTTTGCCATATTAGATCCGCCATTTCGAATTTTGAAAATCCTATTTCAGATTCAGATTCAGCGACCTCAAAAACTTCTAGGTACTCACTTTCGTTGCAGTCAAACTTATTTTTTAGAATTTGCGTCTGGCATATTGGATCCGCCATTTAGAATTTCGAAAATCTGAGTTCAGATTTGGATTCAGCGCATCGAAATACATGAGAAACGTACCTGATTGAGTTGAAGAAATTTTGTCGTTTGCGTAACTGCAATTTTTCACGTTTTTCAGCCATTTTCAGCATTTTTTTTTGCGATTTACTCAAAACTTTGAGGGTGTACGGGCCAAACGGACCTCAGATTTGGATTCAGTGCATCGAAATACATAATCCTAGATGGGTTTGGTCAAATGTACAGACCACTTTTTTTTTTGCGTGCCGGTGTAATCGATTGATAATTATTTGTAGAATCAACAATTACGCATTAGTAATTTATAATTAAAAAACAAAGAAAAAAAAAAAAATAACCAGTCACTAATAATAAGATAATCACTCGCTAATTTTTGAATAATTATGAATTTCGCTGATAGAAATTACTATTTATAGTAAAAAAAATGAATATTAATGAAAAAATTTCTAATTAGCCGAAAAATTATCAATTACGCAGATGCTTACCAGAGTAAAAATTGACGTCCGGCTTCGGTCAGGTCCTGATCAAGCTTGTAACGCAGCTTTCTAGAATCACTAGATCAGTCGGTATTTGTCAGGCTTGGATTAGATTCGATTTTCAGACCCAGGTCATTCTTGTTGATCAGATATTGGGAAAGAATCAATCAGATTTATTGGTTTTCGAAATTACAAAAACAAGTTATTTAGTTTTACATAGATGCGAAAAGAAGGCTATTATAAATTAGTAGCTGACATCTGTAAGCAGATATTCAAAAATGATTTCAAATTCGTAATCAGCAGCTCCGATAAACTCTCACGTACAGTTTTTTTTCTCAAGATTCAATTAAATTCGAAATTTTATTTACCGCAATAGGCCCGCAATCTTGAATTCTTGAATGTTACATCAGATTCGACTAGAGTGAGACGTCTGGCTCCAGCTGTTGCTTTCTCTTTTTAATTACGGCTTCAATTCGATGCACAGACCGCACGGTCTATAATGCCTGTACAAAATGAAGACAGAAAGTATTTGAGGTTTGCTTTTGAAGATATAGTCTTTCGATTCAGATGTCTACCGTTCGATTAATCTAAATTATCGTACGTGTTCACCAGAATTCTAAAACCGGTAGCGCATGTACTGAGAAACAAAGGGTTTTTATGAACGATATATCTAGATGAGATCCTTTTCATAGAAAAAAATTCTCATAGCTGTAATGAAAATGTACTTGAGTCGATAGACTTACTGGAAAAACTTGGGTTTATAATAAATTATAAGAAAAACTCGACAACTCTGTCACTGAAATGCAAATTTCTCGCATTCATAATTAATTCGATCGATTATACATTAGAACTGGCTGATAGAAAAAGAGACCAAATGAAAAAACTGCTGGGACCATTCGGAATAGGTATGGAATAACGTATTGGAAATTATCCACAATTGTTTCAGGTTCTTAACGCGGCTTGTCCAGCCATAAATTGCCAGTCATAAAAGCTATTGCAAAAGACTAAAGAGAGAAAAATTCCGAGCGGTAATCATTAATGAAGGAAATTATGAGGTACGTGTACGATTAATGACACGTTTAAAGATGAGTTAGATTTTAGATTTAGATTCAGATTGGTGGAAAATGAATAGTCGAACTGGAATAAACCAGATAAAAACGTCTAACTACAGAGTTGAGATTTTTTCAGACGATTCATTGACAAGCTGGAGCGATTATTGTAAGGTATAGTAGATAAATCGCTGGGGAAACGATAAGGAGAGAAATCGTCATATCAATTATTCGGAGCTCGTAACTGTCTTTTTCGCTCTGAAAAGTTTTGCATATTAGTTACACGATTGTGAAGTGTTACTAAGGACAGATAACACTGGTCGACAAAAATTCACTTTTCGTTTGTAACATTAAAACTTTTTTACTGATTATGTTAGAAACCATGTTTATTACAATAGAATTCATATTAGAATATTTTAGATACGAATAGTTTCTCATTTTTTTATATTTTAAATAAGTGTTGATCGTAATTGAACTCATCATTAGTCTTCCAGAAAATTGTAAATGTAATTATGACAAATCAATAATTTTCCAGGAAGTCAATAATCAATTTTTGATCTAATTCAGCTCACGAGAAATGAAAAACTACGTATCGGTAATTTTTTATTGTTATAACAATTCGAAATTGCGTAACAAATAATTGTTTTATCATTCAAGTGTTCAGATATAATGAACTAAAATATTAATGAAAACATTTTTTGCCGGTCTCTAAAATTCGGCAAGAATGCAATATTAGGAATTCTTGCATTCTACAGAAGCTTGTTTGCATTGAATTCACAGAAGCCGGTCGAATTTTGATGGTCCCTATGGATATAGTGCTATATTTTAAATAAAATTACAACATCCGTTACTCATTGTTATTTGCTTCAAAAGGCAGACCGTTGACTCAACGTGTTCAGTTTAATGTACAAAGAATCTTTTTTTTTGGTGCAGCAATTTTTTGCATCGGCAGAAATTCGGTCTCTCATTGAGAGAATTTTGCTTGTTTGAAGAATATTGTTTGCTTTTCAGAAAATGATGTCTATTTCCAAAAATAATCCCCATCGTTGGTAAGCTTATAGACGGAATAAAAATAATTGACTAACCCAAATAAACTGACGATTTTCGCACACAAATCTTTATTTAACATGATCATTCAACGATCGACGCAATACGTCTGAATACTAACCGAATAGAATGTTGAAATTTTCATCAAAATATTGATATCGTCTCCCATGTAACCTATTTGTTTGAAGCAACAACAATATTAGTTTGTTCAAAGGAACACAAAAAAATTGGAACGGTTTGTAACAAATCATTCACAGTTAATTCAGTCAAATAGAATTTTTAATCAATCGTATAAAGCATTGGTAATATGAATTCACTAATTATGTGAACCATTAAATGACACTCCGGGACACTTTGACCCCAGACAATTCTTATTCGAAGTTTTCAAACTGTTTCTGCTGGAATTGGGACTTGCTCTACCATATACCTTTAATTCAGGGTTCAAACTTTGTTTCCAAGCAGAAAGGTTAGATCAATCGTACGACAGCTGCGAATTAGAGCAGTTCAAAATGAGATTGGAGTTGATCTGCACCCGTGTGTCACTCACAGTAATTTGAGTGAAAATGGGAGCAAATTTTTTTCGATTTTACTACGTAGATTTTGTTTTCATGATTTGTAAGTAACATTTAGTGAATGAAAATATTTTTTATCTGCGTAATAGTCACTGTAAATGTATCTAAGAGCGATAGACCAGGAGATGAGCTCTTCATTCAGCTGCTCAACATTCGCAGCTCGCTTAGAAGATCTTACAATTAGTGTTTGCCGTGATATCTGAAGTTAGATTGCGGTCATATTAAATGTACAGAAACCTTCTGTCGATGAAGAAAGGCCAAATTTTCCTATTAGAATAAGATGCGACCTTTGTCAAAGAAAATCTGATCGAAAATTAAAGAAAAAGTCCCATATATGCGTCGAATGTGGAGGTACTGAATGAAAGTCGTAATGATTTTTGTGATTTGACTTTATATTTCTGTATCGTATTTTCATAATATAATGATGTCTCATCAATAAAAAATTTATTTGGTTATTTGATTGTGATTTTTTCCGTGAAAAATTCACCATTCATTTCTCAAGATAAGTATACTTTTTGAAAACTGCCTCACGAGTCTGAAACTACCTTAAAGTGGACTAACTTTGGAATAACACTGTAATTTTGTTCTAAAAAAAGGTGAAAACCAAAAAAAAAAAAAAAATGGAGCATATTTGAATGCAAAAATTATTTATCTCGCATTTTTTTTATAGAATTTTTTTTCATATGAAAATCCTAGATATCCAATATATTCAAAGCTTGGACTTCTTTATAAAGGATAGAAATATGTTCCGGAATTTTTTTAAAGAGAAATTACGAAAACTCTCAAAGTACTACTTTTTTGCTACGCTGGGGTCAAAATGTCACCGTATGACACATGCGTCATTTCCAAGACGCGTGTCATTTAAGGGTTCAGCTGAAAACCTGAGAAATCATAATTCAATATTCTTCCATTAATTGAACCGCCGCATTCATTTTAACCAATTACATATCATTCTGATGTTATTTTAATTTGCCAGAATATGTGTATTGACAAAACTGAATTATGTGTGAAGGCTGCGTTACCATTTGTCGGTTGAATTAACAAATGCAATATTATGACGAAGTATCTATAAAATTATATGTATACACCTTGCTTATTCCAATTTTTTTTCCTTCGCCGAAATAACCCTATTGAACATATCTTCTCATTCCGAAAAATCCTTGATGTCGGTAAGGAGAACTAACAAGAAAAGAAAGCATGGAAACCAGTCCGTCAACCTAACTAGAATTAAAAACAATAAGTCGATACTGGTTGGGATCCGAGGCAATCTAAATTGTATGTTGAGAAATAGAACATTTCATTTGCATATATTTAAAGTGAATCAGGATATAACTGACAATGAACGGGTCAGAAGTTCGTGACTATAGTGCTTGTATAGCCTCGTAGTATACATTTCAATACGTGTTTATATGAGTGTGTAATAAAAAACAGTTCATTGTCAACTAACAAAGATCACAATCTTTTTGTTATTACGCTTGAATATAATTTGTGAAAATCAAAAAGTGATCAATTTGTTACGAATGGAGCAGGCGCATGTAAATACATTAAAAATACATTGACAGCTGCATGCACCGAGCCCCATAACTATTATTTTGTGGATCGGCCGGTAGTGTCGCATTGCAATTTTCAACTTCTAATATCGCACACGAGTTAGGGCACCAGCAGATGTTATTTCACTTACTTTGCGCTATTGTCGATAGGCCAAATACAATTTCTGGCGGCACAAACACTGATGTACACTTAGGGAGAATGAATCTGAGACGGCTATTTTTTTACACTACACAGTTATGTTGACAACACAAAGAGACCTACAGCGCCATAGTCGGCCGGGCGCCAAACAAACTCAATCTCTCGTGATCAACATGGATTAAATTTTCACATTAATAATTGTTCAAGTAATAAACATGTACCAAACTTGGTTCCAGCAAAATGCCGACCGAAGAAAAGAACAAAGCACGAAGAACAAAGAACGGGTTCAAACCACGCGAGATTTCAATATATCTGTCATGTCGGTACCGCTGGCACTACTTCTCGCTGAAAATTGAGGTTAGAGTGGGATTCAGAAAATCTTTAAGTGGGAGGCGCTTAAAGTTCATATGAACTCGGCTACACATCAGCTTTAATGGAGGCGCAATTTAAGACCCCCACTTAAAGCGTATGTGTAGACCAGGCATGAAACGTCTTATTACCGTACATCATGCGCTCGGCGTGCTGGCACCCTTACTTCCCCCCTGTGCGAACTTCCGCACCACGTGGCAATAGATGTCGCGGCGGTCACCCCACTCTCGCATCTGATGGCTGTTCCCGTTGGCGTGACGGTGATCAGTCGCGCGAGGTTACTGGATGTGTGAAATAACGATAGTCGCGAAGTGGGGTACCTATTAACATCACAATTCCACTTCCTTGCAACCTCGTATACCGCGATTTAAGCAGGGAGCAACGTAGTGCTTTCTCATTCGTAAAGGAATGAATAGCTGATCACGATCCAGAAGTCGTATGCCGCTCCATTCAGTCGTATTCGACAACTCACAACGGTTTAATGGGCTTTCTGGAATAACTTTGAGGTATTATCATTGAGAAAATAGAGTTGTAGCACAAAGGTCGGTCATTAATCATCGCAAAATCTCCGTGTCAATAATCCAAGAATATCTATAAGTAATTGCAAATTGTTTATTTCATCAGTAATAAATCCATGGAACTTGAGATTCGTGTCGAGGATTAGTTTTTTTATCAGAACGGAAAAACTTTTTGATAGCGCGCCCCTGAATTTAGTAGAATTATCATCGAGAAAAGGTGGAAAAATATTCGTTGTAGATGAAATTTGAAAGTTTTGTTATATGAGTCTGTTCTTTATAATTTTGTCCACGAAAAGAAGAACAATTTTTTACTAACTTTAACACTTGAAAATTAGTAATTCATGATTTGGCTCACGTTCAAAAATTCATAATCGTCAGAAATTGCCGACTTATATGAGACTGTACTTAGTAATATTAACGTAACGATACATCAGGAAAAGGATCACTATTTGCGCAACTTTAGAATGACTTTGAAGAATTTAGTTTTCCCAAATAAGAGTATGTTTTGCTTATCATGGTTTTCTGAATTTCGGACATTGCTAAAGGTGCGAAGTAACGATTTTTTCTAAACATACATCGTTACAGTAACGTTACTAACTTCATGCTGATCGACTTTCATAACACAATATCGTCGGGTTAGTGGAATACAGCGACACGTCGCTTTCATTTTCGAAAAAGAGACACGCAGATTTTGAAGTTCAAAAAAGTGACACGTCGGTTTTGAGCTTCAAAAACGTGACAACTCGGGTACGAAGTGAAAAATAGGACAACTCGCTTTTAGAGTTGGAAAAGGGGACACGTCGTTTTGATTTTCAAAACCAGGACATGTCGTAGATTTTGCTAATAAATTCATTTTTCATTTGTAATTATAATTTCTTTCTTTGCTGAATTGTTTTTTAAAGAACAAAATTTTTAATTTTTAAACATCATAATGCAGGTATATTATCATGCGCAATAAAAGGTGAAAAAAAAGATTGTCATAACGCCGCGGCTTGTAAACGAGTCATTATTTCGATCATAATTTCCGTATATTGCCGATTATTTATAGTCTTGTATATAATATTGTATATATTGCGTTAATCGCGTACGTACTTTGCCTGTGGCAGACAAAAAGACTTCCTATTCGTTTCACGCAGTTACGAGTTTCAAAATAATGAAAATTTTACATTCAATAAAAGTGACGTAACTCAACATGTTTTACAAGTGATAAATAATGAACCTTATTATTCAATATTATACATAATGGACACAATTTTTCACGTAGAATATAATTAATAAATTGTAATTGAAATTCGAGATTAAATTACTTCGTTATTGAAAATAAAAAAGTTAATTATTTTGAATACATTATTCAAAATTACAAAAAATAAATCTTATCAAAAAATCAGACGTAATGTGGATACATATAAATTATTGTTATATATAATTTTATATCATCTGCTGGAGTTTAGACTTATCAATGTAATAAGTCACAGTAATAATCATGGAACTCAGAGGAATTAAACGCTTTTCGCAAAGATCCTCAATATCTTTTTTTTTCTCAACGCACGGATTCAATTTCTTTTGACAATATTTGCGGGGATTGAATTGAATCTTTGGAGTTTTCAACTATTTTCAACTATTAATATTATAAAATTAAAATTTGTGATAGGAAAATTCATTTGCGACCTGTCCTGTTTTTGACTTCAAAACCGAGGTGGATTTTTTTTCAATCTCAAAACGACGTGTCTTTTTTTTCAAGCTTAAAACGACGTGCCACGTTTTTCACCCTCAAAACCGAGATGGCTCTTTAATCCACTAACCCGATGATATACTGATTCTCATTTAATAGTGTCTTCACATTGCTGTGATTCGCTAATTTTACCGCGAACTTTCCACTACTGAAGAATTGAATTGAAGTGTATCGTATGTTTCAGATTTAAACGGTTGCTTACATAATCCTATAAAAATGTTGGACGATCTGTTGGGATGGCTTCATCCTCCTTACAATAATATCGGTACGATTAAGTAAAGGTTGGCGAGGCTTACGAGTCGTATAGCCGGTTCGCGAGATGATTATTTTCATTTGTTTTAGATCCGAGAACCAACGAGTGGTTTTTATTGTCGGGAGCAGGTCCGATCACTATTATACTAGTGGCGTACATTTACATTTGTACTTCGGCAGGTGAAAGATTTATGAAAGACAAGCAGCCCTATGATTTACGCAAGATTCTCATAGTGTACAACTTTATTCAAATTCTAATCAGCATCTACATATTCAAAGAAGGTTTAATGGCAGGCTGGCTGTACCATTTCAGCTACACGTGTCAGCCAAATGATTATTCGGAGAGTGAAGTAGCAATACGAGTAAGTAGAATGATCAATATTTCATTGTACATTGCGACCCGTAGTTCTGGAGATATTGGCAGTTGAGTGAAAAAGGATCCTTTGGCATTCAAAATTCGATATCTCGAAGACAAATGGTCGTTTCGAGGTTTAAAAAAAAGCATCTTAAAGCTAAATAAACAGGCTATGAGACCTATGCATTGGTTTAGCTCGGAAAAATTTTTCCATGCCCGTAGAGCGAAAAAAAAAATGTAGAAAATTTTGAAAATTTTTTCTTCGTGCTTTATCCAAGGATTGCATGGCTAATAGTGCTTCGAAAAATTTTTAACCAAAAAATTCAAAAACTAGAGTCTTCAAGCTTCAAAAGCTTGGTTTTTTTATTTTTTGTACGACCATTTTTCACTGAAATACAGCCTGTTGAAAATCACCAAAAAATTTCGAAAATTTTGTTGTTTCCTTAATTTTTGCGAGAAGTGTACATTCCGCGAAGCCAGCGAAACATTGCAACGTTGCATTTTCGCAATTGAAGTACTGACTAATAGGCAAAAGAAGGTGCTATTTCAGAAAATGTGAGAAGAACGGGCTATTTTGGGAAATATTAAAGAATGGGCAGTTTCGCATACATTGTCTTCAGTGTCGGTAACGTTAACCACAATAATCGCAGGCAAAATAGACCATTTTTCATACGCTTCTCGTGATGGACCGTGTTAGCACTTTCACACACAGCCTCCTCTTCTGTCCAGTGATCGATCAAGAAATATTATCGCAATGTTTCAGTAACATCGCCTACTTTGTGGATTATGCGATTTGATTTATAAGCACTGCTTATTATACATATACCTATTATAATGTATTGACGACGGTTCAACAAATGATTTTTAGATAGCCGGAGCTTGTCATTTATACTTCCTCGCCAAGCTGTTTGAACTTCTGGACACCTTATTCTTTGTACTTCGGAAAAAGCAGCGTCAAATAACTTTCCTCCACCTCTATCATCACACCGTAATGCTACTATCAACTTGGGTTGGAGTTCGTTATTTCAGTGGAACGTTTCATTTGACATTTCTCGGGTTGGCAAACAGCTTTGTTCATATAATTATGTACGGCTATTACATGCTGACGGCCTTCGGGCCGGAAATGCAAAAATCCCTAATGGCCTGGAAAAAGTATATAACAATAATGCAAATAGTACAATTCGGCGCTGTTGGCATACACGCTGCACAGATATTTTTCATTGAATGTGACGTATCAAAACTACTGGCTACACTTGTTTGCCTGAATAGTATTATATTCATCTACCTCTTCTCGTCTTTTTATATTCAGAATTATTGTAAGAGTGACACCAACCATGTAAGAAACACAAGTTCATCGAAAACTGGTTACACTAGTAAAAAATCTGAATAAAAAATATTCTTTAACAATATGATAATGGCAAGTGATTTAGAAATATAAATATGAAGGACAAAAAACGAATCTATTCAGAACGGCATTGATTCTACAGAAACCAGTTCTAGAACTAATTTTGTAAATGAAATTGTATCGTATGTGTATGTGTAATATGTTATTTATAATATATTGTTTGTGATAGGTTTAATTATGTATACAATCAGTCCTAAAATTATTTTTGTACAATCGGTATTGTCGTCCATTTTACTTTTTACGGTTGAAATATTCGAGACAATTCTTCTGGAGAATTTAGGAACCTGAATATTCTTGCCGAAATTTGGTTCTATGGAACAGGTCTGTAGAATCGGTCCTTACGTTCATCAATGTAATGTATAAATGGATTCTGGAGAATCAGTCTAACGTCAGGTAATATTCTTTAGAAATACAATTTGTAAAATGGCAATTACGGCGGAATCGAACTTTTAGAATTAAATCCCTCTCATTCTACTCCTGAAAAAACCTACGAGGCTGAAGTTAGCCGCAGGGTTCAGCTGCCGGTTATCGAAATCCAGGGACGAATGGGGGCCTGAAGCCCCCAACCCGAGTCTTCCGATCTTACGTCCTGGCATCCATTGAATAGTGTGAATACTCAAGTAAACATGTGACTTTGTGAAAATATAATCATGAGCTCCCGATAAACAATGCAATTCGTCAGTATTGGAGTGTTCCATCGGTCTCGGAGAGGGTATCATTTGCTTTCGCGGGTGAAACTCCGCATTTTGACATGGAACTCCTACCACTATTTCAGGGGTAGAACAAGGAATATTTGCGAATTTTTTCAGAATTTTCACACTTTTCCGAGTCATCGACAACAACGCTGAACCTGAAAAATTCCACTTCTTGTTACGTCCGGCGTATCGCTACGCGTCTCTATGACTGTATTTTACATATTTTTACAAAGTTCTATGTTTACTGGAGTATTCGCACTATTCAATGTATGCCAGAACGTAAGAATCGGAAGTTTCAGGTAGGGGGCCTCAGGCCCCCATTCGTCCTTGGATTTTGAGAACCGGGCGGCGTCTGAAACCTGCGGCTAACCTTGGCGTTGTAAAACACCTAGGCATACCAACTGTCCTTCTTCTTGTCAAACTCCGTCTCCTTTGGAGTACATTGTATTTTCAAGATTGCATTTGAGCGTTATTAAAAAAAATCGTTCAAGTAAGTGAAATGTTACTTACATTATTCCACATACCTAATCAATACACATATGTTCATTACATAGGTAAAAGAATTGAAGGAGTTCGACTACTGTATCCGAAGTAATGAAAAATCCCATGTGTTCTTGTACCACGGGTCCAGCTATCCGCCATGTCTGGCTCAAATCTCGTCGAGCATTGAAACAGACAATATACCTAAGCTTGGACCACGGTTGAAATGACAACACCAGGCCGATAATGAACAGAGTGTTCTGTCAGCGCAGGGCTCAGTCTTGTATAATTGTACATCCATTCTTGATTCAATACTTTAAAATCACTGGAACCAATGCTTGGGAAACGTATGGGTTCAATGTTCAATTTCCACCAATACCATATGTTTACCAATGAGAGGACCGCGAAAGGTGAAATGAACGAGACAACTGTTTGTCAAACGCTTCGTTATTGGTTAAAATAATACGGGATGTATAGACCACATGTTTTCGTGGATTATGACATCTTCGATGCCTACTGCTCTTAAATATGTTACTAGGCAAATGGATTGATACGTCATGTATCGTTACATTTTATACAAGGTTGTAAATATTGTTTTGTATTTCGTTTGAAGTTGTTCTTTTATTTTTACTCAAACCTCCATACCATAATTCTTTATAATCTTCTTTCCCGCTTTCGGAAAACTCTGTTATTTTTATTTTCCAACGGTTCACTTATTTTCTATCTTATTAAGATATGAAAATTCTAAGCAATCTTACTTGCACTTGTGCATTGGAGAGAATTTTTATCTCAGGTATAAAAAAAAATATATGCAAAGTAAACAAAATGCCCGAAAATATCTGTTACATATATTTTCGAGGATGCAGAACCTGGCACGATAGCTGTTCTGGCTATGATCCCGCCATGATAAAATAGGCTATTTGGCATATACAGCAGATAAAGGAAGAATTTTTATCGGCACCGTACCGACCCACCACCCCTACGCCTAGGCTGCAGTATTGCGAAGGGTGATTAAGAAGGCCCAAAATATTTTTTACATACATGCAATCACCTCGTTGGTCCAACTTCCTTGAAATTGGGAAGAACCAATCAGAGAGTTCGATAGATTCTTCAAATAAGAGGAACGTTGCTCAGTAGAATCGAATCACTTGTAAGCGATCCTTTTGCCAGAGCACTTCTAAAAAGCCTTCTTTTGCAACACTACTTCATCTCAATGAGACACTTTAGATACTTGTTTAAAATCTTCTTATAATAGACGTTCTAAATCTCGACCTTTCAGCGTGGGTATCTTCTTCAACTAAGAACTGAAAATGTGTCAATAAAATTTTTTGAACTAACTACGTTTACTTTTATCCATAAACATATATACTGAAATAATTCATGTTCGCAACTATTATTGCACGAAGCGTGTGACTTGATAATCGCAATGTCACGATTAAGGTCGAATTGTGATAAGTCAACCCCGATGCCGCATGAATAAAAATACAATATCCATTTCAAAGAAAGATTCAGGTCTTGAAATGACCTGATAATGAAACAGAGGAAATGAACATCGCAGAATTATCGCCAAGGTATTCTCTAATTAGAAAACAGTGTAAAAAATAATGCTTCAATGAACCGTACGAGTACTAAAATTTCTAATTCTATTCCGACTCGATAAACTTGGTAGTTGTACAGGATGTTCCCGACTAAATGCCACAGTATGTAGGGTTGCCTACCACTCAGGGAACAAATATCAGTAAAAACTATCGAGTCATTTAATCACTTCAAAGTAACTCCGGGACGCGATCACTGAATGTTTCAACGTAGGTTATAACCAACGAAAAACTGTTTGGCCACATCCATACAACTCTGCCAAGGCAAGACGGGCAATTCCAACTTATTCGCGAGGACTTTGAACGCGCTACCTATCGATAACTCGTACACGGAAAAAAAAATTCAGCTCGTGGAACTAAATATTAGATAGTTACTTGTAAACAGTTCGTCGAACTAAGCGTTCTGTTATTGGAAGAGCACTGCATGGTTCGTATAACTGACTGTTAGTCAGCTGTCATAGCTGTACGTTGTTCAGCTCTCTCAGCTAAACAGCTTCGTTCGAAGAGCTAGACCAGAATTTTTCGGCTCCGCTCACAGCGCTTATTATTAAATAGTATAATTATATTGCTATTAGTATTATTTTTCATCATTATTATCATTATTTATTCAGTGTCATTTACATATTTGAATGGACTATTTAAACAATTATCTATCAACTGTATTTAAATCATACTCATGAAAATTGAAGGTTATGAAATATGTCAACGCACCAGAGCACAGCGCAACTTACAGCTCTTAGAGCAAAACCATTCAGCTGTGAGAGCTGAACAACTTGCAGCTATCAGAGCTGACTAATATATAGTTGCTGTAACTACAAGATAGACCGTAGAGTGCGTATAGTTACTGGAGCTCTAGAATACAGCTCGCCGAACAGAATTTTTTTTTCCGTGTACCGATGTTTGTTTCCCTCAGTGTCAGACAACCCAACATACTGTGGTGTTTACTCGGAAACAACCTGTACACGAGGCATGAAAAATGCAGTTGTACACATAAATTGAATATGCAATTGATACTTGCTGTTCATGATACTACAAGTGAAGTTTCAGTCTCGTTAGTTACAATTTCAATTTCTGCTGATGTACTGCGGGCAAATGCCTGAATAGCAAGTTTTCCAAAAACTCACTGAAAATACATTACGCATAGCAGGTATTGAATCAGTTTGTATGTATTCGCATATTTCGCCACCATTTCACTTCAACTTACCAATAATTCGGTATAATTTGTGCTTTTCAGCTAAACACGCTTCCCGTATTATTAACAAAAATGTTAAATCGCCTTCTCGGATGGTTTTACCCATCGTACCATAATTATGGTTCGTTCATGAGTATTTTATAAAATTGCCCACGCTACTTGGTTTAAATTACTAGGCCACTCAACTGAACTTTGGATTAACTTTTTCCCCAGACCCGAGAACTGTCGAGTGGTTTTTAATGTCGGGACCAGGGCCTGTGATAATTATACTGGCGATGTACCTGTATATCTGCACTTCAGGCCGAAGATTCATGAGAGACAAGCCACCCTACACGTTGCGCAAAACTATGATTGTGCACAACTTGATTCAAGTCTTTTTCAACATTTATTTAATCCGAGAGGGCTTAATGACAGGCTGGCTTCACAATTACAGCTACTCGTGTCAACCATTCGTTTATTCGGAAAGCCCGTTGGATATTCGGGTGAGTTCAATTTGTAGATTAAGATTGTTTTCATGTATGGAAAGGAAATGTTGGTGAAAGTTGACAGGCTGAATTTCAGCGATTAACTGCTCATGAGCGAGCTTCAGCTGTAAGACGCGGTTTGCGGAGGTTATGTATTTTAACGCTCGTAAGATTTTCGAGAGCAGAATGCTCGTAATTACCAACGCGGGTGGGAGTCTTTGTCTTTATGATGTTTAATGAACCTTGAAATAATTAAGAAAAAAAGTTTCGGGCTTGAAAAGGAAGGTGGATGGTTAATCTTTTCCTAATTAAAGATCCCTGTGGTTTGACTATCTATTTGGCGGGCGTCGGATTTTATTCCGTTGCAGTGAACTTTACAGACGCAGGATTGAGGGGTTGTTGTCCCCGCCTTCCCACAAACTCAGGTTTTTACACCGTTCGTGTGATTGGATAAATTGAGACGCACCCTTTTACCGTTGTTGCAGTTTCGCAAACGCGCTCTCCAAAGATTGTCGTCCCTGTGTGGTTTGCTACTAACCTTCAATGACTATTTATAGAGATCGCTATTTGGAGTGTGATCATACCTGCAAACATGAAAATCATGTCTTATCTTACATTGAATTTCCCCACTGAGGCAGAAAGTAAACATTATTCGACATAACCTCTCAATCGGTAGATATCGCACAAGGCGACGACGCATTGATAAAATTCAAACGATTAATACTGATTTAACGCAAATCAAAGACCACACACTGATGTTTCTAAAGGATAAAAGCATAGTAATTACGAAAGTGACTCATCGGTTATTGTCACGGCGTAGAACGCATCGGAAGGCTACGATCGAATTTAGAGTTAAATTTTAAAGATAGAAAAATTCGTAAGCCAAGCGCCTTGGCAGATAGAGTAGAATCACGGGATATAGGGATAGACGCATAGCGGTTCTTTCAGCTACTGAAGGAAATCGAAATATTTAAAGTCTAGCTGAAGTAGAACTATAAACAAATTTAACTTTGTAAAACTCAGGAGCGTAACCTATGAATTGAGTATTTGAATGAAATTTTTTTTTCCATTTTTAGGGGTGCATAATGCAGTGCAAGCCAAAATAATGAGGACACATTTTTTGTTTTTCGTTAAAAATGATAATTTTTCATGTTATGGGTGATTGAATTTCACTGATTTTAATATATATAGATATATCTTAACATGGGTGACGTCACAATGTTACAGTTTTCAATCTGTTATATTATTGGCAATTTTGATTCAATCGAAAAAATAAAAAATAAGTCCAAAATATGAAATAAAAAAATTTCATTCAAATACTCAATTGCGTAATTCGTTCTTTATTTTATTTTACCTTTTGTTTTTTCGTTCTTGCATGAGCATGCGATATTCTTGATACCAAAAGATTGTATTTCTTTGAATTGATTTGGTTGATTAAATATTACGGTGTATCAAAACTTGCTTTCTTACTCAGGTAACAACTTGTCAAAGATAAGTAAAATCATTCAAGTAGAGAGGGAACAGCAGCGGAGTAAAATCATAGGAACAGAAAATCTACATGGAGTAAAATCCATTATTAGAGGAGGGAATACGGCTAGAAGGAAAAACTCAGCCTTCGAGAAAATAGCTTAGGGTACAACGGCGAGTCTGAATCTGGTCAAAACATAGCACGGCGTCATACCCCGTGTCTGTGGGAAACTATGGACGACAAACTGTCAAGCCTGCGTCTGCAAGTCCGCTGCACCAGAGTCAAATCCCGCGTCAGCCTAGATTAGAGGTAGATAGAGAGCAGGAACTTTTTTGATCAGAAAAAAAAAACAATCTCCTACGTTCCGTTTTCAACACGGAGCTCCTTTTTTTATGAATTATATGAAGGTCCTTTCACATCACTGGGACAAGACATCCACTGGCGGAGGTTATTACAAGTGCTTCGCTTTTGTAAATCCACAAACCTTACAATACGTATATGTACAAATTTTCAAATACTTTCCGGTGAACTCTTACGCTTTCAACCACGTGGTCGTCATCTCAATGCTGCGAATCGTTGGGTGTCGATCAAGTCTCTGGCACTGGACTAGATTCTCTTATAGCAGGACGTCCCGTTGTTGACCCCGCCAAACGTGGCGCTAGTAGTCATATACTTTACCCCCTACGCTCCTCACTCTCCGAAAATCTGCTCTCTGCGTTGTTCTTAACCTCCATACAACCAATAGGGACCGCGCATTGTGAGCAGGTGACTACTAGCGCCGCGTAGTCGCGGGATGTACTAACGGGGACACGTTATACCACCAGTGTCAGGGGCCTGGTGTAGATGAATGTAGCTGCGGTAACGTCGAGGATCGTCAAAAAACACAACAAGTATGCTACGCGTGAGTTGAAAGCAGACAGAAAGTGCTAATGGCGGTAATTTCAAAACCCTTCCAGCAAGAAAATTGGCATTTGTAATTTCTTTTTAATCAATAATGTCTTTTAATACGTGTCAAAATAATTATCAATAGAATGGAGCATCTTTTTTTGAGGGGTTTAAGAAATATTTTGGAAAGGTAATAAAATTACTGCTTGACTTTATTTTGATGATTCCATTGGATTTTTATCAGACGTACCGAACGTTTTGAAACCGACCAAAAAATTAATTCACCTCGTCTCGGATCACCCAGCCCCCCTACTTTCGAATACCATTATATCAACTATATACACGTAATTGAAACATTAATTTTCATAAAGCATACGATATACATATATCAGCTTTGTGTTGATGCAATCTTACTGTAATTATGACGTGTAAGTTGAATAAATTGCAATATTGCAACAATCCATCTGCAATGTTTCATACAGAAGCTGTTAATTGTAATATTGCTACAATGTGTGTGGATGGTAACCGTAACTGCGATATAGCAATGTTGTTGTAACGTTGATTCAATATTTTGTACTGTGTGTGATCTTGGTTGCTTCACAAACCTTAGATTGATTGATTATGTGTAATCACGATGATTTTTTGCTTCGGACGTTCAGTTTTGCTGCTATATTTAGTTCAATTCACATATAATCCAATTGATTTCAAATGTATTTTGATGAGACAAATGAAATAAGTGTTTATACATCATCAAATCTTGCAGTAAAATTGTAACAACGTCACTTGGCAAGGTTAAAAGTTGTAAAACACATTGTGCAATTTTTTCGCTGTATATTTTGAGTGAACACGTGAAACTGTAATATGCCTGTAATTTTGCTGCTATAGTAAAAGAATAGAAATATTGCAGTAATATTCGCCAAATATTGCGTGGTAACGTGGGCTTACGAACTTAAACCGTTTTAATAATTTACAGATCGCGAGAAGCGTACACCTGTACTTCATTTGCAAGATCATTCAACTTTTAGATACGGTATTCGTCGTACTCCGCAAGAAGGAACGTCAATTATCTTTATTTCATGTTTGTTACCACTTTACAGCGGTGACTTATTCATGGATTGTAGTCCGTTACATGGCTGGTGGTCATTCAACGTTTATCGGAATATTGAACTGTTTTGTTCAGACATTTGTATACAGCTATTACTTACTCGCTGCAATTGGGCCGAAAGTACAGAAGTACCTAGTGTGGAAAAAGTATCTGACTGCACTACAAATCGTACGATTTGTTATTGCAGATTTACACAGTATACAAGTGTTCTTCATCGACTGTACCGTTTCAAAGTCAACAGCTCTGACCACAATAGTGATCAGCACTACTTTTACGTACATGCTCGCATCCTTTTATGTCCAAAATTACCATAAAAGTAACGTTAATAACGTGGCGTGCGTAGGTGTCTCAAAAAATAATTCCACCAATCTGAAATCTAATAAAAAAGATTTTAAACTTCAAAGTATCCCTGGACAGTGTGATTAAGTTGCATGCTATATCAATTGAAAGTACGGATGGTTGAGGGTCGTAACTTAAGGAATCCTCACGTCAAATTGGGCTATGGTGTTGTAATCGAATATCCTAAATCGATACCACGGTAACATGAAGTTGTTTTATACTGTCTATACCTGTTCTATGTTAAATTAATAAAGTTACAATGTTCATGGTTTTAATAGCTTCGTCAAATTATTACTGCAATGTGGTCCGTAAAATAGAGAATTACGTATTTTTCATTATGCGCTGGAATTCAGAATCAAATATCTATTTATTAAGCCTATATATATACAGAATGAATTGCTCACGATAGAATAGTCAGTGGTCTGCTACAATTTGATGCGCATGCGCTGCAATCTGAGAGCAGTTAGCTAGGATGATCAAGCGTCACGAATATAACCTCAAAAATGTTGGCAGTTGTCGCTAGCAGTTGTGTTACAACTGCTCTCAAATTGTAGCCCATGCGCATTGTTACGTAAGAAATTGAAACCTGGGGTCCGATAAGATCGCCAGTTCCCAAGAGAGTAGCCACCACTCTTTGATAACCAAATGGATGGTAGTCTCGATCAAGTGTTTATTGATTATATACGCAGATGCATTGTTAGAAGAAATGTTGAAGACAAGAGAAGCCTCACCATGGAAGTACAGGTATTGCCTTACTTTACTGTTCAAGGAATGACTGTCGTGGTAACTTGGATAGCGTTAATGATATATTGTAGTATAATTCGAGATTGGGGTCTCTAGCCGAGGCGTGGCCTAAAAAATTGCACCTAGCGGTGAAAATACGGACTACAGTGAGTTGGTCACGCTGTACATAAACAAATGTAGACAAGTGTATTTTTATAAGAATACATTTTGTTTTTGTAATTTTAAAATGTAAAATGAAACTTTTATTATAAGAAGTTTGTAAATTTGTACATAAACAAGTACATAGTCCGAGTCAGCTGATGCGATTCAATCTACTCGCTCAGATGTTGAATATCACCACCAGATAGCCTATCCGAGCACTAGTGTTCCCAATAATATATGCCATAGGCTCCAAGCGAATCGTTAAATTGGAACTGAGTTAAAGACACCGACGAGAGGCTCGTCTATATGACTCGGTAACTGATCGTGCTACCAATAAGTTGGTTACTGAAAAGTCATCCGCTTATACGCTTCGTATGAGTTGGCAACTGTGTAGTCTTCAAGTGATTCGAAGGGGTACATTCTCATAGCATTAAATTGCAACAGACGACGGACCATTCTGTCACGAGCAATTCACTCTGTATATTGGCACTGATAGGTAAGCTATCTTTTAATAGCTATCTTACTAATTGTAAGTTTTCATGTGAAACGGATGTATCAAAAGTGCAACGGATGATTTACTAATAGAAAGGTGATTCTTGGATATGAAGGTCAGAGAAATTAAAGAAACTGAAATTTGATTATGTGATGCATGTGGTGGATGATTTGTCTGGTCGATTTCCAATAAAACTAGATGAAGAGTATTCTTTGTACCGTGTATTTTTCATGTCCTTATTTCAAATAATTTCGGTTCATGTTATATTTGAAATGTACTTTTTATGAGTGAACTATTCATCAGATTAACAAAATGTGAATAACTAATATTGTTTACACCAGTTCCGTATTTTGTTTGGTCGTGCTGACTAACACACTTTGTTTCTGGTCTTGCGCATATTATGCAAGGACATTTGAAAGTGGCCCTTAAGCAAATCTATTCAAACCTTTTGTACATTATTAAGTATACTTGTAACAATATTCTGTAATTTTTTCATGAGGAAATATTGAAAAACAAGCCGGTGACAGAGCTTGCCCCAGAACGTCTTAGAAAAAAAAACAATTTGCGGTCTTCACTATATCTCGGTCGGAAATTATCTGAAATCAAAAACCATTAAAATTTAGTCAAAGTATCATCAGATCCTCCCCCCAACGTTCTATGATTATTTTTTTTTTCATAAAAAATTTTTGGTGGCCATCTAAAGTGTAAACTGCTATTTTCCACGAAAAATTCCGCCATTTTGTGGGTGGGAAACCCCCTTAATGTGAAAAAAAAACAATTTCAACTAAACGTTGGTGGGAGGTATTTTATATGTAGAAAATGTGTACCAAGTTTGAAATGAATCGGTCAAGTAGTTTCTAAATGGCAGTGAATGCGGACTTTGAAAAAGTAGTTTTGAGAAAAAATCACAAATCGCACGATCGAACGTGCAACGACAAACTGACGCTCGTCTCTCGTTTAAAAATATTGTACAGTGTATAGTGTACATACAAATATAAAATATGTCTTTATGGCTTTACTTACCTGTCTTTACTAAATAAAATATTCTCGAAACAGGATAATGGACCAGAACGATAGGAATGAATAAGTTGTATACCTGCTGTCAGAGCTATAGTGTTAAAGGGCAGGAGACTAACTAGAAAATAACTTCAAGAGTTTTGCTCAGATCGACTTAAAATTTTGGGAATATATTCTTGAAATGTTTAACAATAAGATAAGACAAAATCAAAATCGATTTTTCGAAAGTGCAAACCCTTACCCTCCCCCCCCCCCCTTAATAATGTTTGAAAAAAAATTTAACCTTGCCGCCCCAAAAATTGGCTTCAACGGGGGCAGTTTTGCAAACAACTGCTCTCGGATTGTAGCATATGCGCATTAAACTATAGCAGACGACGAGCCATTCTGTCGGTAGCAATTCGCTCTGTATGAAACTCAATGTATCTTTCTCTTTATGTTCGCATGTTCATTTACAGCTCCAGAACTACTCAGCCGATTTTGATTCTGATTCTTTTTTTTTTCAAAGAATAGCCACAACATGTGGGTAGGTTTTAGGATGTATTCTGTTGTGATCGGATCAACAGTTTCAGAGGTATACCGATATTCTAAGCAAAGTTGGAACGGGATCACACACTCATGCGAACGCTGACTAAACTCTTACAGACAGACAAAAGTTGAATGCACCAGGTTCTCCATTGTTTGGAACCGATTTGGGGCGACAAATCATCATTTGAGGTCTTGTTAACAATTCAGAGATTGTTTTGTTGCATTTTGAGAAGAATCGCGGTAACTTAAAAATGCATAAATCCGATGGATATTCAATATTTGACCATGTCGTGATAATATTACAAAAAAAGTATTGATTCCCAACTAATGATTTCCTCAACCCGGTACGTGTCAAAGTTCTCGTGAAATTTTCGCTGCAGTTTTCATTTTCTTTGCATAAACCATGACTCAGACTATATCAAAATTTAAACGTTTAGAGTATCAATCTCTGTTGACGCGAAGGCTTGGGGATGCCTTCTAGCTATGGGAAATACCAGTCCTGTAGAGTTCATCATTTTTTTTCGACTTCATTTACGATTGCAAAGAACCCTCTATGTTGCGATGTCGGTGCAAAAGAGAAATATTTTTTTAACCATTTCACAAATTGTATTTTTCGAATGAATGAAGATATCATAAATCCCATTCGTAATTTTTAGATGTTGAGTTTTTATATGCGTGAAAAAATCGGGAAACTATACGAACCAACCATGGACCACGGTGTTTTGATCTTTTGGAGAAAGATTTAGTTCTTGACGGTGAAAGGAAGCTTTTTTGTGGTCACGGAAAGTTGTGCTTCTTTTGCCATAGTGAATTTTATATTAAAAGAGTACCGCATTATCGAACCTAAACTACGAAATTTTGTTGGCTTACCCCGACATTATATAGGGTGTAACTATTGGAGACATTGAAAATGTAGTTACAAGGGTGTAGATTAAACATTATACTAGATTACATTGCATTTATCGGTCACCAGGATACAGACATATTTATATTTTATACTATTAACAGAATTGACATGAACACAAATAAAACATTCAAGATAAACATAAAATCGAATATTTTCACCTGTTGATAAAGAAGGAACACACATGTATACGCCGATGATACACAGTGAAATCAACGATTCAAAACAATAAAGAGTATATTTATCAGATGCAGACCTTTCGACAATTTCACCTTACGATTCATGGACTCGATATACTCCATGTTTTCGATTTTATATAAAATTGTAAATGTTAACTTGTTTCAATTAATCATTCAAGATTAAAATATGCGTTTTGTATATATAATGCCAATTGTCAAATGATGTTTTCTGATAATTCTTTGGTGACCAGTCTTCTTTTCAAACAATAACGTTGTTTTTTGTGTCTTAATTAGCTATTACTTTTCTCCATTGTTGCCCAAGGCAGTTCCACCGTTATCGTTACACAGATCTCGTTTTCGTTAATGACCTTTCACTTTTCATTCTTATAAACTTGTTAAACTTATTATGTGTTGACTCGTAGTCTTAGAAAAAAATGTGACTAGACTTTGTTTGTTACGAAAAGAACGTATTACGTAAAATTGAATATATTGACAGGTAAAAGAATAAATTGAAACGTGGACTACAAGGTATCAATTCGATGTTGATTCTTCGGCGTTTTCTCGTAGAATGCTAACCGATGAAACTCATTCGTTCACGCACAATACACGACTACTTTTTTATTTGATTTAAGTAGTAGGCGCGCTATTTGAACTGTTACATTTTTTAGGGTAAAGGTTTCAGTATCCCAGACCGTTGACTGAAGAACAAGAAGACGTATACCCTTGTGTAAATTTTTGTGACCCGTCTTCGGCGGACAGTGGGCCCAGGTGGGCCTGGGACCGTAAGAGGGTTCTGCTCTATCGACTCTACCTAACGGGCTTGCACCGATATTCGTAGCAGCCAAAGAAGTGTCGGTATGAAAGCTTGCGATTGAGTCGGTAGAAAGTGAGTACGTATGCCTACTTGTCGACTGCGACTTGGAAATTTCGATCAGCTCGATCATCTCCGAGAGAAGACGCGTAACCGCGTCCACCGCCAACCACCGCAACAAACTCCAAACACCGCCAACCACCGTCAACCACCTCCTCCCACCTCCTCTCACCGTCGTCCGCCACGTCCATCTCGTCCCCCTTCTCCTACTACTTCTCCACCCCCTCGTCGTCCGCCGCGATCACCTCGATCACCTCCTACCATCTCCTACCGACTCCAAACACATCTTACCATCGGCATCCGCCTCCTACCACCCCCTGTTACCTCGTATCGCCACCAACCACCCCCTACCAGATGCGACTACCTCCTACCATTTCCGAACACCTCCAACCACCTCCGATCACCTCCGACCACCTTCGTCGTCCTCGACCACCTCGTCCGCCTCCTCCTCCTCCGCCTGCCCCCCCGCCGTCGTCGTCCTCGTCGTCCTCGTCCTCCTCGACCTCCTCTGACCGCCGCGAACCACCTCCAAATACCTCCTACGTTGACTGAAGAATATAAACACAATTGCACCTAATGCAAATGGTCATTAGTGTGACAACAGAAAATCGTCGTGCGGTTGTGCTCCCTGAGATGTTCCGAAGGTGACGTTGAGAACTTGTTGCAAAACATCAGTTACCGATTTCGACATAATGCTCGTTGCATTCACCTTCCGAGTAACACAGTCTTCGCAATAGTGAGACCAAGCCAGTACTAAATCTGTGTGTACTTACCGACTTGTCGGCGATACAAGAAATTAATAATGAGAATAAATTTGTTCCGAAATTCGTAGCAAAACAGTGATTCAATCAAAGTATAGGAACCCGAGAGAAGAATGTACACATAGATCATAATTAATAATAGATCAGATGTAATAATGATGCAAAGACCAAAAAGTATAAATGTATATGCGGTGCATGTACGATATTAGTATACGTATATGATCCATTTACGATTAATACGTGATGCATACTGTAAATTTTATAATTTTCCAGAACAAAAACTAGATTACCTACTATTGTAAGTCTATAATATGAAAATAGAAGAATTATTCATTTCGAAATGGGATTCCGTTCGAAACGCGCTCAATGTATTCCACAACATTAACATTCATAATTATTCTAAGAACTTTTCATTTGCTCTCTCGATCTTGAATTTTCGTAGACATAGAATCGAAACGCTGTTTTAGCTGGTCGCAAGTGAAGTATCTGCGTTGGGTGGAGGAGCAGAATCGTTTTTCGAAAAGTATTCGGATGAAAAAAAATTCAGAGTAACTGTAATACATCACGGATGCGCTAATTTTGAACGAGATGAAATTGATGCTTCGTATATGAGACAGAATTTAACGCTGCGTAGTGATTTAAAGACCTAGAAAGGTGATAGGGAGAGAAAGAACGACGCTTCTTAACACTTCGAGTGTATTTTAACACACATTTGAAAGATACGAGCGAAATCTTTCATCATCCAACTGTCGCAGAACGGCAGCGTTATTAGCCGACCCGTTCACTGAAGAATATATCTTCAGTCAACGGCCGACCATCGAAGGGCCTGGCTGCTTGAGTCTGGAATCGGCAGAAGAGATGAAGTGTGTATTTCTTGTATGAAACGTGAAAACTAAAAGCATTATACATCATATCATATCATCATACATCGTACATCATACATCATCACACATAGTATTAGTGTTTAATACCAAAGTTTGGATGTCGGATGTTCAGAAAGTGACGTTACCGATCTGAAATCAGCTAGCCGAATTCCTCAGTCTCGAAACAACCGCGCAGTAGAGCGGACGTATGAGAGTCGCGCTCCGCAAATTTCGAGTACCGGGTTCTCAACCTCCCGGATCCCGCGTTTCGGGTCCGCTACGTATTTCGAGTACCAGGTTCTCAACCTCCCGGATCCCGCGCTTCGGGTCCGCTACGCGGTGAAACTCGACTTCCAGGATAAGCGCACCGTGGTTCCTGGTTCGTGTTTACAATAAATTATTTCAATTCGTTTTTCGCGCAATCCCAAATTCGGTAGCTGTCAGTCCGCTAATAAAATTTCTCGACTTCCAGGATAAGCGCTCCGTGGTTCCTGGTTCATGTTTACAATAAATTATTTCAATTCGTTTTTCGCGTAAGCCCAAATTCGGTAGCTGTCAGTCCGCTAATAAAATTTCTCGACTTCCAGGATAAGCGCTCCGTGGTTCCTGGTTCATGTTTACAATAAATTATTTCAATTCGTTTTTCGCGCAATCCCAAATTCGGTAGCTGTCAGTCCGCTAATAAAATTTCTCGACTTCCAGGATAAGCGCTCCGTGGTTCCTGGTTCATGTTTACAATAAATTATTTCAATTCGTTTTTCGCGCAATCCCAAATTCGGTAGCTGTCAGTCCGCTAATAAAATTTCTATAACTTTATGATTTTCTCATAATCTTTTTGGTAGAATGTGTCGATAAAAAAATTATATTAAACCTCACACATTATTTTTGATTTGTTCTCATGCTGAAAATATTTATTAGTATTCGAGGTATAACTCGAGGTGGTTGGCGGTGGTCGTTGGGGGTGGTTGGGGGTGGTTGCGGGTAATCTCGGTGATTCAGGAGGAGGAGGACGAGGATTTGTGCTGGGTGAGTAAAACACTTTTATAACATTTGATGGCAATTGTAATTATATTTCATCTGAAATATTACAAACTTGTCGCGTTTACAATAAATTATTTCAATTCGTTTTTCGCGCAATCCCAAATTCGGTAGCTGTCAGTCCGCTAATAAAATTTCTCGACTTCCAGGATAAGCGCTCCGTGGTTCCTGGTTCATGTTTACAATAAATTATTTCAATTCGTTTTTCGCGCAATCCCTAATTCGGTAGCTGTCAGTCCGCTAATAAAATTTCTCGACTTCCAGGATAAGCGCTCCGTGGTTCCTGGTTCATGTTTACAATAAATTATTTCAATTCGTTTTTCGCGCAATCCCAAATTCGGTAGCTGTCAGTCCGCTAATAAAATTTCCATAACTTTTTAATCTTCTCATAACCTTTCTGGTAGTTTATATCGATAAAAAAATTATATTAAACCTCACACATTATTTTTGATTTGTTCTCATGCTGAAAATATTCATTACTATTCAAGGTATAACCTGAGGTGGTTGAAGGTGGTCGGAGGTGGACAAGAAGGAGGACGAGGAGGACGAGGATTTGTGCTGGGTGAGTAAAACACTTTTATAATATTTGATGGCAATTGTAATTATATTTCATCTGAAATTTTACAAACTTGTCACGTTTACAATAAATTATTTCAATTCATCTTTCGTGCAAGCACATATTCAGTAGCTATGAATAATCTTGTACAATTTATTATATTAATAATTAATTAATTAATGTTCTTATAATTTTCAATGGCAATTGTAATTATATTTCATCTGAAATATTACAAACTTGTCACGTATACAATAAATTATTTCAATTCATCTTTCGTACAAGCACATATTCAGTAGCTATGAATAATCTTGTACAATTTATTATATTAATAATTAATTAATTAGTATTCTTATAATATTTAATGGCAATTGTAATTATATTTCATCTGAAATATTACAAACTTGTCACGTTTACAATAAATTATTTCAATTCATCTTTCGTGCAAGCACATATTCAGTAGCTATGAATAATCTTGTACAATTTATTATATTAATAATTAATTAATTAGTATTCTTATAATATTTAATGGCAATTGTAATTATATTTCATCTGAAATATTACAAACTTGTCACGTTTACAATAAATTATTTCAATTCATTTTTCGTGCAAGCACATATTCAGTAGCTATGAATAATCTTGTACAATTTATTATATTAATAATTAATTAATTAATGTTCTTATAATTTTCAATGGCAATTGTAATTATATTTCATCTGAAATATTACAAACTCGTCACGTATACAATAAATTATTTCAATTCATCTTTCGTACAAGCACATATTCAGTAGCTATGAATAATCTTGTACAATTTATTATATTAATAATTAATTAATTAGTATTCTTATAATATTTAATGGCAATTGTAATTATATTTCATCTGAAATATTACAAACTTGTCACGTTTACAATAAATTATTTCAATTCATCTTTCGTGCAAGCACATATTCAGTAGCTATGAATAATCTTGTACAATTTATTATATTAATAATTAATTAATTAGTATTCTTATAATATTTAATGGCAATTGTAATCATATTTCATCTGAAATATTACAAACTTGTCACGTTTACAATAAATTATTTCAATTCATCTTTCGTGCAAGCACATATTCAGTAGCTATGAATAATCTTGTACAATTTATTATATTAATAATTAATTAATTAGTATTCTTATAATATTTAATGGCAATTGTAATTATATTTCATCTGAAATATTACAAACTTGTCACGTTTACAATAAATTATTTCAATTCATCTTTCGTGCAAGCACATATTCAGTAGCTATGAATAATCTTGTACAATTTATTATATTAATAATTAATTAATTAGTATTCTTATAATATTTAATGGCAATTGTAATTATATTTCATCTGAAATATTACAAACTTGTCACGTTTACAATAAATTATTTCAATTCATTTTTCGTGCAAGCACATATTCAGTAGCTATGAATAATTTTGTACAATTTGTTATATTATTAATTAATTGATTAATTACATTAATCCTTACACAATATTTTTGATGTGTTCCTATACTAAAAATATTCATTACTATTCCAGGTATTACCCGAGGTGGTCGGAGGTGGACGAGGAGGAGCACGAGCTGGACGAGGAGGAGGACCAGGTGGACGAGGAGGAGGACGCGGTGGACGAGGAGGAGGCGGGGTGGGTCGTGGGAGAGGACCTCTCCTCTCCTCAGAGGAGGGAAGGGGGAGGGGCGGGCGGGGAGGGGGAAGGGATGGGAAGGGGTGGGGAGGGTGGCGGGGAGGGTCCGGGAGGGGGAGGGTGGCGGGGAGGGGCTGGGAGGGGGAGGGAAGGGAAGGGAGGCCGGGAGGGAGGGAGGGTGGGCGGTTGGGCGGGAGGGAGGGACGGCGCGGGGCGGGGGGGTGTACTTCTCTATTAACTCTAACGGGCTCGCATCGACATCCGTCCTCCACTCTCTCCCTCCCTCCCTCCCTCCCTCCCACCCGCCCTCCCTCCCTCCCTCCCTCCCTCCCCGTCACCCTCCCCCTCCCGGCCCCTCCCCGCCACCCTCCCCCTCCCGGCCCCTCCCGCCACCCTCCCCACCCCACCCCTTCCCTTCCCGTCCCTTCCCTTCCCCCTCCCCGCCCGCTCCTCCCTCACCCCTCCTCTAAGGAGAGGAGAGGTCCTCTCCCACGACCCACCCCGCCTCCTCCTCGGCCACCTCGTCCTCCTCCTCGTCCACCTGGTCCTCCTCCTCGTCCAGCTCGTCCTCCTCCTCGTCCACCTCCGACCACCTCGGGTAATACCTGGAATAGTAATGAATATTTTTAGTATAGAAACACATCAAAAATTTTGTGTAAGGATTGATGTAATTAATCAATTGATTAATAATATAATGAATTGTACAAGATTATTCATAGCTACTGAATATGTGCTTGCACGAAAAATGAATTGAAATAATTTATTGTAAACGCGACAAGTTTGTGATATTTCAGATGAAATATAATTACAATTGCCATTAAATATTATAAGAATACTAATTAATTAATTATTAATATAATAAATTGTACAAGATTATTCATAGCTACTGAATATGTGCTTGCACGAAAGATGAATTGAAATAATTTATTGTAAACGTGACAAGTTTGTAATATTTCAGATGAAATATAATTACAATTGCCATTAAATATTATAAGAATACTAATTAATTAATTATTAATATAATAAATTGTACAAGATTATTCATAGCTACTGAATATGTGCTTGTACGAAAGATGAATTGAAATAATTTATTGTATACGTGACAAGTTTGTAATATTTCAGATGAAATATAATTACAATTGCCATTGAAAATGATAAGAACATTAATTAATTAATTATTAATATAATAAATTGTACAAGATTATTCATAGCTACTGAATATGTGCTTGCACGAAAAATGAATTGAAATAATTTATTGTAAACGTGACAAGTTTGTAATATTTCAGATGAAATATAATTACAATTGCCATTAAATATTATAAGAATACTAATTAATCAATTATTAATATAATAAATTGTACAAGATTATTCATAGCTACTGAATATGTGCTTGTACGAAAGATGAATTGAAATAATTTATTGTATACGTGACAAGTTTGTAAAATTTCAGATGAAATATAATTACAATTGCCATTAAAAATTATAAGAATATTAATTAATTAATTAATAATATAATAAATTGTACAAGATTATTCACAGCTACTGAATATGTGCTTGCACGAAAGATGAATTGAAATAATTTATTGTAAACGTGACAAGTTTGTAATATTTCAGATGAAATATAATTACAACTGCCATTAAAAATTATAAGAAGATCAATTAATTAATTAATAATATAACAAATTGTACAAGATTATTCATAGCTACTGAATATGTGCTTGCACGAAAGATGAATTGAAATAATTTATTGTATACGTGACAAGTTTGTAAAATTTCAGATGAAATATAATTACAATTGCCATTAAAAATTATAAAAATATTAATTAATTAATTAATAATATAATAAATTGTAGAAGATTATTCACAGCTACTGAATATGTGCTTGCACGAAAGATGAATTGAAATAATTTATTGTAAACGCGACAAGTTTGTAATATTTCAGATGAAATATAATTACAATTGCCATCAAATGTTATAAAAGTGTTTTACTCACCCAGCACAAATCCTCGTCCTCCTCCTCCTGAATCACCGAGATTACCCGCAACCACCCCCAACCACCCCCAACGACCACCGCCAACCACCTCGAGTTATACCTCGAATACTAATAAATATTTTCAGCATGAGAACAAATCAAAAATAATGTGTGAGGATTAATATAATTTTTTTATCGACACATTCTACCAAAAAGATTATGAGAAAATTATAAAGTTATAGAAATTTTATTAGCGTACTGACAGCTACCGAATTTGGGATTGCGCGAAAAACGAATTGAAATAATTTATTGTAAACATGAACCAGGAACCACGGAGCGCTTATCCTGGAAGTCGAGAAATTTTATTAGCGGACTGACAGCTACCGAATTTGGGATTGCGCGAAAAACGAATTGAAATAATTTATTGTAAACATGAACCAGGAACCACGGAGCGCTTATCATGGAAGTCGAGAAATTTTATTAGCGGACTGACAGCTACCGAATTAGGGATTGCGCGAAAAACGAATTGAAATAATTTATTGTAAACATGAACCAGGAACCACGGAGCGCTTATCCTGGAAGTCGAGAAATTTTATTAGCGGACTGACAGCTACCGAATTTGGGCTTACGCGAAAAACGAATTGAAATAATTTATTGTAAACATGAACCAGGAACCACGGAGCGCTTATCCTGGAAGTCGAGAAATTTTATTAGCGGACTGACAGCTACCGAATTTGGGATTGCGCGAAAAACGAATTGAAATAATTTATTGTAAACACGAACCAGGAACCACGGTGCGCTTATCCTGGAAGTCGAGTTTCACCGCGTAGCGGACCCGAAGCGCGGGATCCGGGAGGTTGAGAACCCGGTACTCGAAATACGTAGCGGACCCGAAACGCGGGATCCGGGAGGTTGAGAACCCGGTACTCGAAATTTGCGGAGCGCGACTCTCATACGTCCGCTCTACTGCGCGGTTGTTTCGAGACTGAGGAATTCGGCTAGCTGATTTCAGATCGGTAACGTCACTTTCTGAACATCCGACATCCAAACTTTGGTATTAAACACTAATACTATGTGTGATGATGTATGATGTACGATGTATGATGATATGATATGATGTATAATGCTTTTAGTTTTCACGTTTCATACAAGAAATACACACTTCATCTCTTCTGCCGATTCCAGACTCAAGCAGCCAGGCCCTTCGATGGTCGGCCGTTGACTGAAGATATATTCTTCAGTGAACGGGTCGGCTAATAACGCTGCCGTTCTGCGACAGTTGGATGATGAAAGATTTCGCTCGTATCTTTCAAATGTGTGTTAAAATACACTCGAAGTGTTAAGAAGCGTCGTTCTTTCTCTCCCTATCACCTTTCTAGGTCTTTAAATCACTACGCAGCGTCAAATTCTGTCTCATATACGAAGCATCAATTTCATCTCGTTCAAAATTAGCGCATCCGTGATGTATTACAGTTACTCTGAATTTTTTTTCATCCGAATACTTTTCGAAAAACGATTCTGCTCCTCCACCCAACGCAGATACTTCACTTGCGACCAGCTAAAATAGCGTTTCGATTCTATGTCTACGAAAATTCAAGATCGAGAGAGCAAATGAAAAGTTCTTAGAATAATTATGAATGTTAATGTTGTGGAATACATTGAGCGCGTTTCGAACGGAATCCCATTTCGAAATGAATAATTCTTTTATTTTTATATTATAGACTTACAATAGTAGGTAATCTAGTTATTGTTCTGGAAAATTATAAAATTTACAGTATGCATCACGTATTAATCGTAAATGGATCATATACGTATACTAATATCGTACATGCACCGCATATACATGTATACTTTTTGGTCTTTGCATCATTATTACATCTGATCTATTATTAATTATGATCTATGTGTACATTCTTCTCTCGGGTTCCTATACTTTGATTGAATCACTGTTTTGCTACGAATCTCGGAACAAATTTATTCTCATTATTAATTTCTTGTATCGCCGACAAGTCGGTAAGTACACACAGATTTAGTACTGGCTTGGGCTCACTATTGCGAAGACTGTGTTACTCGGAGGGTGAATGTAGCCAGCATCTCAAGGGGTGCAAGCGCACAACGATTTTCGGTTGTCACACCAAAGCACATCAGGACAACTGTCTTTATATTTATCAGTCTACGCCTAGACGAATGCATTGAGATACTTGCGAAAAAAATAACTTATTGGGTTTTGAACATCTTCACCGACGATGTCAACGTATAATTATTACCTGCAATAGAATTCACGAACAAAGAATATTCCAATTATTGCCAAGTTCTCGGACTAGTTTAAAAGTGAATCGAAAAAAATGGAATGTCCTCACCTTGTTGCAGTCTCCAGTTCTTCTCCTTTTTCTTCTTCTTCTCCTATTATTCGCGTATGCTTTCCCAAAGATAAATAGCAAGCATTAGGATAACCATGAGGATTTTTTTTCGGAGACTTTGTGACGAGGTGCAGGCGGATAATTGTGAGGGTAAAGGTGTATCGATCAAGTTTTACTTTCAAAATACGATTTATTAACTTGCTGCCCTAACTAAGGCGCCATTGCGCACACATTTTATATCACACGTCTATATTACTCCCGCTGCACGCAATATACAAAATCTAAATCGTTAATTTTTAATCTACGGTGATTCCTATGTAATATGGCTTCTCCGAAGACATACGTACCTATATAAAGGTATGTATATATACATATACACCTATATATAAATCATCACATATTAATATTCAATGCATATTAATATCAATAATTAATTATACATACATGTCTCTCCAGTTTGCCTATTGATACAGGTATTATATTACGCTATATAAAATCATGCACTTGGTGCAGGTCACCTTCGTTTCAGTTGGTCCAGTCGACATAGGTCTAAAAATCGGTCCATCTGGAAATAATTAGGGGGTGCGATTTAAAACATTTTTTTTACGCAATTAGAGTGGGGTGGTTGGTAGTGTGAGTCTTGACTTCCGGGAAAATTCCCCCCATTGTGTTTGCCGCCATCTTGATTTGAAGGGGTATTTTTGTTATTTACATAAATTGCTTACTTTTAACCTTAGGATAAAAATAATAACAATCAAAGTTGGAGGGAATATAAATCCTCACAAGTTTGTTGGTTATAATTTTTACGCTATGATCGATATTTCTAGAGTTAGACTACAAATACGGGTAAGAAATGTTTTTTTTTAACCATTTCGTTTATTATCAAGTTCATCGTAAAAATGGTAAGGAATAATCAGGTACAGAATTTTATTTTTTAGACATATATTTAATTCAAGGGGTGGACATTTTTTATTATAAGTTATTTCCTGTATTATTGAGTTCATCGTAAAAGTAGCTCATAGGGAAATCATCATAAGGTAGAAATGGTAAGATTCAAAGTTGAATGAAATAAAATTCCGTATCTGATTATTTGTTACCATTTTTGCCTGGAACTTGATAATATACGAGACAATTTAAAAAAAAAAAAAAATTTTCACTCCTATATGCAGCCTAACTCTACAAATATACATACTAGGGTAAAAATGATGAGTACCAAACTCATGGAGAATTACATTTTGCACAACTTTGGTTATTATCAATTTCACTCTAAAGTTGAAAATAAGCGAGTTATTCGACAAACAAAAATCCCCCTTTGAATCAAGATGGCGGTAAACGCAATGGGGAGATTTTTCCGAAAATCGAAATTTACACTACCGACCACCCCCTCCTAAGTCTAAAAAAAATTGTACCCCGTAATTATGTCCAGGTGAAATCCTATTACGACTTGACTAAGTTTGCTTTTCTCATCTATGCTATTTTTTACTTTGTTATACCGTCGTTAAATACAGCCGCAAGTATGATACACTCAAAGTCTTCTTCTTTTCTGTCAAATTCGAATATAAAAATTACATCAAAGAAATTGAAAATATTTTATTTATATGCATAAACGAAACACTGGAGTTAATTGTAATCCTTTGAAAATTTACTACGGCTACTTTTAATTCCAATTCAATATTGTCCAGATATTCTGAAATAGTTTCATTCTAGTTAGATTATTACGATTTGAGAATGTTTAGTTACTTTGAAACTTATTCAATATTATTCATTGCAATATAATAGATGGCAAAACATACATAAAAGAATGTTTCAATTCTTTTATAGTCACATTCAGTACCTTGTATTTTGCAGTTTGATATTCAGTCGACGGTTTTTGACTTTATGAACCTTATACAATAATTAGAAAAAAATGTATAGACTAAGAAAAGCAAACGACTGATGAGGCGTTGAATATAATTCATCGCTATATTTTACCTACATTAAATTTACTCAACCCTTATGCAATTTCTTTCATCTATTTCTCACGCAACTTATATATTCTATATAATATAATCTTTGCGTTTGACGTTATACAAACAGTTATAACAATCATTGAACCTATACCGGGAGGATTTCTTGAAAATTAACGATACGAATGACTCATCGCCGGCAAATAGGCAACCGGAGTTACATCGGTGATATTGACCGCGTGTGAGATGTAACTTCGGTTGCCTATCTGCCGGCGAGGCATCGTCTGCATCGCTGCATTCATTGTCAGCAGGGTGACGCAAGTTTCCTCTTCCACTTTCGTATTTGAAAACTTATAACATTTTATTACCACAACGACAAAAACACATGTCGAAAAGAAAATTGACTGGTAGGAGTGGTACCACTGATTAAAACAATAATAACAAATAATGGAAATATGTTTGCATTTTTTATGCCGAGAGCGCGCTGCGAAAGAATTGTGTTACCAACAAACGTGGGGGAAAACTCAAAAGTTCTACTAATCTTTAGTTATTTCCTCAAAGGGCTCGATTCAAGTGGTAATGTTTTGCAATAGATTGTGGAATAAGCGTTGTGTAATAAAGCATCGAGTGTCACCCTGCTGGCTGCAGCCTCAAGGAATCCTTTCGGTAAATGCATATCTATGTACGTATGTGTATAAATATATATAGATATTATATATATTTATATAATATAACCTGGCTGAAAAGATTCAAGCATATCCATCTTTCACATGGCAATTATGATACAAAGTTTGCAGAAAAACAAAAAAAAAAATATATATATAAAGAAAAAATGAACGAGAAAACTTATGATAACCGCATTAACAACGAGGTTTCATATCGTACACACGATCCTTTACATGTGGCCACAATTCTTAATTCTTAATCATCATACTCAATAGTATATAAAGTTTATTTACATCGTTTTTTTTTCCTCCCATTTTCACGCGTTCGCGGCACAATGTCGCTGACGATTCGTTGAATATATCACATTTTCAATTTTTCATTCTCATTCTAGACTTGATACAAATTTTTTCCCTTGACAATATATATCTAGCCGGTGGGTTCGAATTTGATTAAAATTCATTTATTTAAGGTTGTGTGTTTTGTTGATTATTTCTGTGAATTTTTATGTGAAGGGTTGAACTGAAGTAGTAATTCGATTATATCTAAACCCAGTGAAAATATCTTCGTTATCATCGTAAACATCTAACTGAAATATTAATGATGCGCCATTTTGATTTTTTCATGCATATCTAGGTTTTTCTTTTCGAAATGGGTTCGTCGAAGAATATTCAACGATTAGCAGCGTTGCGTGGACCTCTGTAGGTGACATTGCCAAATAATTGATCGATCGATCAGTATCAGATATTCTACCTTATCGACGTGAACGCGATCGGATTATCAAAGACTGTTTAAATCGTTACATATTACCACAGATCACAAGTATTTATATAATTATTATTATTACCATACTTATAGCTTATAAAGCTTACATTAAAAAGTATGTAATTAAATGATCCAGATTATGTGTACACGTCATAAATACCCCTAGATCGTGCCTCTAGGCAGTTAGATCACAAATTTAAACTATGCGAGTAGCTTTCGAACTTAAGATATATTATTTACACACAATCATCAATTTGTTCTTTCTATTTCTTTTATCTCATGAAAAAAAAAATCCGAATACTGATAAGGGAATAGCTGTGAATATTTCTTTAGTAAAATTCAAACTTAGTTTTATTAGAGATTGTATGATTCTTACCGATTTCATATTGGCCAATTTTCTTTTAAGTTTCCGAAGTTTCTAGGACGAACAATTTTATCATCTGAACGGTTCAGCTGAGACTTTTGGAATTGGGAATAATCGAAGACTCAAATTCGTTTCACGTCACGTACAGTCATTCGGTATCTTTCCATGAAATGATGGAATATGAAGTCCCGTTTCTTAACGTCTTCAAATAATTCCACATTTGTTATCTATACACGTGCTAAAATTAACAATGTAGCTATTTCATGCATTGCAATCCCGCCACGGTGTTAATCGACTGGTGTAACAAAGATAAATGGGTTTATGCTGTTTAACGAATATTTTTCTTGCAGAATTCGGAGTGTAAAACATTCCGAAAACTGTTGTAAAAATAACGTGCAATTAATCGGTATGTAAACATTTAAACTTTGTAAAACATCTGGAAACAAAAATTCAATCACTCACCACAACTGGAGAATAGGAAAATCAAAACTACGCAAATTTTTTTTCTGTTGCAGGAATTCATACTAGAAAGTTTTTAAATATTTATGATTTGGTTTTTGGAGAGAAGAATAAAAAAAAAAAAAAAACAAAATTATAACAACTAAAGAGATTTAAAAAAGACTGTAGTGCCATTAAAGAAAACAAAATATATCTCACAAAGTAAATACATCAGAAGGTCAATCTTATCTACAGAAAAAATTAATTTTGAAAATCATTCTCAAATAAAGGTCGATAAAAAGAACTTTATTATCTTCTGTAAATTGCGCAATGCTGTTATATTATTATCCGATAAAATTTCGAATGTTGAGAAAAAAAATTATACGCCTATATTTATAGAAGAATAATTGTTTCGAATTTTTCAAATCCACTTTGCAACGATTAAAATTTTCTTGCTTCATCGGTGAGAACTCAGTCGGTAATGCGAAAAATAGTAGAACGAACTTTCTGCAATGGCGGATGGCGCTAAATTTGTATGGAAAACAAAGCTGGGTTCGATTTAGGTTACCAGAATGGGTCTTTCGTGATTAAATTTGCTCTTTACACCCGAAAATATTCTGCGTCTAACAGAGCGTACAATTCAGACTGGGAAGTATTTAATATAAATCGACTTGAGGTCCGAGTACACCGTGAATATGAATTCGTGAAATTCTAACTATAGCAAATAATTGGTCTGTAAGGAAGGGTGAGAGGGGAAATTGGAACTGTTGAAATTAGGGTGGTAAAAATAATAAAAATCAATGTGATAATTGAACCAACAAAATAAATATAATATATTGACATTTGACACACGCCTCATACTGACCGATCCGCAGCTCTGAGCCGACGTGATTCATATAAATCCGAGTGCTCTACGATTAATGCATCTACAAAAAGTACACACGATTCCCAAATTACCCAGACTAACAAGTGAGTCTTGTGCAAATTGTCGAGCACCAAGAAATACGTCAACTCGGCTGTTTTAAAACCGAAGCGCAGTGGAATGATCCGAGATTTATACACTTTTCTTTAATTTTTTAAAAATCTTTTCTGTATTTCTAAACCGATATCTAGGTATTATTTGGTTGAAGGAGACCAGAATAAGCAATACAATATATTTGGTTAAACTATGTATTATATATATATATATATATATATATATATATATATATATAATAAACACGGCAAGCGCATAATAGAATGTAAGTCGTGCTTGTTTTTTCTTTTATTTTTCTTCAATACACCATCGTAATGATGATTCTGGCGAATTAACTGCGACGGACTGAATATACAAGCCTATTGATTATTAATGTATTTTGATTATCGGTTAATTTTTGTCTTCTAACAATAGGCGAATCGTGTTTTGATATACTAAATATATTCCGGATATTCCACTGCCCGACATATACATATAATTATATTATCTATATAATATATAGAGGTACAAGCATCAAATGCTATACATGAAAAAAAAAAGTAATAAACATTCTACAAAACAGAAAATAAAACAAATAAATTTTAGTTATGCGAATAATAATAATAATAATAATAATAATAACAATAATAATAATAATAATAATAATAGTTTTGACGAAATGTAATTGGCTAATAATGTCCAAACGAATAATGCATACATTGTAGAACTATATTCATAACGAATATTGCAGCAAAGACGAGAAAAAAAAAACACGTAACGTGTAAACAAATGGATAATACATAACGTACAAAGAATTGTAAATTTCACTAGATTCTTTAGAAAAAAAAATCTCTCTAGCTGCTTCGATGTTTGACCAAGACGTAAGATAATCAATTTCACACGTACCTATAAATTTATATTATATATGTATAATAATAATAATAGCTTATGAAATATGAAACAATTGGTAACAAGAATTCAACGCCATACTCAATATTTTCATCCTACAATAATGGTAATAATAATAACAATGACATATGTAATTAATAAAGTTATGTAATAATTGAAAATAATAATAATAACAGTAATAATAATAATAATAATAAAGTAATAATAATATGGATATGAATAGTACTGAAATAATATTACAGAGTTCAATGCATAAGATTAGAATATTAATAATAATAATGTGGGGTTTCATTTCAGTTATGTTTGCTGTTTAGTTTCGTTTTGTGCTTAAGCGACCGAAACAAGCGTATAATATTATAAATCAACGTCATTAGAATCGTCGCGATGTTCTATGCAAAACACACACAATTTATTTATAATACGATAAAGGAATGAATAAATTTTACTTTCAGGAACAAAAATTCGATTTTGTTTGCTACATTTATAAGAAATTCTTTGCTAGCTTGAGAGAGAAAGAAAAAAAAAAAAGAAAAAGTGAAACAGAAATGAAAAAGGGACAAAGAAGATGAAGATCATGGACTCGCATATACATACATATACATATAGGAGGTACGTTTAAAAAATACAAATTAACTTTTTATTTGCCGATTTTTTCGAGCTGGATAAAATGTTAATCACAAAATGTTGTTAGATCTCATATGGAAGAAAACTGGCAAAAGTATATAAATGTATAAGTATATACAGACGCATGTCCATACATATAAAATTATTAAGTACATTCTTCGTTGATGAATGATTATAGATGGATTTCGCGTCGACGTTAAACAGCGATTTGGATCAAAATTTTTTTTTTTCTTTTTTCTTTTTTTTCCTTGCAAATCCCTCTTTCGTAAATTTTATCAGTATAATTCCGAGTCAAGTGGTTAAATACGACTTCAAAGCTTCATCTCGCCGATTTTTACACTTTTACACATAAAATGTTTCAAAATTTTTCTCACTTCTCCGCAATGACAATGAACAAAACATGTTCGAAACGAGATGACAAGAGGAGAAAAATATGTAGATTGAGGTGCAACGGCTTGATTACAATTTTGCATTATAATCCTTTCGTAAGTATAGAAATATAGGATAAACATCAATACTAATAACAATAATAACATAAAAATAATAATGATATTGATAATAATAATAATAATAATAATAATAATAACAACAATAATAATAATAACTATAGTCGTACGTAGTAATAACGACAAATAATATTTATGATAATGATAATAATAAATTTCTGACTAGGCTCTATTTTGTGTGCTTTGATTGTGTATCAATCGTCATTATATCCATCGCTATTAGACACTCGTACTTGAATTATCGTGAGCTGATTAGTCGTATGTTAACAATTTACATGTAATGCAGTACATCATTTAATATTATAAGTACATCGGTTAAGACACGTCTTTGGTATCTTGCTCGAAGCTTCTCTCAGCCTTCGCCTAGCCGAATATTTATACATGAAATTTAATCCCGCTGCAACCGCGATTGCGATTATAAATGTCACGTTTATCGTAAGATTCACGTTCTCGATTTTTGTTTTTTTTTTTCCTCACTATCGATTTTCAGTTAGTCTATGGATAATCCGATGAGAGTTTAGAATTTCACGCGCAATTATTACAATCGTGAGGTGAATGGCAAAAAAAAAAAAAAAAAAAAAACAACGTCGATAAAAAAGAAAACAACATATTTTGTGTAGCACGAGAATAGAAAGAAAGGAAAGAAAATGCACACTTCAAACTATCGATAAAGCGTAGCGAATTAGATATCAAATCACTGGTAATCAATTCTGTACATTATAGTTTCGATAACGAGTAGAAAAAAAAAGGGAGAAATAAAATGTTGACAACGAAACAAATGAAAAGAATAACAAAAAAAAAAAAAAATAGTTTGCACCCAGCCACAAACAGATATTCATGGTGAAATAAGGACTTAACTCTTAAATGCCACACGAGGTCCACTGGACCCCAGACGATTTTTTATCGAAAACATTTATATGACCTCGCTCGAAGTGGAATCTGATTTTTTTAGAAGTTTAGATCGAAGTTACACCGCGCAATCTTCCAGAAAAATTATTCAAGTACATGTGGAAAAATTTTTATAACAAAGTATTGAAAACTCTCGGAAAAATTCACACATTTTCACCCTAGGGTCCAATGGACCCTTTGAAATATAGACCCTGTCGTAAAATTCTTAGGAATTGTGACAATTAAGGGTCAAGTTTGTCGTTAATGCGCGGCTGCAGCTGTTAGGATATTGCGTTTCTTCTCAAAATACACAAATATGCATACATGGAAATAGAATAACGGTGAAGGGGGAAAAAAAATGTGAAATCAAATATGCCTATTTATATATATATACATGTATATGAATTGTATATATTTAAAAGAGAATTACGGTATGTGTGCCAAGACGTATAAAAATCTATAAGGTACAAAAATCGAATCACTTGGTAATACGTAAGGGATCGGAAAAAAAAAAATTGATTAAAAAAAAAAAAAAAAAAAGAAAAATGCACAAAAGAAAGAAGTTGTCAAATGACGAAAAAAGTAGGCAGAAGAAACGATAGACAACTTTGGTAAACTAAGAAATAAAAACAAAATACAATAATAAAATTACCGTGCACAAAGCAAAAGCAAAATGTAAATTATTCATGTTTATAGAATATTAATGAAGCGAATCGCGGCAAAACGGCGAGCATGTAATAATATAATACGTCAGTTGAAACGGCAATAAGTTTTTTCTTCATTTTTCCATCAATCGAGTTATGCATGTATAATATAATAATTCCGATTCAATGCTTCAATTTTTGCGAAGTGAGGATGAAAAAATTAGCCCAAAATTGAACCGTTCAAATCAGCCGATAAGTTCATGGAAATTTTTCTTTTTTTCAACCAAATCAATCGAAATTATTCAATCAAAGTGTGTGAAGTTTGTACAAATAGAACAAGACTGTCTATAATCGTGTTAATACGTATTTTCTTGTTTACTTTTCAATTCTATTATTATTTTTTTTTTTTTTTTTTTGTTGCTGTTATTTTTTGTCGTTTTCCTTGAAAAACTGAGAGGCATGATATAAAAACCGACTGTCAAACGCATTATATAAACGCACACACCTGTATATACATAATATATATATACATATATGTATATATATATATATATATATGTAGATATACGATTACACAATTCTATAGTCGAATATAACAGATGCATGATTTATACCTATAATAGTGTATAAGAATTGTACGTGTATGTATGTATCTATGTAGGTATGTATATGGTACAATCTTATACAAAGTCTTTACAAAAAAGTGTCTCTTATACGTGGATTAATTTTATTACATAACATATGTATACGTGTATATATATATATATATTATATATATATTATATATTATATGTATGTGTGCGTGTATGTATATATATATATATATATATATATATATATATATATATATATATATATATATATATATATATATATATATATATATATATATATATATATACACACACACGCGCACACACTCACACACACACACACACACACACATATGTATATAAATCATTTTATTTTTTTTTTTTTACTCTCGAAATCATTAATGCGCGATGATTTCCATTTATTTATTTATTCTTTTCCTTTTTTTTTTTTTATTTCGTTTCCTTTGTATACAAATGTTAGAACGAGATATCCGAGTGCCGCTTTGCAATCACACGCATATACATGTTGTGTATTTTTGTGCATTGGTTATACGTATATATGTAATGTATACACAATAACAATTTTTTCATCATTAATTTGTCATCACTATTGTTAATTTTCGTCCACGCCTCTTCATACATAATCAATCATTAAACGGGAATAAATTAAACTGTATATGCATAAATATTATATACACAGACATCGTTTTGTCGTTTTCGTTACCGTACGATATAAAGACGTAGAGGTAAATCTTCCCTTTTTTCTTCCCCCTTCGACCCCGAAAAATATTCAATTCCGATATTAACTTGATAAAAATAAATTTCCAGTCGTAGTTTATAATAACGGTGTACACATAATTTCATGCATGTTTAACAGTAATTGTGTAATAATAATGCTCGTAACATTTTGTGTATGTGTGTGTGTGTGTGTTTAGTATTCGTTTCTCGTACATCGTTTCGAATATGTACGTATTTTCCTCGCGTATAATAATAACCACACATATTTACAACGAACATAATCAATATTATATTACACGTTATCTGTTTTGTAGTTTGTTTTCAGTGTAGTTGTGCGAAAAAATTTTTTGAATCCGCGTTTCGTGCAGAATAACATTCATAAACACACGTACTATTTATATATATAAAAAATTTGTTTATACACGTATATACGTATATGCACGTACAAATATGCAAGTTTTGTAGAAAAAGATTAGGATCATTTGTAATGATATCCTATGATATACCGAAAAAGAGGATACTCTATATTTTTTCTTTTCAATTTTTCTCACCTCGCTCACGTTTCCTCATAATTGCGCATTTATCTGCGGATTTAGTACCTCGTTTTATTTTACAGCGATAATATTACACGAACAATCATACCAAACAGAAATGTGTATTATTCATCTATCACTCGAATAATTAACTACATAATAATATAATGGCGAGGGTGACAGGTGCATGGTGAAGTGCAAGTTGTTACAATGTGGGTGAATTTGGGACTATGGAATATGGAAAAGGTGGGAACGAGTTATTAAAATGAATTTATATATCGAGCGAGGGACGATGAGAGCGAGTTTCGATATATATATATATATATGTATAGGTTTTTGAGGGTTTTGTGTATGTGTGTGTGTGTGCGTGTGTGATTGTGTGTATATATATATACATATATATATATATTATGTATAGGCACCGACACATATACGAGACTGACTGAGAAACTGATCGTGACTGACTGAGACGGACATGGCGCGGCGACTCCGGTCGAATATATGGTCACATGGTCACATGGTCACAGGCCACCTGCTGGCACACAAACAACACGCGGACATGTTAGTCACCACCACACTGAATAAACAACCTTACCTCCGCTCCGAGCCGGCCCGAAAATTCTCCGATCTTTCACGCAAATTAGTAAAACCGCCTCGCAGCCGCAAGAATTTCATTCATTTAATTTATCGGGATAAAGAAGCGCACGCCTTTCAGGCGTCAGCTGACACCTGGTGCAGCCGCCATGTTGGACTTCCGTGCTGAAATACGGGACCTCTCATGAAACTTTGAAACTGAATAACGATTCGAATAATCGCTCAAATCTATCGGAACTCGGTGCACATGTTCCCTCGTTTATACAGAATACTGTTCGACTTTATTCGACGTGAATTGACGGTCGGGAGTTGATGAAATTCTCGCCAAAATAACAGCTCGCGATCGTCGGATGGTCGACGATTTTTAGCCAATGTACCGAAGTGTAAAACGAAGAAATTACTCGATGATTCAATTTTTTGTCGATGGAGATATAAAGAGATTTGTTATATTGTAATTTTCAATGCTATTTCGCGAGTTGTGAAAGATCAGTGACGATGAGAACGGCTCGCGCGTTGGATTTAAATTTGAGAGGTACTCTTGCAAGGCATCGCACCATCTTCAAACCTCTCGCTTTGAGAGAAAATATCGAAAAGGTATCGGGATCCGGTAAAATAGGGTCGAATGAAAAGCTGTTCGTTTTGAGTTAATTATTTCGCCGTCATCACAGAATCGCAGAAAAATTTTCCGCAGTTATCTTTGCTTTGATTTCGTGACAATAAGTTGAATGACGTCGAAAAAAGTGGCAAGAAAACCCTTTAAATGTTAAATACGATTGCATAATTCTGAGTTGAAAGTCTTTTGCCAAAAGATAGCGTACTCTGGCATGTTGGATCCCAATATGGTATGATTTTCAGACTTTTCTCATTCGATACTCTTCGACAACAAAAATAGACGAATTGCAAGTTTTTGGTCCTTTGATGGGCGATGTCCGTGGTCCAACACCACCCCTCCGTTTGACGGTGTTAGTTCTAACTAATAAAGCTTCACAGCGTAATTAATTAACCCGTTAGGTGAAAGAAAATAACATAATAATACAATAATAGTAAGAATAATGATGATAATAAAAACAGTAGTAGTAGAAATAATAATAAGAATAACGATAATAATCACGTGACACGTGTATATAACAAACAGTCTTTTGAGTTTGTACTCTGATATTATGCCGCATGGCAGTGCACTAGCTCCTAAAACGAGCCGAAATATAAAACACTGAAAGCACGTATTAAGTTAGAACACAGATATCAAAGCCTTGCGAGTTTTCCCTTCAATTCAAGATGTTACCTGCGTATGTATAACATCTTCCATATAATGGCATAAATATTGTATGGTTTTCAACTGCGAGAATACTCGCAAGGCGTATTATAGGTACAGTTATGCAGGGAGGAATGGTGTTTTTTTCATCTCTCTCCTTTTCTTCACTTTCAATATATGTATATATATATTATACATAATAATATATATATATATATATATATATATATATATATATATATATACTATAAGAATACATTAAATAAATACATACATATATAAATATGTATATTTATATAATATTAAATAATCTGCAGTGTAAATATGAAATAAATAAATAATTTTACATACTTGAATTATAACGAGTATTCGAGCCAATAACGTACTTTTTAAGCTCATTCCGTCAAGAACTAGTGCATAATTATTATCAATCATAATGTGATAATGTAGATGTATATATATGTAGTATGTACGCACATTTCCTTTGATTTTTATATAATTTGGTAACGAGCGTGTAATGATAAAGTGTGACGCATGAATATTCGTATTACGTGTATGATTCTCAGGAACTCAAGCTTTGTTGGCACGAAGGGTGAGAAAATTGTCAACGATAAAACGGAAACAAAATAAAAAGTAAATAACAACAAATCGTTGGTAAAAATTATTTCAGGACTAGTACGCGTTATTTATCGAGAGAAAGAGGAAAAAAATTAATGAGCAAATAAAAGAATACAAAGATAAAGCTGTGAAAATAATAGTAACGATAATAATACTTTGTACAAAGGTGACACAACTGAGTGCATATCACTTTATAGGTACATGAAGTTCTCCACACATTTTAAGAGCGTGATAAATTAAGCTCTTAAGAAAACGTTAATGACGACACGTAACTACGACGTAATACAGTTAAACGTTACATAAAAAAAAAAAAAAAAAAACTGTATGTGTCTTTGTATGGGAAGAAAAAAAAATATATATATATATACGTAATTTACAAAAAGACAAAAAGAAGTCAACAAATCAACATTGAAGAACGAAAAATCATACGTATAATGTTACATGTATATAATGTGAATTCGTGTGCATGCTAAATGTATATACAATATACGTATATATTCAGCATAAAATGAAAACTGTTCTGTTTTTATGCGTAATGCATGTAACGAGTATTATATTAAATTTTTTTGTAAATATTTATAAAATAACAATATCTTCACGCGTGTAAAAAGTTTTAAATAATCGTAAACGCGCATGTAAATTTATTCGCAATTTATTCAAATACTAATTAGACAAAAATAGCGTCTGTTGCGTTTTAAAAATCAGGAAACCAAAAATGACAAAAAAAAAAAAAAATCGAATTTAGAAATTGAAGAGATTTTCTTTATGATAATTGAACATTTATATATAAATACATATATATCCTAACGAACTCGATTCTAATAAAGTTCTATTAATTGTCTCTGATATATCACAGCAACGATAATACGGTTTGTAATTTCCCTAGTTCGTTTTTCGTACAAACGATGACTAATATCATTTAGGAGATAAAAGGGATTAGCTATACAACTGTAAATATTTCTACGGGTTTGGAAAAATAATTTACCATGTATAATAAATAATGTCTTTGGAAACGTACTAGACTATTCTAAACCCAGAGTTTATACCGGCCAATAGTATAAGATATGAGAAGTAAAATAACGAGATGGAAGTCCAGAAGATGTTTCCCCACTTATACAATACAACTCGCGTGTTTATTTTCAGCTTTGCAATGTTTCAATTTTTTTTATTGATATACCGCTTTTGTAAACTGGTAAAATTCTCAACATCTTTGATAAATTCAAAGATGATTTTAAACGAAAGGAGTAGAAAATGAAAAATTTGGTCATTTTTCACGTTCAACATGAATTGAAATATTATGAATTGAACATGCGTGTTGAAAACCGTAAAAGAAAAATGCAGACTCTGGCGGAAATTTTTCTCTCCGATTCGCAAAAGTTTGGGAATAACGTGAAGCCAAATGATCTTAGAATATTTTCGAATTTTTTGAAACTTCCATTGCAACTAATTTCAACGTTTCGTGGTTATCTGATTGTGATCTTTTTTTTTTCATTTTTGCAAAAGCGAAATGGCCTGAGAAGTCTGACGAAAAATTTCCCGCCAGATGAATTGATGAAAATATTTCTTTCCGTTCGCTTCAACCTTTTCAAAGTTAACCTAAAATCATTCTGTAAGCGTTTGCTTGTTACTATATTGATCGTTCAGTCAGAATTTTCTTTTAGAAAGTTGTCGTTAATGGCTCGGGACTTGTTCCGATATTTTTCTCGTGTTTTGATGGGTGATTTGTGTTGTAGCGGAAGGTACCTACGATAATCGACGACGGTTAGTAAGGCCTCGACGCTTCCTTCGACCGTTTCAGCTGTACTTTAAGTCGCTTGGTGCCGATCTGGAAGCCGTTCATCGCCTGAATGGCCGCCTGGGCACTCGCCGCGTTGTCGTAGGACACGAAGCCTGAAATTAACAGTAATCGTTATCATTCACATCGGGCGATTCAAACCTTCCCGCTTTGTAGCAACCCTGGCAAACATGGCGCCTGCTGGAGCGATCAGCTGATCGCTTCCGGCTGAGTCCGCGTGAATCAGGCATCAGAAAGTGCCGTGAAATGTGCCAAGTTTTAGTTTCGTTGCGGAGAATCGATCGGGAGCAAAAGATTACGTGAGAAACGAGTTTTAAGTCTAAATATGGAACTTACCGAAACATTTGCTCAGGTTTGTCTGCTTGTCAATGAAAACTTTCGCCGAAACAACGTTGCCGAACGGTAGAAAAGTAGATGCGAGATCGGTATCGCTAAATTCTTGGGGAAGGTGGTAAATGAATAGGTTTCCTCCCTCAGGGCCTTCGATCTGTTTCCCGGCGGGACCGGAAGTGGAATTCTGAGCTGCCGCTGCCGCGGCGGCCGCAGCTGCAGCGGCGCCGGTGAATGCCGGAAACCCTGGAAAATGAAAAACGGTTGAAGGGTCGGAAAATGCTGAAGAATAGCTATTTTCGTATCAAGGGCGTAACGTTTTACACCCTAGTGCGATCCGCTGCCCGTAAGTCGGTGTGATTGCATGAGGGTGTGCAGTGTCATGTCCGTGATGCAAGCAATGTTTTTCGTCCCGGGTAGGCATAAAACGGAATTTCAAGATCAGGGTGCGGGCGTAAAATCTCGTTTTTGGCCTACTATGACGAAAAATTTCTTTCATTCCAGATTCGCTCTTTAATCTTGCGAAGCGTGCTAATTAGCTATTACACCATAATCATAACTATCAACCAGCCGAATGAGGTATCAAACAAATAATATTATCACATGCTGAAAATTACTAACGATAAAATTTTTATATGCATTATTATTATTTTTATTATTATTATTAAAATCACTATGATTATTCATACACACATAATAAAGTAAGAGTCAGAAAAATTACACAAATGCTTGGCTTTTTAACTTAGTGATTTGTTTATTGTTTTTTTTTTTTTTTTTTTTAGAAAAAGTCGTATATCATAAGTATAGTCAATGTATCGGGTGTTTCACAAACGCGTTTATCCAACATCTGTTTAAACTTGTTAGATATTTTTTCTACGAATCGATCACTGTCACACTTTTGGCCCAAGTGCCTGGCTAGGTTTTCAGTAAATGTATCTTTGCGCGTCACAAGATCGGCGCCGCAGTGTCTAGAGTATATTTTGTATGTCACTCGTCGAGTCAAGTTGTATCAAATTCTGGTTTGACACAGTAAGTCGTTATTATGCAGAAATTAATCAAATTTAATCTTCTAAAGTCGACGAAAGAAGACGCGGAAACAAAAATCTAATTCCGATGTCAACATTTTGTCACTTGGTCGAACTCCATGCCTCGTAAAAAAGAAAAAAAAAAAAGAAAAACCTTCGACTCTATCTAACCGAGAAAAAACATATTCAGAATATCGAAGATACCTTGACGACTTATTACTGACGGATTATTACTAATACGGCATGGGGAAACTAATTTCCATTAAAATGTGTCCAATCGAAAATTTGTTTGAACGGTATTTGTACTACACATTTCACTAATAACTCTAGCCCACACATGAAAATTAGAATGTAAAAAAAAAAAAAAGCCATGTATGAAATAAAATAATAAATTCAATCGCGTCAGGCAAAAATAAATATGACGACAAGTTGCGACGACGTAGGCGTAAAAAAAGAAAATTAGAAAATGAGAGGAAAAAAAATAATGGCAACTACGGTCATTTGATGTAATTACTCACTATGCAACTCTTTCTTTTCCACTGTCACCGTTGTCTTTCCAATGAGAGCTTTAATTCGAAATATTCTCATCAGATCTCGGAATGCATGTATTATTCTGTCATTTTCATTATTATGAGATGAGTCTTATATCGATTTGAAGAGACGTACATTTTTTTTTTTTTTTAAATATTATGGTTAGCTGTGTTCGATAACGTTACTTAATATTGATCAAACAAGCGTTTCCCAAACTTAAATTGTTATCGCTTCCATTAAAAATAATGCAACTGACCTGCGTATTGCTGCAAGCTGGAATAAGCGTTTGTCAGGGAATCCTGGAGGCCGTTGAGAGGTGCTCCTGTCAAGGAGTTTAGCGCTAATGACGTCACAGGACTCAAGTTGCCTCCCGTCGACCCTGGAATAACGTATATTAGTTAGAATTTTTTTTGTTTAGACTTATTTGCAAATACCAAAACTAATCAGGGTGAGATTTCTGTTCGAAGAATGTTTTAAAAAACACAAAATGTGTGAAAAAAATGGAAAATATTTTTCATATACATAAAGTAATTATGAGAATTGAGAAATTACGTCATTACCTTGTTTACGTAATATTGGCGTTTACGAAACAATTGTTCATGCAAAAATGTTCGACTTCTTTTCTGTTTCATTTTTATAATTTTGGCACAAAAGAAGCTCAAGTTTATTTTCTGCCAACAAACGAAAACCCGATGAAACATTCTTAAACCCTTTCTGTTCACCTCTATTTGAAAACGACAAATCAGGTTCCATTTTTAAGATTTTCAAACTTTTCAACGAGATTTCAAAATGTTCTTTCTGCTTATCCAAATAAGACCCTCGTTTAAAACATCAGGGAAGAAATATTGAAAGAAACAAAGGAAAATCATTCATCTATGCGATCTACGTAAAACATAAAACGAAAGCAACGATTTGTGCAGTGATTTGAACAAAACTAAATCACAATATGTAGTCATAACAGTAGAAACTAAAAAACCAGAACCACACGTTTATCAGTATATATATATAAATACATAAATACACAAAATCAAAGTAAACGTGACCTATAACTGATCTTTGAAAGTTATGAAAACAAGACTGTGGCGAATATATACGAATTCCCGTCAGATTAGAATAAACAGAAGGTGAATTGTATAAAGAGATAGATTGGATTGGAAATAGCGAATGATTTGTTCCGCGGCGCAATATTTAGATTACCAATAACTAGCGAGTCAATTATTGCAGCTGTAGCTTAGAACGATTGTTATGTAAAATGGCCGCAGCAACGCGTTGATAATGGAGAACTTAATTGTGGATCAAACGGTCTGCAGGCGTTAGCTATACGAAAAGTAAATAAACTTTCGAGTCGAGTAAGAAATTGCTGCGAAATCGTACGAATCAATTGATTTTTTAAGTTCCATGCTAAGTATAGCCAGTCTGCTGCGGATTCAAGACGGTGATACATATTTTATGGAAGAGTTCGTTTAGAAATTAATTGCCGGCGCAATGTTACTTGGCGCTATTTTCGTTCAACTTTAAATTGCAGCAGGCGAATTATCGGTGGCTATGTGTATAAATTATTCAGACTGTAATTATATGGCAGTGGGTTATTGTAGAATATTAAAAGCGTGGCAATTGTGCGGGTAAGTATGGCTATGATTTTTGCTATCGTATTAACAAAATAAAAGTTGCTCGTGTATTCTCGTTTAGTAAGGAATTGACAGCAAAAAATAAATTCAAAAATTTACTCAGACCTTAAATTAATCTCTCAAGTCTTTGAAATGAACAAATTTTGAATTGAAATTATTTCACGTGCGCTGAATATGAATACAAAAGACAAAAACGATAAATTAAAAAAAAAGCGAGATTAAAAAATAAAATAGTGAGATAACATTTTTTAAAAACGTACAAGAAATAAACATTTTCAAACTCTCCAAAAGATTTGCAAAATTGTTGTTAATATTTCATAATACGCTTATCTTTAAAAAAGACCGTAACATTAATTCAAGCAGGAACAATATTTTTATCCCAATTGAAGGAGAGAGAGCAAAAAAAAAAAAAACATATTGGACTAGTTGAATAATTGTCCGTGTGATTACTGATTTTCGAGCAATTTGTTTAGCGGGATTAACTAATGTGTGAGAACGAGAAGATGAAGAAAAAAAAAAAAAAACTATGAGAATAAGTAAGTGTCGTCAAAAAGAACTTAGAAATAAGGTTTAGAACACCTCTACTAATTTGTTTAATATCATTTTTTTTTTTAGTTTAATATAACGTATAAGATTATATTAAAACGTGTAATTTACGTATAAATTAGCAACACCGATGAGAAGAAAAAAAAAAAGATTAGCACAATACCAAAATTTACGTATATGCATATAATACATGATAATTAAATAATACAGTAAGCTTTGGATTAACTGTAATTAAGAAGAAAAAAAAAAAAAAAAAAAATAGAAAAAAGGAAAAGAATAACACGAAATAAAAATTGCAATGCAGAAAGTATTTCATGTGCAATGCACCGTTCCCATGCTGCACTACGTGTAAAATACTAATAGACTTGATAACGTTGATATGCATTCGACGTGTAACTATATTTCGGTACACAATCAAAGTACTACTTCTTCTCACCTGTACTTCCCGTCTTTCCAAGTAGCGCAGCTATATCCGGAAAACATATAACAAGTCGTTAAAATATAATTATATTTATATCTAGGTTGACGTTGTATATTTTTTAAGCCTAGATTAGTGGGTATATGTTGAATATTTTTATAGGCACCGATGACGGACGGTTTAAAAATAATTTCGACATTCGGAAAAAAAGAAAAAAAAAAAAAAAAAATTCCAAAGATATTCGAAAACTAAAATGTTTGCCAAGCGGTATGAGAATCGAGATGAAAAACTAGAATCTAAAACAAATAAAGAATAATGTGAAAACTGAAGATATTGACGATTGGCTGTCTAGTTGTTATTTTTATTTTTATTATTTATTTCACATCGAAGATGTTGGAAACCGTCCACTAGAAGTTTTATGTTATTAAGATGCACGTAAAATTTTACGAACGTGAATACAACGTGTTAATGGTTAAACGCACACTTTTTGTTGCTTCAACACTTTCGGGGTGCGATAATCTAATTCAAAGTATCCTCGAGTAGACCGATAAAATAAGACGAGTCGTTATTATTTGAAAAAGAAAAAAAAAATGTCTCATTCATTATTCTAACACTTTAATACATAATATTATAGGGTGAGCGATAATAATTATTCCGTAAACATAATTCCATCGGTCAATATTTCGCGTCATGTTTGTTACGTTATAGCCGTAAAAAATATGGTTATGTATTCGGTTTTTATAACCGCTGAAATACCACTAGGTATAATGTAATATGCACTTTAGATGTAAATTTATGTATTGACAATATTGCTCGATATGTATTATGAATACATTTGTATTTATTATCTATGCGTATATGTGTATATATATATATGTATAGGTAATAATCTATACACACACAATACATGTAAGTATATATGTATAAAATAATAATAAATATATGCATTGTGTGTAATACACAATACTTCCACGAGTTAGAGACGTATTTGATAGGGGGGTTGAGATGGGATGGGGTGTTGTTCAGAGATACGGGGTTCATTATTTGCAGCGGGATATTAATTGTTGTAAACTTTCGAGGGCCGTCCAATTAGCCATATCTCTACGTAATGTGCAAGTTTCGCGTTGCAGCCAGCCGTAGAGGTTGCGGATTTGCCATTGAAATCGCGTTACAATCATACGTGTTCTATGTGCAACGTCCGATTTGCGGAAATATTGAGACAATTACAACAGCAATCGATTTTCTGATTTCAATAGAGATTTTATCGGAATATCGCAAAGTTTTGTTGATCTACTTCGTATGAACTATGTATGCGAGTCCTGCGGAGTTAATTTGCTACATAATGTATTGTCAATTCTTATAACCTCGAAAACCAAATTTGGAGCAAACCTTGCAAAGTATGTAGGTACCTTTTTGCAATGTGACTGCAATATTTCAAACTTTGCGAAGTTACGTTGCTGCAATGTTTTTGTAATATTTCAAATTGCGTCGAGTTAGAGTACAGCAATGTGTTTGAAATATTTCGAGCCTTGCAAAGTACCTTTTTACAATGTTTTTTCAATGTTTCAAACTTTGCGAAGTTACGTTGCTGCAATGTTTTTGTAATATTTCAAATTGCGTCAAGTTAGAGTACAGCAATATGTTTGAAATATTTCGAGCCTTGCAAAGTACCTTTTCACAATGTTTTTTCAATATTTCAAACTTTGCAAAGTTACGTTGCTACAATGTTTCTGTAATATTTCAAATATAGTGGAATTAAAGTACAGCAATGTGTTTGCAATATTTTGAACCTTGTAATGTGAATTTTTGAAATATATCTGTAATATCTCAAACTTTGTAAACTTACATTGCTGCAATGTGTTTGCAATATTGCTCACTGTTACTGTGGGCCAGATAACTAAAGATTTGCAAGTCAGAGTTTCTCCCTCTCCCCTATTTTTTTTTTTTTTAATCACACCAAGTTCAATAGTCAAACAATTATTAAATCTTATGGACATTGTTGCGAGAACAATAAAATAAACATGTATGAGATAAAAAACTGCGAGTATTGATACAGAATCACCCATTTACATGCTGCGTTAGTTCTGTATGTATGTATGTATGTATGTATGTGTATGCATGTGTGTATGTATGCATGTATATATATATATATATGTATATATATAAGCGTTAAATTGTAAGTTAAGCGACGCTGGAGGTGAACGAGAGTCTTATTATGCCGTCCAACAGCGCACTTAAATCACAACGGAGGAGCTTTTGCCAACTGAATACTAAAACTGCGAAACCGAACCCACTAATTGAGTTATTTTATACCAATTCTACATGGTTAATGCATCGTACGATAGAATGTACATTACACCCTCAAAGTTCGGCACAAAGTTTTCCTGTACAAAAGGTCCCATTTTCTGCTACAACGAAACCAATAAAAAATATAATCACGTCCTCTATAAATATCTCAAAGTATCGACGAGGTTCAATCGGTTACAGTTTCTTCCTCGCAAGTCGTGAACTTCGCTTCGACCGAAACATTGCTTTTCGCAATGTACAAAGGGTGCGAAATGTTTTTTTCTCTTTTAACATACATAAACCGAGAAATGCACATAAAATTGTAAGGTCGATAACAGACGCCATTGATCGGTACTCGGGGTAGTCCGTTGTTCGTTATAGACGCGTTGGAATGAGAATAATTGCAGTTTGCAATCTGACGCAGCCGCCATTAGCAAAATACTGACAATAATAATAATTATAACAACGACAACAACAACATTAATAATAACAATAATAATAATAATAATAATAATAATAATAATAAGCGATACAGAAATCAAACCGTCGTTAGTCAATGCTTCGCTAATTGGGTTATCAATTAAATCTAGTTTAGTAATGGTTAATACTATACCAGGCAGTGCGACACGTACATAGCGACATACCTGCAGTTGAATTTGCCAACCCGCTGAGCGCTGAAACACACGCAACCACAATAATTGTATATCAGCATGCGTCGATGTTTAGTGGTGGAAAATTTTTCATGATATTCAAGAGTCAGTCTCGTAAAATTCCCTTGTAGATACCAGATTATATTTTTCACGCAAAACGGGCGTCAAATTTTCTACAACAATCTCGGCACACTTCGTGTGGTAATGAAGAACGGTAAACGGAGAGCACAAACAGTGAGAAGGAAAAAACCAAAATGTTGCCAGTTTTTACAGAGTCTGTACCGATTTATTTTTATCCTTTGTCGATCGATTTAACCATTATCGTGTACGTACGTACGTCGTACGTGTTACACGTCTGTGAGGTGAATATGGTATTTTACTATACCATTTGCATGTTGTAACAACGTTAAAGCAAAAGCGACAGAAATACTGCATGCAATAAATTAATAATAACAATGATAATTGTAATAACAATAATAGCAACTATGGTAATAATAACAGCGATAATGATGTTTGCAAAAAAAAAAAAAAAAAAATGTTCTGGTTCGATTACTTTTTTCAATATTCTCTGTTTCTGAGCTTTAATTAAAAGTTAAACTCAACTATCAGGAATTTCAGCTGATGTGTATAGAAAGTATTGTATATGCAAATTTTTTACTAACGCGAATATTTACACATTCAAAAAAAAAAAATAAATAATAAAGTCATTTCAAAGTAATTAAGTATTAATTTTGGATTACATAAAGAATAAAAAAATGTCTACAGAAGCAAGGATTGTGAAATTTTGGATTTGGCGAGGGTGTGGAGGGGGAGACTCGAAGGGTGAAGTTAAAGGACTGTGATTCTTTTTCTTCACTCACTGTTTGGAGAGACTTGGAGGTTTCCGTTTCCGCCTGTCATGGCAGCCAGAGTTACGAGGTTTTGCATACTCATCGGTGACACTCCAGCCCCTGTTGAAAAACACAGGGATACTTTGAATTAGTCGAGTGGCTTTTTTAGTTCTTATCACTGTTGTAACATTCAGTGTAAATATTGATGTACGTATGTAGAATTCCATTACAAATCAAGAAAATTTTCATCAATCTAAAAAACATCTAAACAAAACAAGAAAGTCTTCAGAATTTACCAAGAATTTCAAAGCAGGTGAAATTTTGAAAATGCTGAAATATTTGCAACTCAAAGGTGATTTTATACAATAATATAAAAAAATTTTATTGACTGTATTAGAGATGCAACGATCACTTAAAAATGTTTCGGCGAAATCAGAAACGGTGAGGGTAGAAATCGGTTGATTTGGCACGAAATGTCCGATGTGTAATGAGTGGTGATGTGGTTTAGAAAAATTTCGAAAAACCCGAAACCGCCGTTCTTCGCCTACTTCAATGTATCGTAAGCCGGTAGTTAATTAATCAACCCCTCGCTCTGCTCCGCTGCAGAGTGATTTACCGTATAAAGGATGAATTGCTCTAATTAACCCGACGTCAACGATCCTTGGACAATAAATTGCCTTTCCCCCCGATTGATAAAATCTAATGAAATTCAGCGTGTAGATGTGCGTGTTTCAATCGTTGATTAAAAGTTGTACAGAGCGTTGGGAATGATTGGAATTGACGGAAAAAAAAGAAAAGATAAAAAACAATCAGAGTTATGACCCAAAAATTAGTGCTCGAGGTTTTCAGCCCATAGCACGGAACATTATCAAGTTGTGCTAATAAATTTGTGACATCGCGGTAGGATTCGAATAAAAGTGTCGATGAACTGGCAAACGATGATTAATGGTAACGAAAGACGGAGCCTGGTTAAAATTCCGAATTTGAAAAGTTCCGAAATCGCCAAATTCCGATTTTTTTTTTTGGAGATGTCATTTAAAGTAAACAAATCAAACTCTGACGAGAATGGTCCGAAACTCGATGCTCAAAATTCCTAAAGGATAAAATGCTGGAAGGGCACAACTCCAAGTCAAAGTTCCGAAAATGCAAAAAGGAAAAAATTTTAAAATCCGAAACATCGAATTTCACCACTTTGATCTTTCTTTGTTCTGGATTCTCGATATTTTTACGTTTGGAATTCTGGTCATTCTGATTTCCGCTTTTTCTGATTTTTTACGCTCACTCGTTGAGTAAACTACACGACTGTGTGAGTATACTTTACTTTTCGGAACTTTGCTCTATCGTAACTTGATTTTTCGAAACCTTGCATGTCGAAACTTTGTTGTTTTGTGAAATTTTGATTTTTTTACTTCAAATTTCGCCAACAAATAATTCGGATTTAGGCGCTATCGGAACTTTTCAAATTTGGAACTTAAAGTCCGCCCCTGAAAAACGTTAGTCTCTCGTCTTCCACATACATAAACATGTGTCAATATTCAACAACTAATCTTCTAATTCGACAATCGATCAAATTTCTAAATATCCGTTCAATAAAAATAGTTTTACACTCGAAATCAACACTAATTCTAGCCAAATGCATGATGAAGAGACGAGTTAAAAAAAAAAAAAAAATAGTGGACTCTCAAATTGAAATACTACACGAATATAAAATTTCAGCCATGATTAAAGAAACGTTTCATAATGAATCCGATAACCATGATTTCAAAATAATCGTCTTTTTTGATTTTCTGGAGATAGCTTGAGCAAATTTTTCCTTTACTTGTTTCCGATTCATCTGTAATTATTATTTTATTATATCGCTCTCTTTCCTGAAAATTATTCAAACTATAAAAATTCGAGTGATACGAGAAATGGTAAAATTTCCTGACTCCTATTAACGCAACGATTTTAATTGGAACCCGTTAGCCTGCATAAGGCGAAGATTAGTTGAATGTCCTCATTTTTGAGTTTATTGCTGCAGTTTTCTCATCAAGATGAGATCTTAGTTATAAAATGTGAATGGCGGAGAAGGATAACTCGCGGAATGCCTTAAAAACAAGCTGGGGACATTAATTCCTTCTCCAATCTTGAGGTCCAAAGCCTCTAAAACCCGGGACACGTTTCCTCCTCGACGTAACGTCCGACTTAGATGCAGCTAATAGACGCTATAAAGTTACCGTGGCTGAAGCTCACGGAGGCGAATCCCGTCAAGCTAGTTAAACTTCGGATAAAAATGCGCTCGTTAATCTCTTCGACTTGGTGTCTCGAGTTTAACGCGGTCGTCAAAAATATCCGATATGCCTGCATCCTTTATTGTTACATCGTTTTTCATTGTCTATAACTATTTACGAATTCGTATCACCCCGAGGAATTTAATCTTCCTCTAGAAATCCCCTGGAACTTGCATCGAAGATAGAAAAAAAAACAAAAAACGGATAAAACACAATAATTTGTCCCGGGCAGTGATCAGCAGTAAAGCTTTTCAATTGTAATGAAATTTCAACATCACCGTCATACAAAATAATTCAGTCTGCAGAATTTGCCAGTTTTGTTCCAAGGCTTGAGAATTAAAAAAAAATCAATTTCTCACATGTCCTATGAATGTAACTAACTATTACGTCATTTTTGATCGCTTAAGTGGAGTAACTAACTGCTATATAATACATGCGATGAAAATAATCAAATAAGAAACAATTTGCAACGAAGTGATCCGCATTGACCCTGATAATATGCTCGACAGACGAATCTTATATAACTCGACGCGGCAATTTAACATCACGCAGTAGACAAGTTCAAGCTTTAAACACCAGGGTTAAGTAGCGTATACATAGTAATCGAATTATCATATATTTGCGAAAAGTTTGACCTGCGTTTCCCTTGGCATGACATGAGTTGATTTCATACGAAATTCGGTTTTAAAAATTGAAAAGCATTAAATTTTCTCAAAATTATGTTATTCGTTCAAAGTTATTCTATTCAGATATTTAATTTCCCAGCTATTAGAGAAAAATAAATTTGGCTGGAAATTCTAAGCAATATTGTACTGGATTTCACGTTTACCTCTACATTGTACAAAATTAAAAATTTTAAATCATTAACCTGCATGACAGTTAAGTTCGGAAGATTTAAAAATATATACAACAATAACATGATAAATGATCGGAAAAAAAATTATAATTTCTACGACCTTTGTTCTCAGAAAACAATGGAACGTAAGCTAATTTGGGAATTGGAACACACCCTGGTATTTCTCTGAACTTGCGAGTCACCTTGTTGATGTAATAATAATAACAACAACAACAACAATAATAATAATAAGAACAACAACAACAACGCTAAAATTTCATGGGTAAAAAATTTTTACTTGTCATTGTGCTCGTATACACGCGAAGCGGAGCATTGCAAAATACTTTATACGAAAATTGCAAAACTTATATGAAACCTAAATTCACTTCTTCTGACATATATATTATATGAAGATATATTTTTATACAAGTCACGTTATATAGTTAATTTTTGAACCAACTACATTTTCTTTATAGGGTGTGTAAAAAAAATTTTTTTTTTCGACTTATTTTGCGGCCACTCCTTACAATTTTAAGACCCTAAAGATTGTATTATGAGTTGAGAACAAGATGTTTATCGAATAAACAAATTTTTTTATTGCACAGTTGCTATTGTTTATAAAAAAAAACTATGAACATAAGATTTAAGTCGCCAAACTATCACTATAAATAGAATTGATCTGAATTGTTACGTAGAACACGATGGTGTTGGAAAAAAAAATTTCAGCTCAAAAGTGTTCATAATTTTTTCATTGTGGTATGAAAAAAAATTTGAACATTGGATGAAACATTTGTTTTTAACCTCAAGTACAATCCTAATGGTCTAAGCGTTCTTTTCCTCCCAAAAAGTGCGTCATAGGCGGTAATTAATTGACTGTTGTAATTTGAAATGTCTAATGATCGGCAACTTCTCATTAAACTACAAAGTTTGGTCCGCGCGAGGATATTTTTTTCTACCAAAACCAAAGTTTTTAGGGTTACCAGCAAGCAAAATGGTTCCTTTTCGATACACCTTACTGCTTGATCAAAGTTACAATTGAAAAAAAAAAGTTAACAAATGACTCCTTAATATTATCCTCGACTGGGGAGACGTTATAAAATAAATTTCGAAACAAATAACATGAAACTTCTCTACGAGCCGTGTGGAAATAAAATAATAAAATTTGGAGAGCACTGACCGTACTCACCCGCCGAGTTGCTAAGAGACGCCAGCGTCGCTAGGCCTTGTAAATTGGCGGGGTTGATTTCCGGCGGACTGGGAACGGTTTGGGGCGCTGCGGGTGCCGGCGTTCCTCCCCCAAGACCGAGATGCTGCTGAAGCAGAAGCTGGTGCTGAACACTGGACAGAGCGTTGGCATTCGCCGCGGCGTTTGCAGGTGTGCCAGGATTCGAAGAAGCTTGAAGCTGCTGCAGAAGTTGGAGCGAGGCCGGCGCCAACGAATGCGTTTCGTTCTGAAACGATGGTAAATAGTTTTATGCAACGCGAGCATGTTTACCTGCATTTTTTCACGCGTGTTTTCGGTACGAAAAGTAGCCGTTTCTATGACGGTCGAGTGAGAATGCGAATGCGCATGTGCGGAGTACTGTAAAGACCACTTCTGAGTCCTAGGAGTTGAAAGTGGCCTTTTCTGCACTGCGCGCATGCGCTGCGGCGAACAAATCTGAAATTGCGCAACCCTAACCTCTAACCTAACCTCAATATCGTGCTTCGTGAATAAACGCGTAACATACTCTTGTTATATAAATAATAGTGTGCGACAAGGAGGCGACGGTCTTTTCACCTCGGACATTTGCAATATTCGTATTAGGCTCACGTTCGACTTCCATTGCAAACTTAAGCTCGACCCGAAAAGACCGGGTTTGCCTCCTTGTTACACAATATACTATTTTCAGGCATTTGCAATTTTCACTGGTTTGAAATTTGAATTTCGAAGGCACGTTAAACAAGAACATAACTCAAAATCCATGGTCTTTTGTTAAAGTATGTGCGTGTTTATTTTTTTACTCACGGCAGATTCACCTAAACTTTTTACTCAGGTTCGACAAGCATCTTCGAAAAATATGGGTTTTTTTTTCAATCGCGGAAAGCACATCACTTCAAGTTCCACTAACTTGTGATGAACAAGCACGTTCAAATTGTGTGGAGTTACAATAAAGAACATTTGTTGTTTGAGCTTCAAAAAGTTGATTACATTAATTTGCTCAAAACAAAAATAGACGTTGACCTTGATACTGAAGTTGAATACAGTTCTGAAGCACATTAGTACGTGTTTTTTCACAGTGATTTTTCAGCGTCGATTCTTTACGTCAAGAACATCCGCAGTTATATTTTTTCAAAAGGGTAAAGCTAGGGTTAAATTTGGCATGACTAATGCTCAATTAACAAAAAAACAAAATAGCGATAAAATGATAACTTTGGAATTACAAAGAAATAAACCAGTGTTCAAATCGTTGAAAAAAAAACGAAAAAAAAACTTCATCTTCAGTAAAATTTCAGTGAAATCAAATGTTTTAAATAATTGTTTGGTATCCGGAGAAAACGGTGAAATTACAAGAGAAAAAATATTAGTAAAATATCCGATTTGAAAAATACGAGTCTGCTCTCTATTTTCATTTACCAATAACAGGCTGAAATAGTTTTGATTGGATAGTTTCAAGTTTCTGAACTGAATTACAAAAATTTCGAAACGTATTTAGGGAAAATTTGCAAATAAAGAGAAAGAGATGAAAAGCAGGTCAGAAAACGAGTCTGGCGGGTTGTAAGAGAATGATGGTTAATTTAAAAAAAGCGAATATGTAGTTCCATCGGTCGGTAGGAGAAGCTGAAAGGTAATTTAGTTATTAAAAGGAGCGAGGGTAGAGTTCGCTGCATGGCTTCAGCGTCGAACCGAGTCGACGATATTCTCAGGGACGAAATCATTCCGCCGATAATTACGTTTGACGAAGTAATTAATTACGCAGAATTTTGTTTCGCCCAGGTTTCTTGACTCCACGTTTCCTCTTTGCTGGCTCCCTGGCCTTTCCTCTTGTCATTGGAAAAGCCCGAGTCCCTCTAAGTGCTTTGACATCGATGTTGCAGGAAGTACATGCTGCTGAAATACCCCCTGCATCGTCGCTTAATTAGCTGTACGGTTTAAGCTCGGAAATACGAGGATGCCAAAAGTTCCTTCAAAAGGATCTGGACTGCATTGAGGAAGAGGTCCTTTCAATGAGCGACTGTGGGAAGCTTAAGAACTTCTGTTATCAAAAGGAGGAAAACCATGATCATGAGGAACGAAAACGTATCGTGATAGAGAACTGAATTCCTGGACTGGTAACGACTGCAAAATGGCCGCTACTACCGCATCAAGTCGTTTGAAGGTCCGTTTCTTCTTCCGTCGTTGTAGTTTCCACCTCAGACTTTGTAGGACAGTCTGCATCCTTTTGTTTAGGTTTGTTCCAGAGGGATTTGAGTCTCGAACAACTATTTTACAGCGTGTTTATCACTGTCACCATGTACAGTAAGACAAGCAGCCAAACCAAAAGGTTTAAATCGTTGCAACGATAAACTTGATGGTTACTGGTGATGTGTCGGTATTTTTGATGAGAGTCACTGGTTTTTTTGATGACAGACTTAGCGATCGGATCTTTTCATGGTAATGACAACAAAACTTTCTTGGGAAAAGAATTTGACTGGGAATCAGGGGTTTCATTTTTTGACAAAGATCAGTAACTTAGAGTTCAACATCTCTTTGTCTTGGAAAAGGATTCGAAAGCCAGGAATAAAGCTACTGCAGTGGCATTCGATACTCACAGTCGTGAGGTAGTGAGGAGCCATGTTGACACCAGCAAGGTTCCAGAGGTTGGCCTGTATCTGCTGCATCCTCTTCTGATCCTTCTCTTTCTGCGTGTCAGCGAACTTCACAACCAATGGTGACGAGCATCCCTGAAACGAGAGGAGATAAATATTTTGTATTGTATTTGTTATTGTCAGAATATACAGGGGTTGGCTTCAGATGCAGATGAAACAGCGGGTTCAAGAACGGAGGTGAAGAAGACGGAAAAGTACGACATTGCATAGTCGGGTGGAAAAATGGCAATCGAAAATGCAATCATGCCGGTTAATCAGTTTACGCTCGAGTTACACGCGAGACGAAACTTCGTCTTTTCCTTCCGTGCTTCTGTAACTGGAAATATTCATGATATTAAAATGGTGTCTGCTCCTGAATCGCTTCGAAGAAACAAGCTGGGCAGCAGAAGTAGCCAGAATCCTACAACGTCTTCGCATCCAGACGCTATGTATAACACTCGACGAGATGCGTATAAATAAATGCATAATACACTCCCACTTCTCCAACGCTCCTCTAACCGTGCATGGAAGATTTTAAAAAATCAAAAGAGAGCAAGTGGGATTTCAGACTTAGAATGCACCAGACTGGATTATTTCGAAGATCTGGATTCAGATAACAAGTTTCCGTGTTCCAATCGAAGTTAGAATCTCATCGATCACTGTGCGTTACAAATGTTCGTATTTCTAGATTACTTTCTTCATGCGGTAAATGGTTTGACGTACTATAGAATCAGCCTGCAGCCAATCATGAGAAGATTGAACTCCACTGTTCCATTTACTCGCATACAACAGTGACAACGGGTATGGACCTTTCGCCAAATTTTCATTCCCAAATGGCCCTCCGCGTGATTTTCAACCTGGATTTGTATTTTGCTGATAAAAATTGTAAGTATGAAAAATTGATGCCAGATCTGGGATGCCTGCAGTGCATGAATCAATATCCGAAAACACTCGTGTCTCAAATCGCTGTGCTTTCAAAGCTCATTTTTTCACAGCACAAGAAATATTTCACTATTGTTCAAACAAAATAATATATAGAATAGTAAATTTTCTTTGTACTTCGTTTTTTTTTTCTTCTTCTAAGAATGAAGGAATTCTCGGTGGTTGATAATATCGACATGTTGCCGACTGCTGATTGGCGGTTCCGTTTGCATCGAGGGTCGGTACGAATGTTCGCAACACTGTGATGGCTTATCGAAAAGTGATAAAAGACACCGAGCAGTAACGGAAAGTGGATAACGTCGTAGATCATCGGGCACGTCGTCGTGTCGTTGTAAAATTGTTTATTTCAGAATGCAAGTCCGGTCACGTAACGTCGCGCGGTTTCGTACCTATAAAAATAGTCATCGGCCTCGTACTAGTCATTGTAGTAGTTCGCGTTGTCGAGCGACAGTTCTAGCTAGCTGCGTGCCGTTTCTTTTCAGCTAAAATTTTGGATCGTTGCCACAGGCGTTCACACCAAAGCCTCTCTATAACTTACCTACAGGTCGATTCATCCACGATTAAAGACTCCAATTCCCAAGAACGAATCGACTTCGTCAAAATCTGCACTTCTATTACGGAAAAAATACTCCCGGGGCAAACACTCAATTTTAAGTATGAACCCTAAACTGATCATTACGCCAAACTGTTTTTGAGTATTCGTCCTCAAGATTTCGGAGTTACTACTCAATTTTTAGGGTGGTCCTGGAATTTGTTGGTTACGCCTAACTATTTTTATGAGTGAATCTTTGACGTTGAGTTTCGGGGTTAACCCTTAATGTTGGATGTGTGAATTTACTCCCAAAGGTTGATTATCCTGAAAATGCATTTCATTTTTTTCTCCATGATTTATCTTTTTATTTCTGACAATTTTTCGTCGGGTTAGTTTCATTAAAATAGATTAAAGTGCATTCCCTTGAAAAACTAGTACGGAGTTTTTGTAATCCACATGCTTCAAATCTTGCGTTTCATATTACTGAAACATTCTGTAGCTAACGTTCTGGATCCATTACAGAGCGATGAGCAAAGAAGTTATGTATGAGTTGGACAGCAGAAATGTAGGTACAGGACGACAAGTTTACACCGAGATGTCTGTCTTCCGATTGATACGTTTACATCAGCGGTAAACCCTGACGGATAATAAACGCCTCTATAACGATATTCGTATATGTATGCTTGGAGAAGTAAACTCGCGCGTTTCATCACTTGTGCGTATCAAATAAACACCAAGCACCTTTCGTTTTAAAAGTTCAAACGATAGAGAAATTATTTTATGTCTCCGAAACAATCGTTCTGACTATTCATATAATCCCGGTGATTAATCACCATGGAATTTTTCTTTTCCCAAATGATTGTGTATCGAAAGATATTTCAGAAAAATTGAAAAGAACAGGGTTGCGAAAATTTGATAAATCAATCTTGCACCTTACGTAGAACTAATTTCATAAAATCTTTACGGTTTTTTGGCGAACATAAACATTTCTGTGGCTGTCAGCAGGTCGATTTTGGATCTTCTTTATTCTCGTAATTTATTTCAATTATTATATTTCGTTATTCATTCATAATGACGTAGAAAGTGAATACGGAATTTGTGAACGAGGCAACATGACCCAGGATAAATTCACAAAGTGTTCCGCAGTAGAGAAATGAAATTCTCAACCATTTTTCCCACTCTTGCGATGCAAAATGGACCAATATTTTAAGGTTAGCCTAAACTAGACCTGGACGGGACATTTGAGTCGAAAAATCCGACGTCTGAGACCGAAATTAAACGGGGAGAGAACTATGATTCTAATTGTATAACGGGAACTGAGAACTGTAGAGAAGAGATATTATGTTGATAAAAGAAAGTGGATTCACATCCGGACCCAATTTCACATTCCTTTAACCCAATAATAACTGAATTTCCATAGACGACCCTACAATAATCAGAATGTCAAAAATTGTATAAGAGGAAACCGCAACCCCGGAAAATTATTTGCACGATTTTTATTATCAAGAAATTCGGGAACACTGTATAATTTCAGGATTATCTGCGTTGAGTGTTGGAATAAATTTGAGTAATTGTGATCATAAACTACAAAGTTTTAATAAACTTGGCGATTGAGGAAACAAGTTCCTATTTTAAGAGATCGGCAGTAAATATTCTCATGAAACGGAATAGTTTTAGAAAAATGCAGTCGACGAACTCTCAATTGTGATATGCAAATGTAATTGTCCAGGGTTTCCAACCCTCTGTAACACGGTTTCATTTTCACCGGAACGAGGCGTCGTGGCAATTCATGGATGATGGAAAAAAAGGAAAACGAATAAGGAAAAGGGTAATTGAATCGCTCGGGAAATAAGTATTCCCTTTATAGGACATGAAAGTGAATCGATTGAAATACGCGCGATTGTGATTAGCGATGGAGGATAATGTAAGTAATCGGAGCGTTGAAACCGGTGCACATGACATGCAATCGCATCGAGCGCAGAACTCTAAGGTTCAGAGATAAAATCAACATGGCGTTGGTGCAGCGTGGCACATGGGCACAAACTGCGTGGATGCTTATGAATATCGACGATAATAAAACGGTAATGCCTCGCAACGCGACGACGCAATGCTCAAACTAATTTGTTATTCCAGCTCGCGTTGCCATGGTCTAGTTAGCACGTGACTGTTAATCATTCAATAACGACATCTAAATGAAATCGAAGCAATAGTGCAAACCCAGTACAAACTCTGCAGTGACTTTCCAACAACTTTTGAATACATATACGGTTTATTTATGAGTAAACGTCGCAGTATGTTGTGTTGCCTATCACTGAGGGTAAAAAATATCGGTAAAACAGACTTACCGAGACATAATCACTTCGGTAAAGTCAAGCCATCTAATCACTTTAACGTCACTCCGAAACGCGATCACCGAACGCTTCAGCACAGATTATAAGCGATTGAACAGCAGCTTGAACAAATCCACACAATTTGGCAACACGGGGCAGTTCTAGCTCACCCGAGAGGACTTGAAACGGTCTGTTTTACCGATGTTTGTTTCCCTTAGGGGTTGGCAATTAAACATGCAGCGGTGCTTACTCGGAAACAGCCTGTATTCGACCTTCCTCATAAACACTGTATACTCATATTTTTTGAATGGTTAAAAATACGATCAGCACGACTTTCAATCGACTCAATACATACTCGTAGAACATTTAACGACTCTTTTTATCTTCTGAAGCCCATGAGACACCTTATGTACCATACTAAATTCGATCTGATCGAACTTTTGTAAAAAACGGTGTACACCTTGCTCGAAATTAATTTCTTCGTAGATCTTTTCATCAATTTTTGTCCTAGTTCAGTGATTCACTTATGCTTGCATCGAGTGATTCAAGTCCTAAGCCATGATTCAATAATGTGGTAATTTTGATCATTTTAATAGCCACTTTAACGTTCCTTGTAGTTTAACCTGGCTTCAAATAGAGGTTGAGGACAACTATCGCACTGTGTTCTCCTTTAAGTGTGGAATGAAGGAAAGGAATTGAAGATACTAAATCGATTATGCTTACCTCCATGGTCTGGGAGTGATGCAGCGACTTGATGGCGTTGATCGCGTACTGTTTACTCGCGAATGTCACGAAGGCACATCCTTTGCTCTGACCGGCAGTGTCTCTGAGGACAGTGCACTCTTCGATGGCACCATAAACTCCGAACATACTCCGCACGTCGATTTCACCGTACTTCTTAGACAGCATGCCGACGAATAACTTCCGTTCTGAAAAAGAGATTAGACAACGATTATACGAAACGCGTAAGAACGAGATCAGCATTCTATTGCCCGAAAATGGAAAATGTGATTCATAAAATTGGGTTTGATGCTGATTCGTATTGTAAAAAACGACAAAAGCCGATTGACGGTGAACTGGCGAAGAACCAACAAATTGCATTTCTTTAGATTTTTTAATTTCATGTCTGAGGTATTCGAACAATTTTTCTCACCGACGCGCAATGACAGGCTTCAATAAGTAATGAAAAATGACAACGAGTAACAAGAAACGGGAACGAAGACGCCGGCGTTTTTGCCAAACGTGACTAATTCTCTACTCAATATTACAATTGCCAGATGAAACGAGGCAAAGACAGACGAGTGATTAGTTTATCGTGACGTGTAACACGAAAGCGAAACAACTGAATTTGAAAACAGACTATTTTATTTTCTTTCGGGAGCACCAGTGGTATTATTGTTTCTATAAAAATCGCATATTTATTAATGAACCTGTTCGTTCCCAGAAATTAAAAAAAGTAAGTAAAAATGAGAATATTTGTTTTTACCTACATCAGAGATTATTTTAGAAATTACGGAAAGTAATTTAACCTTCTATTTATTTAAACCGAGATTAATAAGAAATACGAAATTGAAAACCTAGACAGAAATGAATAAATTTAATAAAGAGTTAAGGTAACGCACCAGTTCAATATTTATTTAGGTTGAGCAGAAAAAAGCGAACGAAAAAAAGTTTTGAAAAAAAAATGAACAGGAAAGAAAGAAAGAGAAGATATACAAATAGACGAGGGAACATTCCGACGGAAAAAATTATCTCACATATATGTTGTATAAAAAAAATCAATCGAGATGACCAAGTGAAAAACACTCAATCACCTGAGAAAACTTAAAGGAGGCGAAATGAAGGCCCAACAAGCGTGACCACTTTGCAGTTAAGTGATTGAATAATAACGGGCGTAAAATTTTTTGAACAGTAATTATATTATAATCTCGCTTTCATGAAAATATCAGTGGCAAAAGAATAATTGGCAGTGAAGAAGAGCGGAAGAAGGGCGGTTAAAGTTCCTGAATGAGTATACCGATCGGTCAGAGAATGTGAGAAGGATACAAGGAGAGAGAGAGAGAGAGAGAGAGAGAGAGAGAGAGAGAGAGAGAGAGAGAGAAGAGAAAGGGAGCACGCTTTTCGTTCAGAAGCTGGATTCGATCCTCGGCGTATAATATAGCTCTATATATCGGTTTAATTAATTTTCTACCCTCGTCAGAAGCCCCAGTTGCGAATTGTTTGACCTGCCCCGGCACTCTCGGCGGTCAGTTAATTTCTCCAATAGCGAGAGGCGTGGGACTGGAGAAAATTATTGCATCCGGTTGAAAAACAGGGGTAAAATATTAAAAGTGACGACACGACAAAAGCTTGTACAAAAATATTCATAAGATGGGGTATGATTAGCAAAAGAGAATATAGAGGTTTACTTATTTTATTTTATTCTTTACAATTTTCTGAATCGGTGATGCAAAAATAAGCTATCAGGAGACAGAGAATCGATTACTCTAGGCTGCTTCTATGTGTGCAAAAGTTGAAGATTTCGTGTTTCATGAATGAACAGTGAAAGTCTTTGAAGAGTTCGGACGGCTTACTGATATTTTTAATGCGAGAATCAATGAAACTGGTTTCTTAAAACGTGTTGAATTATCTTTAAAAGTGAAGTGCCGAGCTGTTAACGACTTTGGTTTTTTCATAAGACTTTATATCAAATATCAACCGACTAATCGTGCATAATTTACATGTTAGTATTCAAAATAAAATTAGTGCATACGAATTGAAATCCGAAACGTAACAAATTGTAAATTTTTTGATTCATTTTTCAACACTTGTTTTTATTCTTGTCATGATTCGGATTGCATAAAATATTGCGTAAAGTATCAAAGTGATTGTAGAATTTCATCACTATAAAAAAGTACAAATTTCTATTAACACCGGTTTAAATGCGCTCAGAGAAATCATTGTCAAAGGTTTCACAACTTTCTATCAATTCCGATATTTTTCTACCGATGATTTGACAATAAATAAAAATCGAGGGTGATCAGGAATCGAATGGAATTCGAGGAAACGATCCACTTCGCTGTTTGAACCGTGATCGGAAAGAGTCTACGAATCGGGAAACCAGAATCCATGTTTTTTCTTCGCACGTAATTTTGGGTCTGACTTTCCACCGGCAATACAACCCACACATATAAGTCACTAATTCAGGCAGCAGTATTTCGGATGCGGTCATGCATCTGAAATTAATCAATACCCGACAACGATCGCCGAAGTAAACCCCGTGGAATTGGAAACACCCTGAAAATCCATCCACGTTACGTCACGAGTTCAAAACGTTTCGAGCGCCGAACGATCCAACAAGCGACCAAAACCGGAACCGAAACCAAAACCATTGTGCGTTGCGGGGCGTGTAAGCACTCATTAGGGAAACGAGACGTGCCCGCGGAAATATATCGCCGTGCAGGGACAGCAAAGGTGGACCAAACCACGCATTCATACGTCATTAGAAAATGTCCTCATGACGTCCGAGTCTGGTTGTTGGCGCCATTTTATCACCGCATAACCTAAGTTTTTAATTATATTTGAGGGAAATCGTATTTGGAGTTTCGAATTACTCAAGTCACATAAATTAATTAAACATAATAATATATACGTTCAACGGTTACCTGTCAGCCTGGTTGCATTGATTTGATTTTTCTCCACCAGATGACGTACTGCAAAGTGACAATCGCAAACAAGAGAGAGTCGAAACAAAAGAGTGACGTTGGAACAATTTTTTACTTCTATTATAACTTGTACTCGGAAAATTTTTATTTCTGCATTTCTTTGTAAAATAACAGATTTTATTTGATAAATACTGATGATGCCTTCAAAATTTGTTTCAACTTCGCTTCTTTTTTATCAAACAGAAGTCAATTTTTCAACAGGTACGTATTCAAACAGGTTTTTTTCTGGCCGTGACTGGACAGAATTTCATTTCGCAGTTGAACGATTGATTAAAACCGCAAAACCGCAATTGATAATTATATTGATTGGTATCAGAATACAGTTTTTTTATTCTTGTTTTAACCTACATTTTACTGACAGACTAGATGGATTCTTTTACGTTTTCACATATCGGTATAAGTTTGCTCCTTCGATAATCAATGATTGATGCACAACTTCAACGAAATTTATTCCAACATTTCGGAATACCTTGAAGATCGTTGAGTCAAAATTTAAGTCAACTTCATTAGTAGGTTAAATACTTTCGACCTTTCTAAATTAATGGAAAGCTTCTCGATATATTTTTCAGAAGATAATTGCAATTTAAGGAGATTGAAAAAATCTCGAGTCGAAACTTGTGAGTCGACTTCTTTTGTAAATAAAATACTTTTCACCTTCCTCGGTTAGCCACAAGCCTTTTTCTATTTGATCGTCAAATCAGCGTTTTTGAAACAATATTGAAAAAATGCTTGCAGTTTTGAAAGGGATTGCAAAAGCTCAAGTCGAGACTTGAGTCGACTTCATTTGTAGATAACATATTTTTCACCTCTCTAAATCATCTAGAAACTTTTTCTGCTTGATCATGAATTCACCGTCTTTGAAACGATTTTGAATAAACGATTGCTGTTTCAAAAGGAATTGCAGAACCTTGAGTCGAGAATCGAGTCAACTTTATTTGCACACAGTTTCACGATTTTCTACTTCCATCGAGTCATTGACCTAGCAAGCCGGAACAGCATTCGTTGAAACTGCGAGGCGAGGGTGAGTTACAGCTACAGTATCGAGTTACGGAAGGTCCATTTGTTCCCTGGAAGCCGTTTTCTCGTGTAGCCGGTTCGCGCTGCGGCGGCTATTATCTCGCGAATATAATATCGAATGGAGAACGGAAACACCGGGCGATGCCACGTTGGCATGCCCATCCCCCATAACCCAGAAGCCAGGGAGTGGCTAAAGCCGACAACCGACCCCGTGTTGTTCGAGTGTCAGCGCTAATGGTCCGTTGTTTGTACTGTAAACTTAATTCTCCATTTTTCCCTCTCTCGTCTCGTCCGCGTAAAGAATTCCCGTCGATTTCAACTGGCTCACATCTCCGCAGGTCTTTGACTTTGAAGATCTCGAGAACGTGTTTGAGACACGCAGGAAGATCAGTTCGTTTAGATCTAACAGATTCGCATCGTTGTTACCAGGATTATCTTGGTCAGTTTCGGTTGAACGAAATTTCAGTATTGACATTACGCAAAGTTTGATACTCGTAAATTAGGAAGTAAGGGAAAACTGGATTTCTTATACTTGTGAGAATAATTTGTAGGTTATGTCGACTCTTTAGATGTCAAATAATATATCGTTCATGCATGTAATTGAAAAGTTTACGATCATTGTGCAATCAAAGATCACTACGCACTTGGAAAATACTGGTACTTCATTTTGTTTTCTGGGTTAATTTGTATCTTATAATTATATCAAAATTGTCCGTAATTTTCGCCCCTAAAACTCAACACTGTTTTCGACCTTTCGGAAGTCAAATCAAACTATTCGCCAATTAATGATTCAAGCTCTTCAGCATTTGTATCAACGGAAATAATCTTCGGTGCAACAATTATTATCAAGTTCCTCTATGATTTGTGACTCGCCACTTTAGCTTATAGCTGGCGGTATTTTAGAAGGTCCTTTATTGCTCCAATTTGAACAATGCGGAGCGGAATTAACTTGGTTAGCGTAATTCCTGACGTTGGGTATATTAGTTGGTAAATTCAGCCGGCATTAACGAACTATGGATACGTACATCAACACCCCAACAACACTGCAAGCAGAGAAATATATTTTACGAGGCGCAGCGGCACCGCTTTCGATTATTCCACCCTCCATATTGCGCCGAAGTCTCTGTATTTTAGTTTGGGAAATAATTAGCCCATGTAGCGGTTTCCCTAAGCCAAGATGAGTAAAGACAGCAGCTGCAAATTATATCCAAAGTTCGGCGCAATTATTCAGCATAAGCGATAAATTTGGAGTAATTTTTGTGCGAAAATAATCGCGTGGGATGCGAATAAGTAATTCTAACGGCAAGAACAGAATAATTCCAAAGATTTTGCGAAGTGTAATGAAAAACGGGGGAGGAAATGATTACCGGCCAGAGCTTAATGCCCCTGTACAACAACTAATTGTGCAAGAGAGCAAAGTTTGGATGCATTAATGAAGCGATTATCCGAATTAATTGCATTCCTGAGAAAGTCTCCACCGGCGGATCGGGTATTGAGGTATAAATGATTCAGTAGCGGTGATCAAGTCTGCAGAATACGAGAAAGTAGTCAGTCAGTTTTCGATTCAAACGGATATCAGCAGTCTCGCGATTAAAGTTATGTCGACAAATCAGTCACTGGTCAATTTGAGGAGAAAACTGAGAGAGGAAGTTTAGCGCGTAGGATATTCTACGCGACATTAGCACGTTGCCTTCTTCGATACTCTGGGACTCAGAGAAAGCTGATGTCACGGATGTACGTGAGCTGAGTAAGACAACGTTGACATTGTGCAATGCGTCTGAGACACGATATCAACTGTTTCGAAACGATGCAAACTATTTCGAAACCGATGTATCGATCATCTCACAACATTTAAAAAATTTTGAACATGGCTTTTGGTTTCGTTACGCATGTGACAAAAATACACAACGCGATAAGTGATAGAACCAAGAATATAGAAAGGGAATAATAACTTGGGCGGGCTTACACCTGAGTGAATACCTCGAAAAGAGTGACCGCAGAGTCTCGACATGACGTCACATCCTGGAAAGATCGCGAGACTCATACTAATGACTTGTAGTGAGGTGTTCTCTGCCCATTGTCAGCATGGCATTGTACACCTTAGCACACTTCGTCTTTCTGAGCTAGTCAATGGCGGCTCTGAGATATTTTGCGTACCGTATTCATTACAGAGACGAGTCTCATTATACTGGAATGCTGAGGGCGTAATCACTGATATGGCACTCCTCCATCTTACGATGCTTTTCGTAATTGCACTCATCGTCATGCCGACTACGCCCAAGAACTGGAGGAATGCATTCACGTTTCATTCCATGTTCTTCACTGGACGTCGATTCGAAAAGGTGAAAACAAGCTGTCACCATTTGTTTGTCACACCTCGGATATCAGGTGACATTACTCGACCAATCGGAGAAAGAAAAAATACTACCGTAACAGTCTGTTCAACCTTATTTACTAGAATCTTGCCACTTCGATTTAGATATGATTTTCAACATTGTGTACTGTTCAACAGAGGAATTTTCCTCGACATGGACTCTGAATTTGGCGTCTACCAAAAAGAAGAACCCGCGGCTAGTGGTGGCGTACGATTCTTCCGATGGAACGGTCATAAACGCATTTGTATGGAACACGAAGCGTCGAGTTCCTTCCGGTGGGCCTCGACTGCCGTCCATAGACGGAGCCTTGCGAGTCTTCTGCGAACGTTGCTTGGGTCACAATTTCAGCGTTGTCCGCTCCATGATCGTTTGCTACAGGAAGCATACATTTTTTTTTGGCCCAAGGAGAGTAGAATCGACTTGACTGGTTTCACGGCAGGTTTTATCGTCTATTTTGCTAATCAGATACGCGCACATAGAGTTCTGTTTACTTTTTACCTGGCATAACTTTTCCTGTTGATCGTTATAATTCGTTAATGCCGGAGAAAAAGAATCCGGTCAACTGCGATGGGTGTTGAAAAATTATCACTCGTGTTTGATTCCTTTTTCTTGCAGTATTTTTTATTCATTTTTTGTTATTCAAAGTGATTTTCAGTTATTATTTATACAACATCGGACTTGTTCAATCGAATTCTACTCATCTCACAAAATTTCACTGATTCGCAGATCTTTACTAATGAATTTAGACTGTACCGAGATATTGTCACAAGGCTTCGAAGAATCTGCGAGACATCAAAGCCTTGACTGAATTTTATTGAATGTTAAGAATCACAATATTTCACAGAATTTCGGATAGTTCTAGAAGCTTTATAAAATTTCGTGTTCCTTTAATGAATTTCCTGAAACTTTTGATAGATTTCATAAGATTATTCACGGGAATTATTCAAACCTTTTGAATTCATTAGATATTACGAAGATTCGACGAGACTTTGAGATAATTGTTTAGCTTTTACGAGAATTATTATTGAGACCTCGTGTAAGATATGAGCTAAGCAATTACAGAGAATTCATAAGATTTCACAAAACTTTGAAGACTTTGCGCTGAATTTCATTGGATTTTGCGATTCGTAAGATTAATCTTATACTTACCTTGATTTGTAAAAGAGACGAATGTTTTTAATTAACCTTGTCTACGATTCGTACAATCTATAAAATGTTTCGGTAGCTACAGTACTTACATTCGTATCGCATGTACCATGTACTGCAGTGGACGGTAGTATTTATGGTCGATGCTTAATCAATTTATCGGGTAGATAGGTAAGCATTAGCCAGTAATCTACTCAGCTTCGTTATCCGACGATAGCGTGTTTCGTTTTGTATAAGTTCAAATATATATATATTTATATATATTTATAATATATATATTTATTTATGAACACTGTGTTAGGTATGTCGGAAGTAAATAACGTGCAACAAAGGCCGAAATTCTTCCACATAGATATGAGTTAAATCTCAATTAGTTTCGTGAACACGGGGTGATAATAATTAATAATTTCCATATATGAGAAGAAGAAAAAGAAACTTGCCAAAATACAAATTTGAATACCAAGCTGTGAGAAGTGGTGATAACAGCTTTTAAATTGTCATTTACCCGCATAGAAAAGTATATCAAATATGCTTTTATCTCATTTTCGATACTTTCTTATTTTTTCATTGCTCTCTACACGCTGTTTGAGGATGATAACATATTTCAACCAACGCAATACTTAACGCGAAGATGCGTATAAATGCGAAGAATGAGTTATCAGCATCATTCGCCGCGTGTACAGGAGTACATTTATGCATCGAATAAAGAAAGTCCGGTTGATGCGGTGTTTCCGCTTCTGCGTGCCGAGAAGGAAGGGCACAAGAATAAAAAAAAAAAAGAAAAGAAAAAAATAAAGAATGATGATACCACGGGATGAAAATGGCGTCCGGTACAACTTGATTGATCACCCGGTGGCTTTTAAGTCTTCGCATTATATCAGCTGCTCCTTCTTTTGTACGGCGAAAAATTTTCGAAAGTAATTCGATTGAAAGCCAACATGTCAGTTTTATATCAATCTTTGACGTATAGGTTAAGTCAGCTTGAGTTTGGTTTGGTCCGGTTAAGTTAGGTTAGAGAATCGATTCCTGATTTCTACAAGCGCGCGTTACATCAACCGCCTAGTTTTGTACACGAGGAATAACTTGTGCGACCAGCGACGCTCGGTGACAATTAACAGGACGTGACGTGCGTTCTCCGGGGTTAAAGATCAAGGCACCGAGGGCCATGTTAATGCGGCTAGTATACCGTCAATTACAATATAAACCCCGTCAAATTGCAGTTCGTGACTTTAACGCGTTGTGACTTCTGTCTTCGGTGTGCAAGAGAGAAGTTTACAAGGTTCATTTCATCTAAGGTTCACTCAAGTTTCACAAACGGTGTCCATAAGCACGACGTATGGCGTCGAAGAAACAGCTGATGGTTCAAATCGTGATCCATTTCGCAAATACTAACGTACGGAAAAATTCCTGCAAGCTGTTGAGCTTCTATTTTGCTACACGGAATTTCTGATTGCTGGTAAGACAGAAGGGAAAAAAGAACGGTCAAAAATAAATACGATCATTTTCTTGGTTACTGATTTTTGCCACTAGACGGCAACCCTCGATGTGCTAGATGCCGATATGTTTAATTCAGGGAAGGAAAAAAAATACTAGGGTATTATAAATTTGTATAAAATGACATGAAAAAAAGAAAAAAAAAACAAAAAACATTACAGAAGCAAAAGAAATTTATGAGAATTGTCAACCGTATAGGTTAAGTAGCTGCTTTGAGGATTCGACTTTAGAAAATTTCAATTTCTATACGTCGTGTCGAATGAAATATTTATCATACAATGAATGCCATCACTCACTGTGATGCAAATGATTAAGAGTCAACTGTCTGACTCCTTCGCATATTGTATACATCGCCGAGACACATATCGTGGCAACGACGCAGTGAAACGTTTTAAACTGTTCAAACAAGTACCTCATACGTATATTGTGTGTATACCGAATACTTCGTGTGGTAATTGTTTACCGTTCTATAACTGAAGGAAAATAATTTGAAATCAAGTCGAGATATCACACGAGAAAAGTTTTTTTTTTATGTCTGACAGTAGAAAAGAAAAACAAAAATTGTTTTTCAGTTGAACTTGCAGTTGAAAAACAACCCAACATAATTTTGCAGCATCTCAGCTAACTCGTTATATTTTGAATGGATAAATTCTCTTTTAATTTTCCAATTCATTCAATATCAGTCCTGTAAGTAGGTATACGAAAAAACATATTGCGAAGACAGGCACTCTACTCGCTGCATTTTAACCCGATAATTAGGGGAAATTTTGATTGAAGGGTGACCCAAGCATGAATCCCATTCGGTATTTGCACTGGTAGGGTCGAAGTTTGGCAGACTAGGACTTACTCATCGACACGCCTGCACACGCGCAGTGGGTAATTACTTAATGGCCGATTAGTCGACGCGTCAAAGGATCGGTAAGCCGCATCGCTGACTTTACTGTTTATCTGAGGTCTAAGCCACGCCGGTTTATCTCTGGCCGTAAGCCTAAGGCGGTTCGATAGATGCGCGTGTATTTATCTGCAAATAAATCTAGTTCTCGAACATCCCCCACCCCCCCCCCCCTCCATCACTTTTTTTTAAATCCTATCGGTTCATGCACTTGAAGTTTCGATCGATCAAATTAATAGTTAAATATAAGATTTTGTCATAATTTCTACATTTCACATCATCAAATTGCCATCCAGAAGTCGCATTCACTTATAATCAATATCATTGAGAACGCGGAGTTTTTGGTCAAAATAAATCGATCAGAACTTGGGGTAGATGATATTTGAGACAGAAGTTAGTAACGTTACCGTATCGAAACGTTGATACAAAAGTTACTATTTTGCACCTGTAGAATAACTTAAGAAGTTGAATTTGCAAAATCTGAGTTTGTTCAGGCACTATTAACGGTTTTATAAATTTCGGGTGATCATACTCTAAAGACGCATCGTTATAATAACGTTACAAACTCCAACCGGATGGAATTTCGAACTTGCATCTCGAGCAACGAACTTCATTACCGGAGGCATATAGAGACAGTCAATCGAATGAAATGGAAAGTTGTTCCAAATAAACAAATGCGAAACACACTTTGAAATTGAGATCTTGAATTATGTCAGAGTGGCAAGGTGTGAAATTATTTGTTTCAGTTGAGGACACGAGACATCGTGACGCTCGAGTAAATAGCGGATGTTTCATGAACACTAGCATATCAAATTAATTTATATAACGCAAGCATCTCTCTTACGCGTTTTTTTTACGCGTATTTTCCGTACACAAAGTACCCGCTTCTACGATGGTAGAGCGAGTTTACGAATGCGCATGCGCGAAGCACAGCGCGCATGACCTGTCGCAAACAAACCTGACATTACGCGGCCCTAACCTCAATTTCGTGATTCGTGAAAAACGCGTAACACTCTCTTGTTATATAAAGAATCGTATACAATAAGGAGGCAACGATCTTTTCGCATCGCGTATTTTCAATATTCTTCTTCGAATGGTACTTACGACTCATATTGCAAGCTTAACACTTGTTACACAATATACGATGCTTATGCAGATATGAACCATATATTTTAATGTTTTTAAGTGCCAAATTTATGAAAACAGAAGAGTTCCAGAAATTCAGGATCAATTTCCCTTATTGAATTACTAACTACGATGATTCGGGCTTGCGTGCAAAAAATTTCTCCAGTGAGTTTAGTTACTAGTTCAACTCTCTTTCTTTGCGAGAATGCCAAGTGGGCAGCGCTATCTGACGGCAAAATTTTTGTGAGACGTTGCTGTACCTGAAATTAACGGTTTAGCAAAGAATTCGTTAGAATCGAATGGAAAACTTTGTCTAGAATTGACCAGAGAAATCTGTCAATACCGACGAGAAATTTGAATTTTAATCAGAAAGTGATCTAAATATAGAAGACTAGTACAAAAATAGTAAATGCTACTGGTGTGCCGTAATTACTCATCGAAGATGTCGAGGGATGCAGAGCAAGCTCGTTGTAACTATGAGTCAGTCGGAGTAAGTATAAATAGACGAAGATTGAGAGCATTGTTCGTTGACAAGCTGAGACTGGTTTAAGAGAGTCTCCCTGAACGGTGCGTGAAAATCGCGATAAATCGTGGATAATAATTAGACAAGGTGGAGTTTTTGGTTACCGTAAAAATCGGCGGGCTTCACGGTAGTTTCGCTCGAGTCATCGACGTGACAAAGTTCGCGTCAAGTTCCGTTGTGTACGAATACAGTCGTTGAGTAACCAGTGTCTATATCTAATTCCAGTCGCTGGACGAAAGCCACCGAAATTTCTCGCCGAGCCAACCGGCGGCTTCTTCCTCTCGCCGCTTAACAAACTACTACTAGGTTATAGTTACCGTCGTCTATAAATAGTCAACACGAGATGGAGTACACGTTGCTTCTTATACCTACTACTCAAAGATACCTTGTGCCGTTCACTCGCGGCTTGTGGACCATGCATCAAATCCACCCATGTGACGCCCTCGCGTCCGTCCCGAGGATTCTTAACGTATTTACAATAAGGCTAGTCGAAGAGTTTCACTCTCAACACTCCATTATTATACGGTAACTGGGAAATTTACATTATTTTTGCACAATAAACGTGACCTGGATTACAAGCAATTTTCATACCAGCAACTATTCAGTGCGGTTTTAATTGTCGATAGCATATTTCTTGATGCTCGCTACGTTGGTTTGCCTGTTTAGTTTACTGTTGTAAAATGTAGTTCCTTTGACCTAAATTTTGAAATCACTACATTGTTCAACCAATGTCGAACTATTTGAACGGTGAAGTGATGATACACGTTTCGAGTAACTATTTAGCTAGAAAGTTTAGTGACATACTAAGTTTTTTAGCGATAGTCACAAGACTCCCGTTTCTATTGAAAATCTACGGAGAATTACATTTTTTACATAGTGAAACCTGTAAATAGTTATGAACTATTTCGTAGAATAGAAATTTTGTGAGTTGAAAAATATGCCAATTAGTCGACTGAAATTAATAGAAATGTTCAGCTGGGTTGACTTGATATTTTCATTTAAATTAAAGTCTGGTTAAAACGTTAGCTTAGAAACGAGAAGTGATACAAAAATATTGCCACATTGACGATGCTTCTGGTACCGGTTAGTTCATTAAATACACATAGTGAAAACTACTATAAACATGCTGTTTAATTATTTCGACTACCAGTCATAGTCGTCAGTGTAGGATTACCTAGTATTTGAACAAATGATGCAATGATTCAAACTCCGCATCATAAACGTTTTTTTACATTCATCCCCACTAATGAAATTACTAATCTTTATTATTTTTCGACATACTTAAATCGACTATCGACATAGCAAATATATTCCGACATCTTTACTACGAAGAACCGAGGTAGAACTTCTACAACAACAACAATGTTGATATTGAAATATGTAACTAAAATTATATAGTTTATTATTTGACATGTAAATTAATGTCAATTTTCTCAGTGATTATAATATATTTTGAATTGATGTAGTTACTCAAACTTTTTCAGTCACGTTGACTGAGAATTTATCTCATAGTTTTACTAGCAAGTAATTATCTAAATACAAATGGTAAAATCAACTAAACTCAATTCACCAAATTTGTATTTTTGATCGTGTTTCCGAGGCGCTTGGAGCCGTTGTTCGAAAAAATTCTCGAACTGCTGGCAGAGTGCGTTTTGACACGTGTCATACAATCTTGAAAGATCCTGTTTCTCGCGTAAAAACATTTCGCGCTCCTGTGCCGGATGGTCAGTAAGAAAACGTCGGCTTTTAATTTTCCATGCTGCACATTTCTCAAAGGCAATGAATTACTACGCATTGGCCGAGGTTATTGGCCACCATCCCAATGCCTCTATTTTCAAATAATAATATCGCTCCACTGTCGCAGATGCCACCAACTACATCAAGATTGCTTCTACATTAACGAACTTAACTCAAGATGCAATTACCCACGCATAATTCGTCGACGACGAGACTTGGAAAAAAAATCGACCGGAGAGCTGCCAATTTTAAACTGAAAACAGACTTCCGGTTTTCATGACATCGCCTCAACTTGCAATCAAAAACCCGTTCTCAAATCTAAAACAAATAACGGTGGCGAGAGTCTCAAGCGATTTGCATTTATGGTCTTGAAAATGTTTTGGGAATAGTAAACAATGAACCTCAATATAACAAAAATTTCTCAACTTTCGATCAATTTCCTTGACCATGTTTTAAAAAAAATTTTACAAAAGCATTAAAACTATCAAATCATCGAGTAATGATACAGATTTAAAAAGCTTGGGGGTGCATTCTCTATTCGGTGCATGAGAAATTTTTTTGAGAATAGAATAATTTCCAAGAGAATATCGACTCAATTATTTGGTACCTACAAACTTGCAAAATAGAACACTTCTCGCAAGTTTCTGGATCCAATTGTTATGATTATCCCGATTTGAATGGGGCTTTGAAAGTTACGTCCGTGGATAACGATACGCGAGAAGGTTGAAGATGAACATTAGCGAAACTGCATTTGGCAGAAGGTTTCGAGCCGCATTTACGGCAACACTAGTGTATGCAGAGGTTGTAACGTAAGAGTTTTACGATGCCAGATATAGGCGAAGAGTATAAATATTAACCGCTAGGTACGTTTCGAGTTTGGAAAGCACTAAGAGGTTTCTCTCTACAATATGATCGTTGACTAGAAAAGTTTTTCGCTTCAAATTTCGCTGGTCTGAGAGAAAAATTTCCACCAGGATAGTGAAGAATTTATAATCGAACGGAGATAATAACAAAAAAAAACTTTATGACAGTAAATCAAACATCTCGAACATTAATTGAGAAAGGATCGTACACTGCTCGGTTGTTATGTAAGGTTGTTTTGGAGCAGATCCAAACTAAACATATAGCTGTAAGTGCCGGATTTCATTTTTGTTTTTTTTTTTTTAAACGGCAATAAACGACGACTTTTACTTTCTTCTTAAACAATTTTAGGGCACGTTAGGAATAGGTGATCAAAAGCGGAAAAATCCATATTATACAAAAAATGGTGTTTCGTTTCATTTCGATGTAAATTAGAATTTTCAATTCCATTTTCTCCATCGTACGACGAAGCGTGATGAAAAAAATAATCTGGCTACACTAACCATTCCATTCGCATTTCTGATAAGAAATAAAACCGTATGTTTGGATGTGTTTGCTTTTCATTGCTCACTCACTAAATTCGGTTTTGTAGTTAAAACAAAGCGACTTGAAATCGCTGATCTCAAATGACGTACCGCAGTCGTTTAACCAAAAATAATATAAAAAACACAGATCGAGAAAAATAAAAATTTTTCTTTGGGTTTCGGTTCTAATGCTTGAATTCTGATTCCAGACATCAAAAAATATTTAAATATCCAAATTTAGCTTTTAAAGTTTGCTTTTGTCTGATTTACGTCGATAAGTACGTTTTAAAGATTTTAATTCATTTTATGAGCAATAGATGGTAGCACTTCGATTATCCCGATTGCAAATTGCATATTATAATTATTTATCACAATTCTTGAATAAAAAAGACTTTGATGTTCCGCAAAAACTTTTCTGATCGTAATTTAAAATACAATTATGAAAAAAGATATAAAAATCGGTCATTTTTCTTGAAAATTCAAAAAATGTGCTCTCGTTTCTACAAAAGCAAACTTTGATCAGAAAAATAATTTTTTCGCCTTATTTGTAACGTAGAAGAAACCAAAATTTCACATGCAGAAACCAAACCCAAAAATCGTGTCGACCGATGTAATTTATTGCACTCTGGTGATAGTTTGTTCGTGGAGAATATTAAAATCGTCAAACAGTAAACGTTGAGGTTAGAATTGACCGACTTATAAGAGCGACCGAAAAACAGCGATCAGTCGCTTCGGCATAAAAAAAAACCAGCAAAATTCGATGTATTACGATTACAACTTGTATCGGGAGTTTTTCAAATCGCTGAATATTACTTTCAAGCGAAAGTGAGAAATAGAATTACAGAGAATAGGGTTGAGAAAAAAAATCTCTTAGTACAAAAATTCGACATAATTAGCGCGGCTCATTAATCCTGTTGAATTAATTGTGTTCGGACTATCCTAGTCCCGCAAATCTCTACGAATCGAAGAGATGGTGAATATCTATCTATACACGTATACGTTATATAGATCGTGGCTGGCCGGTGTACCGTGAAATTTCATTGAATCAACACCTAGAGAACCGCGGGCGTTCTACCCATTGATAAATTAAAGAACAAATGAAGCGGGCAGAGAGATCAGCGGATTTCAAACAGGCGTGGCGAACCGCTCTGAGTCTACGCCCTGCCTACGTCACAGCGAATTTATGAACCACGTGTTATAACGCCACCTCCCTCCCATCCCTCGCCTAATCGCTGGCGTATTGAAATTTACCGCAGCTGCTGGTTATAGCTATAACCACGGATTGAAGACCGACCGCCTCGATTACATAAGCCGTAAGCCATAAGCCGCGCCGATTAACCTCGATGAATTAGTCATAAGAACTGCCAAATTCTGTAAACAATCGTTCAAAGTTATAAACACATTTCTTTGTCGTTCCTTTTTTTTTTTCTTTTTTTTTTTTGGAAACAAATTTTTTTTCCGTTGTCCAATCACGAAGAAGGAAGAATGAACTACATTTCCGATACATCGATTGATGGATCAATCGATTATTCTTGTCCGATACTAACGGTTTTCACAGGAAGGTAAAATTATCGCTATTTTTTCTTTGCCTGTAATGCAAACCGAAACTGACCCAGTTATCGGGAAATTTCGGGTCGATAAATGGCTGTCGTTCGATTCTCGGGATATAAAATATCTTCGTTCCGATCAATTGTTAAATGAAAGATATTTGTTCCGTGAACATGAAACTGCCTTCGCGCAGGGTGATCAAAGAATTTCTGTACACAAAGGCTTCAATTTTGTTAATCGAGTCGTCGACGTTATTCGTCGTTTTACCGAGTATTTGATGTGTTCGTCAAAGGCACTTCGCTCTTCTGAATAGTAGAAAAATTGACGAGTGGAATCGAATTATTTTAGAGGAAAAGCCAATAGTGTGGAAATTTTTTTTCTTTTTTGCGACAACCGCAGAATGCATCCATCGGTCTAATCAATCAACTCAAAGTGCGGATCACTCACGAGGCTGATGAATTATCGGCAATAATCTTTTTTTTTTTGGCCAAGGAGAGAAGGATTAAGGGGGGAGCCTGCTTTAGAGGCTTCAAAAAATCTATTTTTTTTTTTTTGCATTAATGTCTTCCCAAACTATCCAAGAATGTGTCCCTAAAATTTCAGACGCAAATTCGAAATATTTTCGGAGTTGCAGAAGAAATAGTGAGCAAGCGTCGAGCAGGTATACGAGCGGTTTTTTGAAGTTTTCAACCAGTTTTTTGAAGAGTCTGAACCAGTTTTTTGAAGTTCTGAACCAGTTTTTTGAAGAGTCTGAAGGGCAACTCTATGGACCAGAAATCGCTGATTAGCATATTAATGCGGTAAGTTCAAGAAAATTACGATTTTTTATGTACGAAAACTTTGACGCACGATTTCTCCGTTTTTCATTTTTACGCTTTTTCCTAATTGGCGGGAAAGATAGGGAAGAAACTAAACGTCCTATCGAAACGAGACAAATTGCATTGTACTCGGGATGAAATTCTCTTCTAGTTGAACCTAAAAAACCTTAAGAAAGTTGAGATTAATCCAATTTTTAAACAATCTAAAGTGAATTCTTTTCCCAAGAAAAATGAATTTTTTTTTTAATTTGCGAAAAATTGTTGAATATTTCACTTTTTGTGGAATTTTATTGGTTTAACTAGAAGCTATACTATTGAGAAGTAAAAATTTTTTCGGTTTCTTTGTTTCAGATGGAAATTGCGACCTGCACCTTTCCCGCCGCACGACAAATGCATACTCGAGACGCCTCGGTGAAATGCTTGTACCAGGCATAATATGACATGTATCCTAATGAAAAAATTCGAGAAGACTGTTGAAATACGTAACAATAAACCCTGAAAGTTTCGTTTTAATCGGATATTTCTTTCCTTCCCAAAAAAATCCTCGAAAAAACCGATTTTTTGAAGCCTCCAAAGCAGGCTCCCCCCTTAAACAGGTTCGGTATCTTTCGCGAATCACAGTAAGTAATTAGTTATGCTTAATTGCGCAAAATTTTACTTTGTTTTTCTAGACATAATTTACTGTACCTACTTTGGAAACTTGACCTAACGTCAAAACAAATACAGTGATAAGAAGTAGATATTTTCCGCCTTCGCACAAGCGCACAAATTGCACAACGCGCGTGTATTTCACGTTGCAAAAGTAAGAGCAAGTCGACTGCAACGGTCAGTGTCTACCGTTTTCACGGTTGAAGAGAGCTCGGAGGACAATGACCTTGCACGCATCGAAGGTACTGGGTCAAATAAAAAGAAGGTTAAAAACCCGTCGTCGTAGGCTTGAAATCCGTGTCGATTTGATGCCAGATACTCGATCGATTAATTCAGAATTCAATTTTTTTATATCGATGGTCATAAAACAATTATTATCACGTTTTTCGAGTGTTCAATCGCAGTTTGATACGATTTAAATTTTGAGTCTTTTTCGAAACGTTGAGAAGAACCAAGTGTGCAGTTGTCTTTGACATTGTTATTCCAAATTGTTCAATTACTTTTTATATCATATCTTTGTCATTTGCTGAAAAAAAAAAAAAAAAAAAAAAACCGAAAAATCAGAATGCTACACAAACGTAACAGGTATTCAGATTTGTGACAAAGGATGAACTTTCGGCATTTAATGAGAGATATTTTACCCGAACGATGGATTTTTACATTGGTTCTAAGGTCGTATTTAGAGCATCGATCGCAAATTGTTCACGAAGACATTCTTTCCTCATTTATCATTGCAAACTTTCGAGCGATGACATAATTTTATTTGTAAAATAAACTTTTTTCTTATATCTATTTGAAAAGCCGATCGTATCAGAGTTTTACATGCTGTTTCAAAAATAATTGAATTATAGCTCACGTATTTAGGACAGTAGATAAAGCAGTCACGACGATATATTTGTTTACCATACTTGGGCGTCAGTTTTTTCACAAGTTGTACATGTCAGAAATTGATCAGATTCCCATAAAGGTTGATCAATTAAGACTTTGGGTACAGATAGAAATATTGTTGAACGAGCAATCCCAGATTTCGACCAAAAATTTATTTATTATTCCGCATCGCACGCAATGTTGCACCAAACATTACAGCACTCCAACTTTGCAAGTTTTCAAATATTGCCGAAGTATTACAGCAACGTAACTTTGCTAGGTTTGACACATCGAAGCTGTTGAAAAAAAAAAACTTTGCAAGGCTTAAAAAATTTCAGAAATATTTAAACGACGTAACACTGCAAGGTTTGAAATGTAGAAGAAACAAAAACGTTACAGGGCTCGAAAACCATTTCAGAAACATTGTAACAGAAAAAGTTAACACGGTGACAAATATTTGAGACACACTGGAGCAACTGAACTTCGTATATAAACTCTCGTTCATGAAGTGAACAACATTCATTCGTATAAATCTCAATTAAAGAGACAATATGCACATTAAGAATGACAGTATAATAGATCGAATAAAAGTGCGGTATGGATGCGAGATGCGAGCCTCGAGTCTCGGGTATTGCAGAAACGATAACTTCAAGTCATAGAGCGGATTGCACATCTCTGCGTCCTGGTTTACATCATAGACCAAAAAACTGTGCTCTTCGTACATCCCTGGGTTACAGACGTCGCCTTGGCGTGAAGTGCCTCCTAATTTTATCGTCCACCCCAAAAGTCATTGCCAGGAGTTTCGTTGCAATCACTGATTACTTAACTTTCTGTGAATCCATAACTCGTACGAAGTGTTTGTGATCGTACGAACTGGTGCGACGTACAGAAAAGTGCTTTTCGATCCGCGTACAATCGACAAAATTATAATGGTTCCATTCTTTGCGTCCAGACCATACGTGTGAGTTCCAAGCAATGGTTGCACTCTTTAACATCGTGTCATCCAACGGCAAAAATATTCCTGCTTTTCAAGACAAGGATCCTTCGTCAACATCTCGCAGATCCTTGACTCAGCGACTTCTTGACACTGCAAGCTATTGGGAACAACCACCGTTGTACATAAAATGACGAGGTAGTTTCTTCATCGTTCGGTACCATTAACACTGTCGTGGTCCGAGGCGATCCGTCTTCTTCGAAGAATCACCGGAACTTCCGGGGCCTCTAAGCTCTTTGACAGGTCTTTCAACAGTACTCAGTACTAATACCACGCCAATATTGTTCAATAAGACGGCTCGATTCCTAGTTGGATCGCTAACCATTGGCACCTCCGAGTTGTCATGTGACGTCTAACGATAAGCGTTATGACTTGCCGCAAAAAGTTTTCAGGTTCTGCCCTACTAAGTCTCTTTCATCAACTATGAGAGTGGTTCCAGCAGCCCAATAAAATTCGAAATAAAGGTCACAGTGAGGAGGAATCAGATGAAAACAGGTTCTGCTTTATTGTAAGACTTTCCATGCAGTGTGATGAACTTGTTTTAGGAACTCTGGTGAAAAATTCGATCGGCGTTAGATTCGCGTCTTCAGATCCAATAGAATCCTCGACTATCCCTGAACATCGGTGACAATGAGCTGAGCATGACATTCCTCAAGATGTTGCCGAAGTGTCTTGACCATCTTTTTTCCACCCTTACTGCATCAACAGTAAGACGAGTATTGCTTATGCTTGTGTAATCAACTTCACTTGCCATTTCATTCACTGTTTCGCCCTCATCAAGGTCTTTTGGAGTTTCAAATCTTGTTTTTGCTTTCAGTTGAACATTTCTTGCCTTTGTCAGGTTCATCGGACTCGACTCATCTGATTCAAAGCTGCATGGCTGATGTTTTTTATCAACTTTTCAATGCATGTGAAATTTCGTGCATTTGTGACGTTGATACAACAAGTTTTATGTTTTTACGTCTTGTTCAGACGTCATTGATAGTCGGCTTCAGCCGATGACTCGAACACTGTTCATCACGATACACGTTACCCCAACAACGATATGCTCAGATGCTGAATTTCCGTTTTCGGAATTAGACGTTCGGACTTAAAGTTCTGATCTCTGATTGCATCGTGGTTGAAAATTATCATTCCAGAAGCATCGCAACGATGTAACATTGCTCGGTTTTAAATATTGCAGAAGCATTGCAGTCACGTATCTGTAATTTTGCGTTCAATCTTCCTACAATATTTTCACATTTTTCTCTGCAACATTGCTGCAATGTTACCGAAATATTCCCGCAACATTCCAATATAGAAACATTGCAGTAGTGTTCCGAAACTATTTCGATTAACATGCAATAATTCAGAAATATTTCAGCAATCTAACTTTACAATGTGTTGAATATTAAATCGAGATCGTAGCGATCTAACATTCCAAGGTTAGAAATATCGCCAAAAAGCTAGAGCAATATAATTTATAAAATGATTAAAAAATATATATATATATATATATATTTCAGGTACATTGCACAATATTTCTGCAATAACACAAACGCCACGCAGTCGTGACATTTCAATATCTGCACTTTCACAAATCTATTCTTTCAAGATCACGGTTGAATCGAATACAGTAGAAAAAAAAAGTCCAAAAAATGACATAAAGCATCTCTCTGCAGTGTTCCTCAACTGTTGAAGTTGCGATATGCAAAAATTTTTGCAGCACTATTTTTCTCCACTATTGCGTGCGGTATGCGATAGTGGTCGGGATTTTTGAGCCTGTGGTGATATTTTCAAACCGAGAGTATTTAAGTTCCCGCTTTCAACGAGGATGGAAATATTCGCAAATTAATCTTTTAACGGGAAGCTGGTTATACGTGAACACACACACGCACACACACACACAGATCCAGTAGGCGTACCCTTTCGGATCTTTCAACGCGGCGTTTATCGCCGGGCGTCGCGACGCCCGCGTCGGCAAGCGACCCGCGTAATTGACTAACTTTATGAAAAGTCCGGCACCGGCAACGTTATTCGCGTGTCTCCGTTTCGACCCCCGTTAAAGCACCCAAACGAGCGCCAACTGTGCCTCCAGGTATTACAACGAGGGTGAACCTATCCACCCGTCTCACTCTCTCGAGCTTATCCTTGCGAAAATAATGCCCCGGATTATAACAGGCCACTAATTTTTTACGTATACGACATTCTTCTTTTTCACATCTCTCTCTCTCTCTCTCGTTTTTCGCACAGATGATTAAAATATCAGTAAATAATTTGAATCTTTTTTAAAGTGGTCGACGCGACTGCGGAAAATCCGTGACGAATTATCATTCTTGATAAAATAACGGGTTAATGCATTATTACTGTTCGTTGCGATTTGTGTGATTCTAAAAATGGCCAAAATTCACGAGTTCGAAGTTCGTAACGTTATTGTAACGAAACATTGGGGAAAAATCACTATTTTCCTGATTTTACAGTGATTTTGAACGAACTAAGATTTCGAAATACATGAGTGCGTTTTGTTTTATTACAGTTTACTAAGTTTCACACAGTTCCAAAATGGTGAATTAATGGTTTTTCCGCAGCACGAATCGTTGAATCGTTACGATGTAACGTAACTTTTCAATATGATGTTGAGTTTTATGTAATACGTAGAGAAGAGTCATTGAGGAAGATGGACACGCCACTGATTTATTTGGCTTACAGGACTTGACTAACTCGCTTAAAATAAATAATAATCAATACGCAGACGAGAAATATTTTTTACCTCGCGTCATGGTTGCAGTATTTTTTTTGTTTATTTTTTATCGTTTATTTTGGATCAAGTGCAGCTAATTCGGTTGCTTTGAAATTGTATTAAAACAATTCGCCATTGTCTCGTTATCATTGCATTATTAATATAAGCGTAAAGAGAAAGATTTTTTGCTCGCCAACTGGTTTTATTTAGGAAAAATCGTTCGTGCCAAGACTCAGAATTCCAAATAAATTGCTATAGAGGGAATCGAATAAACTTCCGGTTCGAAAATCGATCTTTCTTGACCTGCGACGTGTAACGAGATTTTACAAACTTCACCATCGTTTGCTCAGGTACGAAAAAAAAAAAATAGAAATTATTAAAAAAACTGACGACGTTCAAGCTGGTAACGTTAACGTAATGAAACCTTCGGGAGAAAACTACGATTTTGCAGTTTTTCAATGACTTTGAAGAGGTTAAGTTTTCAGACATCGCTTAACAACTTTACTTTGACATATTTTATTACGATAACGTTACCAATTTCAACCTCATAAAAAATTGATCATAATTTACGACTCACTTTCATAATTTTACGAAATTTGGACTAAAATTAAAGGCAGAATATAGTTTTCGCTCATTTTAGACTCTTGGAATATTATCAGGCGGAAGTTTGCAACGCTAATGTAATGACGTATCTTTGGAAAAAGTCGTTATTTTGCAACTATAGGAATACTTGAAATTTAGTAAACCGTTAATACAGCATCAACAGCCACAGATTTTGTAAATTCAACTTCTTCAGGTATTCTAAAAGTGCAAAACAGTAACTTTTGTTTCAACCTTTCGACAAATTAACGTCACTAACTTCAGCCGCGTAAAAATTCAGGTAATAACCGTACTAAAACGCCAAAAGTCCAGAGCCTACGTTATTTGAATAACGATTTTATTTTCAACTTTCACTTTACAATCGTGCCCGAATAAATCTATTGAACAAGTCTAACAAGCCAGTCGTTATGATTTTTTATTCGGTGCGATTTATTGTACGTTTCTATGATCCCGTAAAACAGGAGAAATGAAAATACGCTACAACCAGGCGTTATTATTCACTTATTACACTGCATCTTTTTCCACGCTAGTAAAACTTCTAATCATACACGAACACAACACAACGTGTTGGTGTGTGAAATTTCACTCCGTCATAAGAGCTGCTATATAGCAGCTCCAACGGCACCGGAATGTCTTTAAAGCAAATTTTGACGAGGAGCTATTAGCCAGCAGTTCACAGTCCAGCTCCGTTTCTTCTCGACGCCTACATGTCGCCTATTAAACTCATTCGTATTCCGTTAGCTTGGGATCACACGTGTGTTTTCAGTTATACATACCGAGTTTCTATACAAGATGTATAATCACGAATAACAACCTATGCAGGTTATCATAATTATAAACTTTCTCCTGAAACGTGCTTCTTTTTCAACCGTTCTACAGGGACAATCTTCTATAGTTGTTTCTTCTTCATCTGAGAGCAAACATTGTATTATTGTGCAAAAATATCGCGGGTTGTGAAATTTCGAGCAGATCGTTTACAGCGGAGAAATTAGAGACGATGAAAAAAAACTTTTACTTCGGTATTAAATAGTAGAAAGTTTTGTTTTTGTGTAAATTTTGGATTAGATCATCGACTTAATGAGAGAGAGAGAAAAAAAAATAGCAAAATCCTTAGGAAACCCCGAACTTCAAAGTCTTCGTTTGCAAAAGTAACACGTATTTAAAAAAGAAATCTGTCAGTGAAGGTGATCAATATATGTTGTAAAATTTGCAATACTTGAAAATTATAATTCAAAGATCACCAGATTATCGACCGTATCGATGAAAAATGCAACGTCAAAGTGATTTTTCTGTACTCTAAAGAGGCACATATAAGATTTCCAGATTCAGATATTCAGCGAAACTGAAATAAGCCTGAAAATAAAACGTTTTTATTCGCGTGTAATATTCAATTCGACAAAATTAGATGTACGAATTCCATCACTATCGATAAAGAAACAGAGACATATTTTATGGGGTGCTTCCAGAGTTGGCAGATCATTGAAAATAAAAAGAAAAGTGCCGCGCGAGCTGAAGTTCGAAAAAAATGTAGCGAACTTTTGCAGCTTCCGGACTCCCAAGTCTCATGGAAATTTAATAAATGCGTACGTATGAAAGTTCCGGCGATGGTTGTCATAAACCAGTCGGTGCACGGTTTGTTTTAGTCATAAAGTACGAGTTAACACCGTGGATAAAATTCGCACGCTGCACCTCGAGGCGGATTAAAACTCGACGAAGGAATTCCGCGCGTCTCGCCAGATGTTTACGACTACTTTCAAACGTTCCCTCAGGGCTATCTTTTAGTCTCTTCTTCTATTACATATATTATAACCTGTCAAGTCGAACGCTGCGTTTACATTCGGATTAAAATGCGGATGAAATTTTCGTAGGTCAAAAACGATCAATTTCGAAAATACTCGTCATCAAATTAGCAGTTTTTCGAATAGCTCGCGCAGTTTTAAGATTAATAAAGATCAAAAATTTGTCCAACTCGAAGCTGTATTCGAACTGAGTCGATTTTGAATTTCTGATTGGTTTCGAAGCGTGCGATAAAAGCGTGTAAAATTTGTCACACAACTGAGAGAAAGTGACGTAGAATTCGAGAGTTGTTTGAGAAGTTGTACGATTCTATGTTTTCGTTTAGCGTTGTAGTAGGTCGGGGATGACCGTTCGACCAAACGGAAACGCGATTAAGACAGACATGATTAACAGGCGGTGGCTTATTTTTGTGATGTACATACGTACATACGTGTGTACAAGTAAACGATGCGAGACATCGTTGGCCTGCACGTCGAGTCGCGTGGTTTATTCAGCCAAGCGATCTTGTTTTAGGTGCTTTTGCTTTGGAGTAAACGCGCGAGCGTTGGAGATGTCTGGCAGTAACTCGATAGTCGAATTGTTTGCCCAATTCGGCACAATTAAGGCTCGTTGCCCCCAGAAGATGGAGAAGAAGACGAAGAAAATTGGCTCGTACACCCGTCGCAAGAAATTTCGAATCCCTGGAATTGGACAAATCTAGAATGAGGTTGGTAGGATAAATAAAATCCCCAGAAGTTGGAGGGTGCCAAACAATCGGTGAGACTGAGCGATTGTAAACGTATTCTTTATTTTTTATAATAATTTAGATTCTAGATCCTTTTATTCCCTAAATCACAGCCCAGAAAAGCGTCTTTCATTTGCCCGTTTTTATCCAATTAGACCAGTAAAGTCCCTAAATTTGAGGAATTTCGAATAACGTTAGCAGAATGAAAATCCCTAGCATTTGAGAAGATCCGAAGAACGTAAAACGAAGAACTAAAAATTGGTTATCGATGCATGAATTCAATGTTGGACGTTTCTAATAATACATTTCTGTAGCTTAATCACACTGGTGAATTTCCTGTTACTAAAGAATTGAAATAATGTGATTCACTGGAAGCAAAATGAAAATCCCTAGAATTGAGATGATTTGAAAGATATAATAAAAAAAACTAAATAAAAACTGGTTATCGATAAAAGAAATTCGACGCTGGACGTTTCTAGCAACATAATTCTAGAGTTTATTCACACAAGCGATTTCCTGTTAATAAAGAATTGAAAAAATGTGGTTCACTCGAAGCAAAATAAAAATCCCTGGCATTGAGATGATTGAAAAAATATCTGATTCACTCGAATTGTAGGTCACAATTCCTGCAAATTTTTCACTTTTGTGCGCACGACTGTATGACATGAAAAATATCAATTTATGTGATCGGGTGTACACTAGTCGCGGGATTACTAGCCGAGTTTTTTATAACGCAATAAGTTGCCACTTACACACGTGTGCGCCACGTGGCGCAGACTTTAGAGGAATGACTCTCCTTTTACGTTTGTTTTTCTTCCAACTCGCAGCTTGAATTCCAGACTCTGAAGTAAAGTGCAAAACGAACCATCAAATGGTAAGCAAGATCCCCGATTCCTTAATTGAAAATCCAAAAATAAAAAGAATAAAAAAAAAACACTGTTTTAATAAATCAACGTTTAAATTTTTTCCCTCCTTTGCTTGTTAGAATTGTTTTTGACACACCGAGGAAATTCATTTATTTAAACAATCTTTACTTAACTAAACAGGAGTAAGTTTGGAAATTTCTGAATAACCGCCGTTATAGCCAAAAATCAAATTCGAACGCGACATTCTATGATGTTAAGTACAGTTTTTTGATATTTACATACAAAGATTACGAAAAATCGACCTGTAACCGTAACCAAGAATTTTTTCGAAAGCGGTTTAATACACAACAATTTAAAATAACGATCAACAGGTGTTTAAAATTCGAGCCGCATGTTATCGTCAAGGAGTATATAATTAGCTATGAATACCTGCATTGATATCATTCTCATTCTTGATTCATTGCAATCATATATATATATATATATATATATACATTATATGTACGCATGTATGTACGTATGTAATGTTATAATACATCCACAGTTTTGTCATTACGCTTTGTTCCTCAAGTAATGTGTGTGTATGAGTGTGTGAATATAAATGCGGTTTGCGCAATAAACATGGCGGCCTCACAAACACGTGTATGTATATATATATATATGTATGTATGATATATATACCTATATATATATTATATACGCACGTCATAGGTGCCATGCGCGTGGTTGAAATAAATAATGAGGCTAGAACAGTCGGAATAAACTGACGATTGATTCTATCCAAGTCTTTTCGGAGCCTCCGAGGTTACATCATTAATTTCATTTGTTGGTTGCAATTATCGAGCGATAGGAATTCGGAATTTCTTGCGTGTCAGGTCGTCACCAAAAATGTTTCACCTTCATCGATTCTCGACTTCAATCGAGTATTGAATATATGTATATGTTAAGAGTCTTCCCAGTTTAGACAATTTTTGATAACAGGGTCTCAAAGATAAAGAAGAAGAAGAAGAAGAAGAAGAAATATTTGAAACACTAATTGAATACTGAATAGACAAGATACAGTCGAGATTTCTTCACTTACCATTGTAAAACGATATTTGTGTGGTAGATATGATAAGTTGAGGGTAATTTGTAACCGGGAACTTACCTGAAACATAGGAGATGATAAACTTTGTTAGTAAACAATGGTAATTGCCGTACTAAATTTACCATGCAAAAAAAAAAAAATTAAAAAAAAAAAAAAAAACACTATGAATAGCTATATAATAAATGGACTTCGTGTTATACTGACATTAAAAATGAACACAAGCTTCCAGATTCAAAAAATGTTTTAAGTTTCTCTATTGTTAACGAAGAAAAGTTCGATTATTAAGATCGACGATGTTTCTGTTTTACGTTCAGCAACAATTTATAATATATACATGCGTGAGTGTGTTCCGTTTTCGTCTCTTACTTGATAAACAGTTCACAGCAAAACAAAATATTCGATCCACATGGAAGGATAACTTTGAAATTCAATTTTGAATGCCCGCTCTCAAAATTCAAAGTTTTCCCATTCAGAAAACGTGGAGGGATGTAATTTTTTTTTCCAACTGTTGCCAGTCAGCCTCGTTGAATGATATAACTTTCATCGTGAATGAATATTACACAGAACTAAATTTTCTACCAAATTGTGTGGTATTAATTTTTTGTTTCAAAGTCAATAGCTAATTAGCCTTTATGATGACGTTTGAAGATGACTTTTATCTTACGTCAAATTGAGTTACGAGGCTTATTTTTATATTCGAACGGTTTAAGCTACGGATTGCACTCAACGAACATTTTTGTGCAATAATTGACTCTCTAAAAAAATGCATCCAATAACAAATAAAAGAAACGATTGGAAAACTTGGAATTTCAAGAACAACCCTTCAGAATTTTATTCAAGGTATACCCATCCGAAGTTTAAAGTTGAATTTTATTTTTCTGCGGTAACATATTTTTTTACTTTCTGTGTACACACAAGTTTTTCAAGTATGAGTCAAAAAAGAAAAAAAAAAAAAAAACGTCGCCTCTAAACGGCACATCCGAATATCCATTTCTGTATTTCTCTTCTCTTTACACGCAGCTTTGTAATACATCAACGCTCGCTTTGCTCAAACAATTTTTTTTTTTTTTTTTTCTCTCCCTCTCAGCGAACTGTGGGACCCCATATAACCAAATCCACAATTGCAAAATACACTGTTATGAGTTGCGACACGCTCGATGGACACGAAGCCTCGTTTTACCCACGTTATTCCGCTCTTTACACCTCCTTGTGTATACATACGTATAACTATATGTACACATAATATCTATACACGCATGTATGTTACATGCACACGCGGTTAATACACCCACCGACCTCTATACAGCAATGCGCGCGTCCCTGTTCTACTCTTTTCTAACGGAATCCCGTGGGCTGAGCAGCTCACGATTTCCCCATTAAATCCTGCAACGCTGCGTAATCACGTTCCGTTTGCATTCTTTACCACCGTTGAGGGGACATTGGCGAATTTAAAAACCCGCATCTTTGATTTTATAACGCTTGGTATTCGTGGAAATGAAGTTAAAGATGGAGGATAAGAAACAAGTATTTTTGCAAGTCTTGAACGAACGACGTAAACTAAGGTTGAGGATCGAATAGTAGAATGGTCAGAATTAAAGAAAAGAAAAAAAAAAAGTAATTACATTTTCACACGCGCGAGAATTAAATATTCACAGAACTGAAAAGTGTCGAGAGAAGGTGAAAAAATAGGAAAACCAAAATCCAGTATTTAGGATCCTCGATTATTCTGAAATTCTGAATTTAGTTTAGAGGATTCTGTATTTCGAACATCTGCAACTTGAAATTTCACAAGAATCAAACGTTCGAATTCTATAAGATTCGATATTACATTTTCTACTTTTTGAACTTCGTCAAAAAGAAGCAGGAATACCGATACGAAAATTATTTTAGTGCCTCTGAGTATTTTCTCAGAATGAGAAGAATTCAACATATTTCCGTTGCACCGAATTCGCTCGGTTCTGAGAATTCTAACCACTGTCATTTTCGTTGTCGAGTTGGAAATTTACAGGTTTAAGCAACAGGTCCGACGGTACGAAACGCGGAAGAGCCGATTCAGCTCCAACAGGTTTAAAACGGGTTTCGATTATGGTTCGCACCTGTTCCGCAGCCCAATCTTCCGCAATGGATTTTTGCGCAACTCGACTGCAGCATTCCTACGAGACTGCTATGCAGCCGTGAAGCGCATGCGCAGTTTTACGGATTACGCGGCCTTATGAGGCCCACGCTAAGCCGGTCGGGCCGCGTTGCGTCACGTTCAGAGATTACGAGCAGGCTGACCTACTCCCTTTTCTATTTTCTATAGAGACAATTCGAACCTTGAGCGCGGCTTGAAGAAGCGGCGAGGTTTTTTTTTACCAAGGAGGTTGACGGGCTGAAAATATATATTTACTTTGAATTTAATGTACTACAAGATTTATGATGTTTCTTCTGCATGCGTAGAAATTGAAAATACAGCAATTATGAAGAAAAGTTTAGATATCAACGTTTCATCTTAATTAGATTCAAAATGGTGAAGAATTTAATAAATTATCTCAACTTTATTATTTATTTTATACGCCAGAAGACTATTTTTTACAATTCTACCGAAATCATATTTTTTTTTTTAATTATCTCATCACGAATCTTCGGATATTCAAATTTATGATATAGATTGAGCGTCATACATGATCAACCAATAGCAATATTAATATGATTACTGAAGAAATACTGTTTTAGTGAATCGGTATGAAATAGTCTTCTAAATAAAATTAACTTTGGTAAGGTGAAACCGAACGAGTCTACGACATTTTACATTATTTCGAAGTGATTTTAAACGACTCTTCGATATTTATAATCTTTTGTTTACGATTGCAGTATTTTTCAATTTTATATTTTCAAACAAGTGATATTCCATAGCGTGTTGAAATCAATAAAGAGTGTTGATTTTTGATTCACCAATTCCCTAACACTAGTGTTTAATTAAAAAATCAGTAATTAGCGAGGAATTGTTTTTTCTACAACTGGTAAAAATTTCTTTTATTCCAGCAGCAGTAGTTTTTCCTCTTTCTTTCTCTCTCTGCAGCTGCAGTGTCATTTCATTTGAAAGGCATATATACAGCGATTAGAGTTGACGAGTGGAATTACGAAGCGTCACATTATGCAAATTGCATTACGCACTTCGATTGCGCGGCATTAGAAGCATACGAAGTTCAAAGCAGTCGGTGATGCGGTGCAATTGTTGTTAATTCAATCCGGATTATACAGCTTACACAGCCGTTCACTCGTGCCGGCGACAAAGGCCAAGGACGCATGCGTTTTACACTTATAAGTTGTTACGCACTTTTAGCCAATCAGAAATTCTAATAGTTAACTCAGCACGTTGCAGTGATTGAAAAACGCACTGGCGAACTTTGCACGCTGGATTTCCAAATTGCCAGGATTTCTGAGAAGGCAAAACCACGATACGACTATTCTTGCCATCAATTTGTTTCGCGTGGGATAAATATCGATGAATTATGAATCCCAGAGTCCATTTGATATTAAAAATAAAATGGCAGGTGGGACGCAGCGGCCATTTTGACTTCGAATCGGGAATCTAAACGAAATGTCACTTGAAAGAAAATTATTTTGTCGTATAGTTTACGAAATTCTGACGTCTTTACACGACTAACATACGTAAATTGAGTTGAGCCACGTTCGTCAAAATTGGGGTACGCGCTGCAGTGATTGAAAAACGCACTAGCGAACTTTGCACGCTAAATTTCTAAACTGCCAAGATTTCTGAGAAGGCAAAATCATGACACGACTATCCTTGCCATAATTTTGTTTCGCGTAGGATAAAGATCGATGAATTATGAATCCCAGAGTTCATTTGATAGTCAGAATAAAATGGCAGGTGGGACAGTAGCGGCCATTTTAATTTCGATACAGGATTTCGAACCGAATTTCATCTTTCAAAGAAAATTGTTTTGTCGTACAGTTTACTAAATTCTGACGTCTTTGCACTACTGACGTACGAAAATTGATTTGAACCGCGTTCAAAATTGGAGTGGAATTCCTAACCTCAGGCGATTCACTCATAATTTCCGTGTTCTTCGCCGATGAACCTGGGGAATTAATTAATGAAAAATCATGATTTTCATACGAATAACTCTTTGATTTTTCACACATTCGCTACGCCTGGCTACCGTATCGCGTCCTTGAGGAATTGCACCATCGCAATGCATAACGCTTCGTTCATTTCACCTCACAATTACCTGCATATAACGCAGGTACGTATGCACTTGCATACATCCACTATAGATCGGATCAAGTTGCCTTGCAATATGAGTATACGTATATCCGTACCGATAGCACGTAACAATCGATGGATGCAAGCGCACCGGCTAATCTTTCGAACGTTACACCGTGCATCGTTGCAGCTCGTGTTCGACGCAACGAAACCGCTGATAATGCGCAGTGGAGTTTGTGTAAAACATCGACGCAGTGGAATGGTAGTTGAAAATATGAAATAAAGAAAAATGGAAACACACGATTATAGATGAACTGTGTAAAAAATTTTTTACTACCGATAGTTCCAAGAGCTTAGCAATTTTTTTAAACATCTTTTTTGAATATGCTTTATTAGACATTTTACGAGGAATTGAAGACGATGGAAAATGAAAAAAATACTCCGGTGTGAAGATTTGAAGACATGGTCATGTTTCTTGCCACGTGAAATCCGATTCGATTATACTTTTACCTCTGAACTCGATATATGATTCGAGAAATATTGGATTCCCTGAAGAATTGAATGAAAAGAGGGGAGGATATAATACTTTACAGCTATTTCGCGTCGTGTTTCACATTGCCTGAATCATGCTACAATGGTGTTATAATTTTATAGTGAAAGAGATCGAGAACGATATAAAATTCTAGCTAGCTATTTATAAAAGTTGGTTAAGTTGGTGAAGTCAGAGGCCACGGAAGATTGGTGAAAAATCACTTTTTCGTAAATGTTTAAGACTTGTATACTCGAATTTATTACGATTTAACGAAGTTCATACATTTCTTAAGTCACCAAAAAGAAAAAAAGTCTAACGACTCCTTAGCTAATCAAGGACGTTTTTCGAATGTGTAAACAATTAAATATCAAAAACTTCCTAATGATTCTAACAGCTGTTGAACCTTGCTCGATATTTTCATAACCTGTCAACGGGTTAGCTTGCTTTTTAGGAAAAAATTTCCATCGATTATCTCATCGCTACGGATTTTATGTGCACGGGGAGCTGGAATTTTAACGACGCTAACCTGCAGCTCCTAGAACTTCGAAGTCACCTAAAACACTTCATACATTTCGCCACGAGTTGGAAGAAACGCAACTGGTGCGTGGAGAAAGTTTCTCGGCTATTAACCAGCCGAGTTTCTGCCTGCATTGGTAGAAAAGAGACGGATAACTTGACGAGGGAAATCATAGGAAAAAAATAGAATAAATAAACACACGATAAAACGGTTTCTTTCCGGTCGTGTCGATATTTTATTACTGTTGCGCGGCTATTATCCATTTAATTTCACTGCAGTTTGTCTAAATTGCATTAATTTTTACGATCCATAGAATTTTGGTATTACCGTAATTAATTTAGGCGAAAATATAAACAAACCACAAAAATGTCAAGATCAAGTTATTTAAAATGCAAAACTGAACTTCTTTGAAGACGAATTTTGCTGACATGATCCGTTTCTTGAACGGATAAAATAATCAATTACCGCAAATTTGAGTGAATAAAACTGAGTTGTTGAGAACTTTAAGAAGATTAAATCTCTGTTCTAGATTATTCAAAATCTTAACATTGTTTGTCAAATTATGATACATTGATGACCATCGTAAATCGGTTTTTAACAATGTTATCCTGTTTCTCAATGAACGATTAACCTAATCGATTGCGATCACCTTTAAATGAAAAAGTCGAAAATATAAGACGAAGAAAAAATGCATAATCACAAGTGACTTGTAGGAAATTAACTTACGATAATTTGTTATGCATCACGAGCTATACTTGATTATTAATATTTAAAGAAATAATAGTAAAAATTACATGAAAAATATGTAATTACTCGAAGATTTTAGAAAATTCGACCTCCCAAGTGTACATTTTTGGGATAAAAGTGATTGTCAAAAGAAAACCTAACTTAACCTAACCTAACCGGATTCGAAAAATGTAGTTACACGATATTTTAATACCGCTACATGAATTTAATTGTTTCGTCTCGAAGCAGTTTGGTGCCGATTTCGCGCCTAACAAATTCCTAAACCGAATTCTCGCTGGTCAAAGACACTGAGAGTCTTTAAAACATAATAATATTTATAACTGCAATATCAATCGCACGAGTGTTATGTGAGTCGTATTTCGTCGAGAGCGCACTTCCGGTGAGTTTACCCATCGCGACATTCCGCTTCCTATTAAGGAGCTACGTTTCAATTAAAAACTAAAGCCAGCTGAGTACATAATCGAACAATAGGAAGTTTCCAAATGCTCGTAACGTAATTCGTGGCTGTTGAATATCAATCAGAAGCGCAATGACGACGAGATGCGCGTTTTAATTTGCTGCGAATATGTTACGACGGTAAGTTATTTCATTCCGGTAAAACTTTGACGTGCAGATTCTGAGGAGCGTTTTTCTTTCCTGTATTTAAAAAATTTTCAGTGATTTTGTTCTACCAACAATTTTAGTAAATTTTAAGCTTGGGATAATTTGCAATTAAGTTTGTTATGACGTTATTTTGAAATCAGTCAGCTTGTTCCATCCAACATTTTCTGAGAGCAAAAATACATTGGTTTTTCTGCTCATGGCCAACGAACTCGTAATTCCTATACTAACAAATTTCGCTCCAGAATTTTTTTTTTTCGAGATACGAAACCGTTCTAATTCAATTTATTAATGGTCGTACAAACAACAGCTGCATTATCACCTGAATTTTATTAAATTGATTCAGCTGTAAATGAAACTCGGTTTAATTTGCTGTCAGAGTCGGCTTAAAAACTACGTAAAAAAAAAACGAGAGCAATTCACTCCTGTTTGTACAGCTTTGATGCTGAATTCACTTGTTCCACTCCGTTTTTACATTTGCCGATTTTATTTTCCGTCGATCTTTCGCGGCTAACCGCCATTTTGTCTTCACGCCCCCGAGGAAACGCAAAGAGCGAAATTTGAAAATCGCCAAATTTAGATGCCGACGATATGAAATAAGAATTAAATTTTGATTGTAACAGATTTTCGTTGAAAATTCTACCGCATATGTACATCGACAGACATTTTTTTTTTTTTTACTGTACCTCCGTTCTGTTTGGTTTCTTTTTTTTTTGATTCGAAAAACATTCCGTACGTAAGTGATTTTCTATCGGATATTAAAAATCACGTCAAAAACAGGAACAAACCGAATTTGCGTTCCGGGAGTTTAAAAATCGGTGCAATATTTCGACTACAAATAACTTTCAAGATAATTGCACGAATAATTTTTTATTAGCACTATTTTCAGAGAAAGAAATATCATATTTCTGGTCCAGATCTGCGCTGGCGTGAAAATTACGATCAATACGTGGGTGATTAAGTTTTGTAAAGATAAAAAAATATGATTGCCTTATCGATACTCGGTCGGTAATCAAGATTTGATGGATCACGTGACCTGCAATCGATACTGCAAAGACCGTTGCATATCGTTTTTGGCAAATTTTTTTTTATTTTTCTCCTCGTTGCGAAACGTGGGCGAGATTAGAAAAAAACTACACAAATGGCCGACGCGACAAAAAGATAATTCAGTTACTCGGAAGCGATTCAACCGTGACCTTGTGGATTATTCTTCGTTTTTCAGTACCGAAAAAAAAAAAAAACTGGCCGCGTGTATCACTTATGTAGGTACAGGTATCCGCATACATGTATGCATGTGTGTCATACCAAAACACCCGTGAAGCGCAAAGAGGAGAAAAGAACAGATTATAATTTCTCGGCGTAAAGCAGACGCTTGTGATAATTTGCATATATTGTATACCGCACCTGTGTGTTTACAAAGATTTAGCAATAATAATAACAATAAAAATAATAAATACAGTATGATTGTTTCGTCACTTTCTCAGATGTCGCAGCCACGCTGCTAATTCATGCTCGAGGTTATTTCTTTACAAGTCGCTATAATTAATGTTTTCACTTCATATGATAAGCGAAAAATATCATTTATCGATGGATCGATTGAAGAATTGTATGTCTTGAAATTAAAAACAAGTTGAATGTTGACTGGTTTTTGCCTAATTAAGGAAATAATAAGTCATCATGATTATTTCAAAGTTTGACCATAAGTTCGATCATCGTGTTGTTGATGTGAGATGTAATAACATCGTCGATAACCGAAAGTGCAAAGAATTTGTATCTCAATATAAACATAGATTCTTATTTCTGAAAAAATTTGTTTCAATTCGAAAGGAAGAATCGTCTCCTATCCTGACTGCTATAACTTTGTCCAAGTTTCAAGAAGTGCGGTTTTTAAGAGATTTGAATTATTAGAAACTTGTTTTTTAATATACATATTCTGATTATTGAATAATTGCCATTCAAAATCGGGTATTTGGTTAAGAGTCAAAATTAACAACAATTACGTTGAATCGCATCAGGCTGATAGGTTAAAAGTCACACCTTGAAATACGGAACGATAAAATGTAGACTTAATCGCTATTTCGTAACTTCGGAATTGTCTGGATTGCGGTAAAGTGTAAATTTCCACTTTGAAATATAGCAAAGTAGTTCTAAACTCGCAGAATAAACGTTTAAAAACTCCTAGGGGGTGAAAATCTTGCCATTACTCTAATCAACCTCAAAAAAATCCCTTCAATTTTTTTTAACCATTCCGAGCTTTGACTTTAGTGGGTTTCAGATCCATTTTGCGAAGTGATGGAATTCATATGATTAGGAATCGTGAAGTTGAAGCAAGAAAAGAAATGATGACAATATTTAATAAATTCAACCACTCTTTAGGTCCACAAGATAGCAACCAAAAAGAGGAAAATTTCAGCGGAAACTTCGTACTGAGTTCTTTTTCTTGAAACATTCTGATCATGTATAAAATATTCATTAAATTACATAAAAATCTTCAAATTCTCCATTGCAATTTTCCCAAAAATATGTACAGTAGATTTATAAAAACGTAAAATGAAAAAATTGCACCCAAGCTTTAAAATTCTGGAATCTGCAGATCAAAAATTCCGAAACTCCAAATCTTAATATCCATACATAAATATGTATGCAAAATGCAATTTGCTGAGTTTCGCTTTAGCGAAATATAATCCTTTCTCAAATCTTCGTATTTTTTCATCTCTCGGGATTTTGAGCTACTTGCATTCCAATATTACAAACTTTGAATGATCTGAACCTTAAAATATCGATTAAATGAAATCATTGTATCGTTTGAAACCTTCAAGATTCAAAACCACCCCAACGCATTTCACAAAACGTTTAATATTATACCTGGAACGGAATAGGGCATAGTTTGTGCCTGCGGTGCCCAGTAAGCAGGACTGATGGCGGGATAGTGTGCGTGGGATCCGAAATGAGCCCCGCTGTACTGTTTTCTGCTCTTCATCGCCATCGGACTTTAGGAAGAATTAATTCTCATATCACGAAGTAAGGAATTCGCCGTTAAACAGCTTCAAATTTTCCTAGGACGATTTCCTCTTTCTTTCACTCTCTATCACACCATCCGCACTTGGCAGTTCGTATAATATAATGTTTGCTCACGCAGCGAATAGTTGCCAAACGCGATTATTTATCGCCTCCCTCTAATCCGGTGCATCCAGCCACCTGTTCCACCGTCGGGCAGGAAATTCGCCCAATAAACTAGTCGGAACTCGTTTGAATTTTCATTTTTTTTTTCAATGTTGTTTTTTAATCTTTTTTAGTGCAACGTGGAAAAGCGAGAATATAATCAATGAAACAAGACAGAGACGCGAACGTTGATGCGATTGAATAGTTTAGGTTGGACGATAAAAAAGAAACATACTGTTATTTACTTATTTTTCTTATTTCGAGCCATTGACTTGAACTTGAATGTCAGAAAACTATTTTCAATCTTGATCACGAGCAGCGAGTCGAGTACATAGAATTTTTCTGCATCAGTGACGACGCCGACTGAAATGCATGCGCGGACTCCAGCTGCGTTCAACTAATTGCACGCTCGCGTTAACAATCCCGTATAACAGTTAAATTGTAGGTATATACACATTATGCAATAACCGAACCGCCCCGTAGTTGCGTAAGAATCGCCAATAATAGCCACGGTCGTATTTTCTTATAGTTTCCCTCTCCTGTATTTCATTATTCACTACCTTTTTTATTTACTTCATCTTTTCGTCGAACAATACACAACACCGGTATTTACACTGCACAGTTATAAAAAAAGGTCGAAGGATTTTAAAGAGCGATCGAAATCATAAGAAAACCTTCAACAAAAACACAGGAACATGGATAAAATAATTACGCACTTTTAAGGGAAAAAAAGAACGCGCGCTTTGAATAAACGGAACGCGCAGAGTCAGTCGGACGCATGTCACCGCACTTTGATTTTCGGTTTTTAACGGAGCCACGCGGCTCGCGGCTTCACTGTTCAAAAATCAGATGGAACTGAGAACCCAGGGGGAGGGGGAGAATTTTTCCGCTCTCAGCTTGCGGAAGAAGCGCCCTGGACAACGCGCGACACGGTCTACAGGGAGTCGCTCAACAAGTGCTACTATCTCTGAGCGGCAAGTCTGAAAGAGTCGAGGCGACAGGCGATCGCAGCGCTCTACGGCCGATTCGAGAGACGTCGACAGCTGATCCCGACAATGAACACGTGACTGATGCTCCGTGAATCAGTAGCTCAAGCCTGGTGGAGCAATTGTTCCAGAAAAGGGGCGGTGGAAGGAAGGGGCGAGTCTGGGATCTAAGAGTGTCAACATCGACATAATGAAGCGCGAGACTTGGATGTAAAGTTTATGTTGCTTCTGTTGTGCTTTAGAAACGATTCTGTTTGACTTGCAGACGATATTCCTTTCAAGAGAATGACCAATCGAAAAATAATTCATTTGTGATTACAAGATGGTCGCACGTTGAGTAATCGTAGAATTTATGGATTTGTTAGATGGGATGATTTTTCTAAAAATTGAAAACCAGAAGAATTTATAAAATTATCAACGACAGATCGGATAACGATTTTTCGTTTCAGATCGATACAATCTGGCTGTAACTTTCGTAAATTGTTGTGATTGTACTATGCAATTATGTAACTAATTGTATTTAAAACACTATTTTTTACAATCTTTCAAAATGATTGGTATCATTGAATATTGGGTTTTCTAAGATTTAACAGTTATTTATTTCAATCAAAAAATAGCAATTCCGAATTAACTGATGTGATCGAAAAGTTATCAAACTGGACTTGGAAAAAATAGGTTTTCCCAATCAATTAATTAGAATTGTGAAATAAGATCAAACGAATTGATGAAAATTTTAATCATTTTGAAGTGACACTTGAAATTAGTAATGTCATCTGACAATAAGGTCTGTATTATCATTTGACCGTGTATTTATTTGTATTTTTAGGAAAATTATAACTTACGAATATATCGAATCCGAAAATATCGAATGTGCGGCTATCTAGTAATGAAATCGACAAGTAGTATAGAATTTCCATTTTCACTTTGCCTCGACTATTCGACAACAGAATTATTCGTTCTCTGAATATTTTTTTTTCGTAAATGATTGTCTAGATCCAAATACGAAACGGATACAGAATATCCGGATCAATATAGAAACTGCCGAAACGCACAAGATTGTAAAAATGTTCCTTGACGTTTTTCCAAAGCTGTACACGAATTTTCATGAATGACCGTATATTCTATTTTGTTTATCTTTTTGACACCTCGACCTTCAAAAAATCCCAAGCTTGATGTTCAGTTTTCAACAGGATTGAATTGGTTATTTTCTTCTTCATTCCTCGTTTGATGCAGGTACTTTTTTCATAAATGTACATTAATCTTCGATAGTAGAACGACGTTAAAACCGTACAAGTATTTTCTCGTAAACGATTCGCTCAGAGTTGAAGAACCATGGACGCAAACAAAGTTGATGAAGACTAGACATGAATATGTCGTTATAAACCGGAGCCAAAATAACCAGCGAAACAAAAAGCCTACGTAATATATTTTCGGCGGCGGATCGAAGGTCGTTTGTTATGCAGCATATTTTCTTTCCTTCAAAGAAGCAAAGTAGGAATTTGTGGAGGAGAATTAGAAGAGGGAGGGCTTTGAAATTTCGTTGTGGACGTCGACAACGGTTAGGAAAAAAGATAAGGAAAAAAGAGACGCATAAATAAGCTTTTCACGAGGCTTGAATAACCAGCGTGACGAGTCCGCGTTTGTGGCGACGAGAACTGCAGAAACGCATATAAGCGTCATTCACTCGGCTTATACCGTTACACACACTCATTTGTATGCGACTTCAGGCCTGTTTTCGGCCCGCCTTTTTCCTGCCTACGTCCGAAACGACTTTCGACGACTAGCACTAACCCACTGCCCACATTATTTCATGCGTCCGCCATTGACGGGTGATTCTTTCCGCATTTGTTTCGCTAAGTTCAACCGATGAATGCAGTTTTTGATCCCTTACGATATCTAATTCGCAGTCAAAACATGTTTGAATCAATTTCTCCAACATTTGTGCTCCCAGAAGTCTGGATAAATTAGTATATTACGTAACAAGGAGGCAAAACACGATTCTTTATATAACAAGAGTATGTTGCGCGTTTTTTCACGAAGCACGATATTGAGGTTATGGCCGCGTAATGTCAAATTTGTTCGCAACAGCGCATGCGCACAGTACAGAACCACTTCTAGCTTTAACTTCTAGGACTGAAAAGTGGTATTTTCTGTATTCCACGTATGCGCATTCGCAGACTCACTCAATCGTCATTGAAAGGGTCACCTACTTTGTGCACGGAAAACAGGTATAAAAAACGCGTAAAACATGCTCGCATTATATAAAAGTTTTTTCACAATGAAAAATACTCCTGAACCGACTATGTAAGGGATCTTTGAATAAACAATAGTGATATTAATTTGGAAATTAGACTAATTAACATTAGATTAATTAAAATATCGACAAAAATCGTAACATCCATTTAGAATTTAGTCGTGATTAATTTCTCGCTCACCGTGGATTCAATGTTCTCGAAAAAAATCACATTTAGAATTAAAAAATTCATGACGTGAAAGCAAAATTTTGAAAAAATTGTCGTATATTTAAGAGGTTACTCAACCATCTGTCTCAAATAAAATCCCACAGGAGTTCATATTACAACGAATAATATTTATTAATGAATAATAGGCTTTTACATTTCTTCACATTACGCGTCTCATTAGGAACTGAAGCTGGGTAGTGTCAGCCATAGAAAGTTGGTTATTTAGAGAGGACGTCTCGTACACATATGTGTCTAACTTGTCCATCGGACCTGAGCCAAACTATTTTGCATTCAGGGTATAACAAAATGGTGAGAATGAAATTATTGTAAAAAAAACGAAAGAATGAAATATCGTCAAGTTATTCAGGAATGATCCGAATATTATTTACGTGGATAGTTCGGCTACATGATACGCATCTAAGTGTATGTGAATGCCTATATTTCTGAGATAAGCTGCTTATTTGTTCGGGCAGCTATTAGCAGCTATAACAATACGCGGGGGCTGAAGCATGGCCGCCAAGCGTCTCCTTCGAGTGCCTAACAATTAAGTCGAGTATACAATGAGCGGAAAATAATGACTCATTAAAGTTCCGAACGGTATATTTAGTGTGTATGCAGTAGAGGTATTTAGGAAAATAACGGCGGCATCGGCTTCTCGACTTTATACGTGAGAATATCGATTCGCACACTATCGGATTCCTTACAAGTAGGTAAGTACGTTATATAAATGTCATAATTATGCGAGTTAAGAACTCCCAGTTTAATAATGTTTTCGTGCACGCGAAATTCCGCGACAAGCGACGTTATGAAAACATTTCAATTATACCTCGCGCTTCAATTTTACGAGCGTATAACGTGATGGCCGAATTATAATACAATCACGTGACCTACTCTCTCTGTTGTACGAATAAAAAAAATTATCCAGAATTCCTTCTTTTTTTTTTTTTCTGTGAGGGGATAAACATAAAGTACACTTTGGGAAATTTCTACATGCAAACGATCAGCTAGAATGAAGCCCGCTATAATCCTATGGGAATTGGGTTTCAGTGAAGTCGTTTGGATTTTTTTATGTGCTGCAGATCTTGGCATTGTGAAAAAAAAGTCTCCGTGGGCGCGACCCTCCGCTATGAATAGTTTCAGCGCTAAAAAAATGTTCATCCTATATCCAGTATTCCTTTGTGCAAGAAAAACAAAGCAAAAAATTATTATTTCTTGTAAATAAAACTTAGGGACGTAACCGCACATGCCAACTTTGAGTCTGTGGACTCGTCTTCTCCTCCAACTTCAATGATCTTACCTGTAGATAACGTCACCTGGTGGGATCCGGTGCAAATAGATGTTTTCAGTTCTTCGATGAAAAAATGGACATTTTAGATTATACAAAAAGGTCACTGTTTTTCAAATAAAATCTCCGTGAATTTGTTTTAAGTGCGGTGACGTTTTTTACTATGTATACAAGTACAAGCAATAAGTAATAAGTATGTACAAGATTATTGCGGTGATGTTTCAGATACTGTAGGAAAAAAATGTGAAACTTAATCGTAATTTATTTTTGGGCAAAAGTTGCGGATTACACTTTTGGAACATAAAAACGCGTAATGTTTCGTAATTTTGGCATTATGGTTTTGAAAATGGTGTGAATTCGTTTTTTATATTATCTTTTTCTATGAAGAGTCAAAACACTCTGTTCAGCATGCAGTATTGTATGAAAAATTGCTACAATGTATCTAAATTGAAATTGCAGCTACAACGTTGTCCGAAAATTTATGCAAAATCGTAGTTTCATACGTGTAATATTGTTTCAATGTTTCGGAATTTCAATATTTCAGAAATGTTCAACAGAATAATTACAGCAATGTTGCAAGTAGGTGTATAGGAGCAGACTTCAAAATGTTCTGCATTTCTAGCCTTTTGAAATTTTGTTGCTGCGATGTTTCTGCAAATTATTAACGCAACGTATCTGAAACACCCCAAACCCTGTAAAGTAACGCAAACTGCAGTGTTTTCGGATATATTTCAAAGTTTGTAGAGTTACGCCGATCCAATGTTTCTGCAATATTGTATAAGTACAGTGTGTAAAACCCACAATTTATGAACGAAGAACCGAATAGTCTTGGTACCAGCAAAACCGTATTATAATACCCCAACTTACGCTATTACCGGAGTGTTCATAATCTTGGTAAAACAAACAGCTGGGCGTGGGTAAGGTAAACAGATAAATATTGAGGGTAAGTATGACGTAGCACCGGAGCACGGACTCCAGTATGACAGGCCAGCTTTTATCTAGAAAGGTTGATAATAAATCGGGCAGATGGACTCTAGCCTTCTTCATTTCTTCCTCCTCCTTATCCTCCTTCTCCCTCTCTCCATCTTCTTCTTCTTCTACTTCTTCTTCTTCTTCTTCTTCTTCTTGCTCTTTTTCACTTCTCTTCTCCTATCGCCTCGTTCTTTCCTTGCGCATATCTGGTGCTACAGGCATTTGATCGTGTTTATCTTTTCGGCGGGCAGCTGAACACATTTCACGTCTACAGCCTTTCGACAAATGTCGCAGACACACTGAGTGCAGCTCGTGTAATTCCTTTCAGTTCCATCCTGCTATCATCTTCGAAGAAGACGATGACACGCTGTCTGTCTGCCTGCACCGTTTTTCCGTCAACCTGTCCCTCTTCGTCTACTTACTCTTATTTCTCTCTTTTCAAACCCATTTACCGTTCCGTTACTCAATCCTCCGTTGAGACGTGACTAATTGGTAAACGGCAACAAACAACGGAAGTAAAAACTGATGTCGCACTGCCGCTCTGTTGACCGATTAATTTGACAGAGATCATTGACGATGCATACTGGGCAAAGATACACGTGACTCAAAAGTCTGAGTAGTAGGTACTGATCAAAGATCATTTTCACTATAGCTCGCCAAGAACAAGAACACTTCGAAGATCTTTTTCGTTCTTACAATCGGAAGCACAGGTATAATGGCAATCGACTGCTGAACCTCAAAGACGTGTTATCAGAGTCCGAAACAAAGGCTGGCGGGTGTATTTGATTTGAATAGTTTATGGACTTCGTCTCAGCCGTTCCCTGGTATCAGACACGGGAATCGATATTATTTCAAACCCGACGTCTCCGGGTTCTTATTCTCAAACCGAATGTCCCTTCCTCCCGTATTCTTGCCCGGACTCCGCATCTTGTTGATGAATAACGAATGGCGATTTAACCATCAGAGGTCATCGCACCGCTGATGTTTTATGGATGTTTGAGGGTCCATTTGCGAGAGAAAAACAGAGCAAGAGAGAGATGATAAATTATTCATACTCGGGGATATTCATCCATTCTTCCTCTGCTCGCATTATCAGTACCTAAACAGGTTATCCAGAGTTCACGATACCTACTTCAAATTCACAGACTCGAAGTTGGGGCGGCGATTTCTTAACAAGCAGACCGTATTGGTCCGTATTTGGTAAGGCTCACAATTATACTGCGTGTAATATACATTGATTCTAACTGCGAATAGTATCAAAAAAAAACCAGAATTCATCAAGTGGTCAATTGTGGTCGATAAAAACATCCAGCATTAGGCATTCTTAATTTCTTTTCGGAACGTCGCTTGATTACAGAAACACATTTGGTAACGGTGAGAGAAAATCGATACAAATGACCGTAAAAGCAGCGGATGAACAGCATCACTGATAGAATTTAACCCACCAGATGGTGCAAAACATATTTCATTCACGCTTCGTTGATAACTATGTTTTCTTAATTGTGCAGGCTTGAACTTATCGCGTTACGCCTTTGACGTAAATCGTAACTGTTAAGTGAACAACAAGAACTCGGCGAGCCTGCCAAAAGTACCAAATTTTTTGCTCATCACTGGTGAGTACTCGTCAATCTTTGTGAATCATTCGCTGGTAAGGTGACAAATGAAAAGATTACATTTAAAGATCACGTTTTCACATAGTCGTCAAAAATTGCACTAGAATGGAGGCTTTCTTCTATCGCGCTTAATGTCCGAAACATTGTTTTCTAAATTTATCCTAACCTCGCGAATGGCGGCATGGATGTGAAGTGATTTCCCAAATCACATTGTGCCAATTAACACCCGACCTTGGCTACTCTTCAACGGAAGTATAAGGTTACATCGGTTACACTATACGAGGTACAGCATGTGTTCCGACATGCTCTGATGGAGTGTAATTTTATTTTTAGATCACTATCACCCGAGTCATTCTATCTATCAGTGCCTCTGGCATTGGGCCAGTGATTCTTACAAGCAGATAGAATTTATCACCGGTTTTCGCCATCTGTAACTCGCCTTTCGGGTTCACCGAGGAGACCAATTGTTTTTCATCTGTCTCACTCAGAGCCATTTTCAAGATCACGTAATTGGTCCAATTTATCGTCTACACGTTCCATTAATTGCTACCATTGCGAGTATTTCTCAGGTTGACGATCAGTGAGTCTCGGTTTTTGGCGCCTTTGTGTCTAACGGTCGAGTTTGTTGAACACATAGACGCTATACTGTCCGAGATGAAGAAGGATCCTGAATGGAAACGCAAGATGTTGTCTGCTGTCGAATTGCACGGGCTTGTATCAGGTGAACCCTTAATCCCGGGCAGCAATACGAAAGTAGATTTTTGATCCTGTGAACACGAGTTCCAGGATGAAGGTGTTAAAATATCAAGAACTTCGGAGGGGCGTGGAGGTTTGGAAATAGCAAGGATAAAACGAGCTTTAGGAACAGCTTAGGGATTATTTGGGGGCAACGTTTCTCCGCGGCAGTTTCGAAATTAGTGCCAAAAGTTATGGTCGGAAGTTGAGGGAGAAAGAAAGAGAGACAAAGGGAGTTTATACAGTCTCCAGGTGTTTGAAACAACTAGGAAACACCGGGGAGAGTCCCGGGAATTCATGCAGTAAGGCTTATCCCATTTCCGCGTCAACCAACAAGACCACTTTTGTCCTCAAACCGTGCACATGTATACATCGCACACATTATAAGTCACGTGTCGATCGAAACACGAAGACGTTGAGGGCAGCCAGCCAGTTCGTGTTACAGCTTGCTACGGCGCCTGTTGTTAGGTCGTTACACAGGAAGTTTGTATACATATACACGCGACCTCTGACCGGACCTAAGCAAACTGAATTCAGGTACACGATGCCATTTGTAGCTTCGATATACCCGTCAGAATGTCAATTTCCGCTCTAAATTTATCACAACGCAGTCCGGAATTTCCGAAACGATACTTTCTTTTCACGCGAAAGCTTTCCTCTTCAGGCATTCAAAGTGGTTTCACACAGTTTCGCCGTGGTTTCGTTAATAGGTCTGCAAAGGTCTTCTAAAACTTGGAAGACTTCATTCTTTCGTTCTGTTTGGTACCCATTTCAGGTACTCTTATTTCTATAACTTCAAGGACTATTTACACTGTGGGTAAAGTCGACGGTCTTCTCAGACTTTCAGGACTTGATTTGTGATCATGATTGTACTATTCTAAGATCTTTTATTTGAAGTACCATACAATGCATTGATAACGGCGAACCGGTTTGGCGATGTTTTTTTTTTTTTTTTAACCAGCGGATGACGTTCAACTATTGAAACTTTGATCGTATGTAAACAATCACCCTGCTCTGGATCACTTGAGACTTGAAACTTGACTTGAGACTTTGGAAACGTTTTGCCGAAAGAATTTGTATCCAGTAACCCGAAATAGTTACCGTTATCTGTTTGTTGAAAGTTACAGAACAGAACGTGGAAAGGTAACTCAGCCTGGAAAGTTAAGGCAGGAACATAACCTAAAACGAAGAGCGCTGCAGCCCGAGTGAAAAATGAATATTTACCCTCTGGAGCTGGAGCGGATCTTGGCACAGCTTGATGCATTGCAGGCGAAAAATACGAGTTGCATCGCAAGTGGCTGATACCGTGTCTCGAGAGGAAGGGATAACGCAACTTTTGGAAGACCCGATTGTGACGGACGAAATGGCGAAGCGTACGTAACCTGGTTTAATTATAGCGATATCCAGGCGTCGATGGCGCCGACGTTACCCGAAGGGAAATCGCCAGGGTGACCCGGGGTTAGGGGATATTTAAAGCCCGTTGTATTCGAGCTTTTTAAACGATAGATACGACGTAGAAACGGTAGAGAAGGAAAACGAACCGTTTTACACGACAGAAATTTTACACACCAACAATTTTTTCCTTTTATTCCACTACGTTTAAACAACCCTGCAGTTCGAAAGACGACGATTGCTGTTAAGAGTTCGTCATTCCATTCAGGAGACCTCGTTTTTGATTTCTTTCATTGTTTCCGGAGAATTTTTGAGCTTTCGAGCATTGATGCGAGAACATAAGCTTGTACCTACTGGATTTGGAAAAATAAATTGCGATTAATTTTTTATGTCGTGGTAGCAACAAATCAGACATTTGGAATAAAGGTGACATATGATAATGAAAATGGAAAGGATCTCTTTAAAGATAAGGATATTTCACGAACGGAAGCAATTAAAGTTTCATAATGTGTTATCAGAGAGGAATGAAACAGGAAATGAGGCACTTCCGATTGGAAGGCCTTGTTTTTGTAACCTTAGAACGAGGTTCATTACATTACAATCAATACTGAAAGGAGTTTCCGGAATGCCTGAGGAAGTCAAGGGATCTCGTGGTGAGAAGAGCCGATTGACGACTCTCGTCCGTTCCGTTCCGTTTAGTTCAGCTTTTTCTATTCTTACCAAGCAGAGCCAATTACTCGGCCCCGGTGTAGTAGTCTCCTATTATTGCGGGACAATCGACTGGCAATAGATCGATTCGTTTGCCGAAGAGGATGGAAGATGTGAAAAAAGAAGAAGAAGGAAAAGAAAGAGGGGAAATGTTTCCGAAGAGGGGCGATGCTGCTCTGGACGGCTGCCAAATATTTGGGCGATTACGTCGGGTGGAAGCCGCCCGCTTCGCTCGATTCTTTGCGCAGGCCTGAATTTAAGGCACTGCATCTGGTGGGTCTGGTAATGAACCGAAATAGCCTAAAAGGGCCTATGAGCTATCAGCTCGGTGCAACGTCACGTCAGAAGCTGATCTCTGTGCTCGGCTTGGTCAGATTACGGAGTCTTTAAGCTCTGCTTAATCGTTCTCACAGGCCGCGCGATTAGTCACCGACCCCGGAACTCAATTTACAATTCATTCACCCTAATCGACCGTTGAATTCAGAGATCAGACTTAAACGATCCTTTTCCTTTGCCACCGTCAAACCAGATACTCAAAAAAAAAAGACTTATGAATAATCGGAATGTAGTGTTAGATTTTGTTTCGATGATGTTGACTATATAACGGTACCGACAACAAACTGGATTTGATACTTCATTCTGAACAGCAACAGACGATTTTCTATCCAAATAGGGACAATTGATTGGAAAGCTGCTTAGTGGTCTGAAAATCTTACCTGTTTTCATGGAAGCTTAACTTACAAAAAGTGTTGAAATAAAAATCGACGGAGAAAGGATTCAGAGGTTTAAATGAAGCTGATTAAAGTAAGTTTGCTGAAAACGACATTTCCTTGGTACTTCTAAAACGTCCAGCTTCTAGCTTCAAATTTCATGAAATGCAAGAGCTTATTTGGCTTGTAATGGAATCATTTATTCTGGAATCGTATTGATCGAAAAGTAATAGTTTTTCAGTGAAGCATGAGTTTACACCATGTAATATTTCACAATGTGATGTACCGTGCATTTTTAATCGACTCGACAGGTAAGAAAAATCAAATTTATGCCGTACGATTTTTGAATAACTCGTTTAAAAACAAAACCAGCCTCAGAAAATCAAAATTAGACAAATTGGAAAATGCAATAATGTGATCAATCTGAAACTCTGAATAACCGGCCTTTGTGGGTTGAAATTTGTTATTTTCTATTCATTTCTACTTCAAAGGAACACTGTTCTAATGAAATTCAAGTTCATTATCTCAAGCCACACTTTTTGAATCCAATTTGCATGATAAAATCTTACAAGGAGAGTAACATGCCTCCGTAGCGCAGATATGGCGGAAAATTTTTATGGTATTTTCTCCAGCATGATGTCATGAAAACATGTAGCCTATTATGTCTCATTCAAACCCTTATTCCGTCTCTACATATCAACTTGTGTTGAGCGACATATTTAGCAATTTATCAGTTTTCATTGTTTTTCCAAAACTCATTTCTGTCAGTTGCCCTTATGATTTTCAGTAATTCAAACGTCATCATTTGCCAAAAAGAATCTGCATCGAAGCATTGAGCGATATAATATAACCATAATACAATCATTAATCATTCATGAGATTGAAATAGACATGATGTAACGGGCTGCATGTTTCAGCTGAAGTAGAAACCTTCAAATGTTCGAACCATATCCATATTCCGAAGGTATGAATACTTTCCTTGTTGGCTTCAACACATTTGTTGGCTCAATCGAAAACATGAAGAGAAAACCAAGTACCCCAATTCTAACGCAACCGATTGCATGAAGAACGGTCGAGTTGATTAACAACGAGGGCGATCCACTCAATTCGCAGTGTTACCGAACGTGCGTCGGAGTATCGCTGATCAAAATTCAATAACCTCGGTATCGATGTGACGGGAATCAACACTGTCCGTCCCTTTGCCGGGAGCGGCGGCTGCTGGAGCTTGATCTCCAGGTTCCAGGGTAAACTAACCGAGGGATGGCGGTGTGTTTGCAGTGGGTCGACGTATCGACGGCAGGTAGGATATATCGTGACCTCTGTCTACAGTGATCATGATCGGTAAACGTATCACCATAATCCCATACCTACATTCGCAATTCTACCCTCCGAAAAGGACTTCTGCATTGGAACCAGCAGCATGACTTCCAGTTTACTCCCTTCATCCAATCTTCAGACCCCGGATCAATCAGTTCAGTTCAGCGCTGAAGATACTTCATTATTCGCGAATTGCCGATACTTATTGTACACTGATCAAATTCTTGCACACCGCAAAAAAAGCATTATACAATGATTCTTCAACCAAAGTACGGACACTGACAAGAGAACCAATGTCGATTTTAAAATTTATCATCTGACGTGGTTTCAAGTCTTGTGATCAAGTCACGATGAGCTTTTGCTTTCCGATATCATCAAAATTGATACGTCATCTATTAGAAGATAAGCTTACAGATTGTTTCTACAGATCGTTCCAACTGACCGCGACTTTGACGAACCCGAAAGCGAAGCTGAACCACATTGGCAGCAAGATTCTACCTACCGGGAATGAATTCGTGGGAAATAAAGAGGTGCTTTCGCCAAATTGAGAAGCGTTTTACGCGCACTGGTCGTAAGATCGATTCTCATCAGGACAATGGCGCTTCCCGTCGTTGGGCTGCAATTTCGTCAGGAAACTGATTGGTATAGATGATGTGCTGTGGGCGGTATAAAGGATCGATCTAGTTCCCTAGCTGCTATAGCTGTAAATCTTTGCCCTCTGTTTTCCTTCGCTCTCGTTCGATCGCTCCATTTAATAGCCGGTGCTTAGGCGGTGACCATAAAAGCGCGATATTTCTTCATCGACATTGAAAATGATTTCTAACATGGACCCCAAGATGACGAGGCAGTTAGTTGAGTCGGTGTTTGCAATATCAACGACTTCCTCAAAAGAAAAAAAAAAACACCACTGATTTTATATTTTTCTTTCATACTTCTTCGTTAGTAAAACTTTCTCTACAGTTTGACCAGTGATTAATTTTTAGATTAGACAAAAATCATGACTAAATTTAGCGAGTGATTTCTTCCACGATTTAAATGGCGTTCGAAAGATGCGTCAAGCGAAAAAAAAGTAGTCTTTGAAAATGAACTCCGGTCGAATTAGAACAGGGAAAAAGTGTAAAAGAACTTGGAAGAATTTATTCTAAATCAATCGTCTCTCCCTTCTGGCCATTCGTCGGCTGTGAATTCATTGCACCCGGCTCGCCAAGAAAACAGAAAAGATTCTGCAACTGCTTCGGATGCCCCTGATTCTAAAGCGACGGCAAACTTATTTTTGGAACTATTTCCGAACTGACAAAGAATGGAAATTTAGATATTTTCGACTACTTTGGTGTTCGAGACTGATTCAAATCAAATTCCCTAATCATTACAATGACTCCTATAATGTGTTTTTGAATTTAACCTCCGGTTAAACTTTTTTATCTGATTGGTTTTTGAAATTGCAGTTTACTCTTGGGACTTTTTGAAACAGTATCGAAGATCACAAATGAATCGAAAAACTTGAAAGATAATTTGAGATGTTAAATTTATCCAACAAATCTCATAGCAGATTTTAATTGTAAAATAAACGGTTATAAATTAGCGGGACGGTTAAATTTTTTAGACAGAGAAAAAGCGTTGGAATTGGTATCGCGTTTCTTTCAATGACTTCTTCTTTGGTAACGGAGATTTATAAGATCTATAAATTGACGAGATTCTCGCCGTGTAACCCAGCTGTCGTTCATGTTTATTTACAACGATTATCAACATTTTTCGCCCGCCGGAAATGCGCTGTTTTGCTTATCTCCCCCACGCGAGCGCTACACCTCAGGTCGTTTAGAATTAGCACCAGCTGTACAGTAAACAGTACCCGTTCTTGCCCTCGTAAAATCTCAAATCTTTCGCTGCAAGAACTCTCTCTCTATGTATGTATATACGTACGTATGTATATAAAGAGCCTCGTGGGTGAGGTAAAGAAAACTTTTTTACAACACCTCAGGCGTCAAGTTTCAAAAATCTTCACCGAATTTAAAACGACCCTCCTAGGTTAAGAGGCAACCTCTTTTATTCTACTTTTTTTTTTTTTTTGAGCAATTTGAGAATTTTTGTGAATTACCGGCTGAAAGTTAATTATAATCTTGATGGAGAGCTTTTCTTCTTCTAATGCGGTGAAAAGCCTTCAAGGTTTTTCTTGAGTATAATGAAAAACTCGAAATGATTTTGTGAATCTAATACGCTCAAATAGTTTTGCAATCAGTGAATTTCGAATTGTAATTCAATAACAATCAAAAAATCTGAGAATGCTAGAAAACCATTTCAGCCGACTCAAAATATTTTTTTAGAAAAAACTTGAAAAGGCTCTTTGGCTAATTTCACTCTGAATTTGACTTAAAAAAATTCTGCTATATTTTTTAGATTTCATCAAGGTCCGACATTTTGTTTTCATATATACCACACTATATAATTATGCAAGTTGTTTCATTGTTTTTAACTTTTGTGTAGATATATTTGCACACTTTGTCACGATTGTGACTGAAAATTAGTTAAAATTTCTTTTTTAAAATCAAGAAATAGCTGAGTTTATAATTCTACTTATTTTGTGTAATTTCAAGATATTTCGGCAAGTACTAAATTTAAGGTAAGGAACGTTGATTTCAGAATGAAAATTCAATATTAAACAGGAACGGGAAGTTTGGCTTGTTGTAAATTGTCTTCAACGCGGAGAACCGCTTATCGATTGAGTATCTTCATCTTTGAAATCCTGTGAGGCCTCGCATCGTCGTTTCGATTCTGATTTTCCGAAGGGGCGAAGTGGTTCTAATCAGAGTCTTTGCAATACGCGCGTGCCACCAATCTTGGTAAACTTTAATAGGATTTCCCAATTAGAAAGTGTTTCCGCACACTTCCTGTGCGCGACTGTGGATCCCTAGTTTGGAGAGGAGGGCATTTCCGCACACACAGAATTTCCGGCATCAGGTTCGGGCGCAGACGAGTTCGGCTTCGAAACGAACTCGCCGGCTCTGGCAATGCGCCGATTGATTTCTCTACAGTATTAATTATATTTAACACGTTTAACGGAACGTGATTCCACTTTGAAACCAGCTGCACGCGTGGTTCGGCGACTGAACTCTGTTACAGGGAACCTCGTGATCGGCCAATAAATCGAAATTATCGAATCAACTTTCTCGCTGCTGTGGCACAATTGAATGGAAAGCATCGTTCATTTTCCCCTGTACTGCTTGATTTATCAGTCTCTAGAGCCGACTCGCTATTACTAATCAATTATTTATTGCTGAACTGTCGTTACGATTCATTGATTCCTGAGAATCAGAAATCTGATGTTACATTAACGAGTTCAAATTATTGTCTCAACTTTTGTTTTTTTTTCTTCATCGATTTTTACTCAAATATCAAGTTTCACGAACCGAGCTCAATTCCTCGTTTCGATATTAGCTCACCAGCAGCGCCGCTGTCGGAAATGCCTGGTACTGAAAACAGACAATGGCTGCTAGCAATTTTTAGGTTATGTTTTGTCTTTTATGAGCTTTTTCATGGTTCTAAGACATTTGGGTACTCTTTGATAGTATTTCAAGGCGAAAACAAGGAAACCAAAACCTGAGCTAACCTAATTTCTGCTCCAGACAAGGTAAACCAGTAAACTTGCATTGATGTTCTGCACTGAGCACTTAATAACAAATTTCGGATCCTGAAAACGTTAGAAAAAATAAAATTGTGAAACCGGATAGTATCTGTGGGAGTGGTCGCAACGGTTGGGAGGTCGTCACTTAGCGAGAGCTTGCGCTGTCAGCCAAAATAAACAGAATGTCACGCGTATAAATAAAGCTTTCGTTTCCCCGCGCCCCTCGACCCTCGACGAAGCCCGCATCGCCTCGCGTTCCGGTCATCCTAGCAGACGACGACGACGACGATGATGGGCGTAAAATGTGCACCGCACCAACAGCCACAGACACCTAGTTGACTCCGTCTTATCAGCCTTCCCCATCTATAAACGCTATTAAAGAAACGTTTTCAGTCCGTGCGTTTCTCGCTCGTGCGTCATTCGTTGAAATAATTCATGCGATGACCGATTTCTAGCAACGCGTTACCGTCTTTCCTTAGTTTCGCTCAGCGGAGAAGGAGATAAGTAGGAGCCAATATGGCGGCAAGGGAACAGCTGATCGCTTCAACAAACTTTTGCTAATGTTAAGCTACAGAAAACTTCGCACAAGACATCGTACTTTTATTTAGCCATATTGAGTTGACTGACGGTGGAAAAAAGTAAAGTAAAGACATTTTGAAATTGAATACGATAAGTAATTGATATATTTTCCTACCACACGCTGCGTTTCGATGTCCAATGTTCGTCGGTTTTAACGCATCAATGAAATGCTCGACAAGAATCAGAAAAGTATCTTCTGTCGTAACTGAATCCAACCAACTTATGAGGACTAGGTATCGGAAAATTTCGAACGATGTCGCTTTTTTTTGTAGTCTCTTACTCCAATTTTTTCCAAATATTTCGGCGTGAGAAAAACTAAAAAATTTATAAAATTGACCTCAGGGCGACTAGGAAGGTTTTGATGGCTGAAAATGTAGTAAGAATTGAATTCGGCTTTATAAATTACTGAAAAAACATACGAAAATTTTGTTGTTTCTAAGTTGTTTGTCACATTTTTGTCGATAAAATAAACGGTATACGTGAAAAAAAAAAAAAAAAAAAATTAATAATACTGCAAGATATTGAGAGTTGAAGACAACCGTGCGTTCGGGTGTAGTGCATATTTACACACGTGTTTCTCTTAACAACGTTTGTCATTAGTTTTGTCACAACAACTCGAAAACGCTTTAGGATATCGCTTTGATTTAAAAGAAAAGATAAAGATATCAATTTTCTCTACAAAGAGAACCAACGTTTATGCAAACATTAATTTACTATTTTTGTTCTTACAACAAATGTCATTAATTTTTTCACTTTTTTCAAATTTCAGCCGCAATTTGTTTAATTTTCACGTTTTTTCAAAATATTCTCGTTCAGTCTACACAGGAACATCTCACAAAGAGAATGGCACTTGGAAGTTACCGAAAACTGTAACTGTTCACTCGGAATCGCTGCCATAAGGGAGCAACGCATAAGAGGCATGGTTGTTTTCCCCCATCTTTATTCACCCATCTTAAATGTTAATATTTTTAAACTGTAATCACAGAATTTAATAGCCAAAACTCCAATAAAAGCGTGATAAAAAATAAAACGTGTGTATTTTGATTCTGATCTTCACCAATGCCCCTTGATTCTTATCCAATTTTCGGCATATTTTCGCTGCCTAGTCACCTTAAGCTAACCCAACACTTCTGAACTTGACGATGCCTAATGAAACGTAGTATAAAGTAACAATCGAGACCAATTGCGGGCGAATCGAAACTCGATTAAACATAACGTGACCTAGCCTCACCCAACGAATGGGTTTCCTTTCGTTGTCGTGGATACAGGCAGAACGGAACAGACATCCTTCCCTTCCTGAGCCTAATACTCAAGTCTCCCGTAGCTCCTCCTTCGACTACGCAATCTAGACAGCTCTCTCGATTGAGCCAATTAATTAGTGAGTAATGAACTTGCTTTGAACTGCATTCTCTGGTGAATTTCCTCCTCAAACGATCCTGTGTATGCTTCGACGCCCACGCCACCGATACGTCGTCACGGTGTTTCCTGACTAGATTCCTAACCAATTTCAATCTCACCTCCCGCTTCTCGTAGTGAACAGAATAAAAAAGAATTAATTGAAGTTACGTAGTTTCAAAATTGGTAGCATTCACTGTGCTAAAATGCCGATAATTGGGCATAAAACAATTCGGCGTGAAAAAGACTCCAGGAAACAGTTTTCTACTTTTTCCATTACCGTCGATCATTCAAATTCAATCATTTTCATCGCGGTAGTAATTCCTGAAATGTAAATGAAAATACGTCTTATACGGTAAATCCAAAGGTAACTCACCGTTTCTGTTCTCACTGTCAGCGGGTTTCATCTGGATCGGATGATGCATCTGCAACAAGAAAGGATAAAGATTTTTCGTCACGGTTAATCAATTGGATGTCAATATCGTGATGGAAACCAGAGTTGGATTCCTGCGCGAACGTCTACATAAATTTAACCGTAATAAATAATTTAACGGAATGATAAATGTTACAGAAATTTTTGTCGTTCAATTTCGTTCATTGTTTGCTCTTGAACATCGACGATCGTGCACGGAATTCAAAATGAAACGGCAAAGGAACCAGCGTAACGAAGAGCGGCAAGCGGCACGCCAACGGTTCACAAGATTTATCACAAAGTTCTCAGTCACATCACTGCCTTCGGCGTTAATTTACTCGGGACTTAAGCCCATCTGGACGATATCCAAAACCAAAGATCGGATATTCCTCGACATTGAGCGGTTAATTAAAAGCCCGCTAAACGGCGTCAAAGCGACTTTCAGTCAATTCCCAGCCACCCGAGCCTAATTCAGTGATCTGGAAGTTCAGAACACCAGACTTAGACACTTAGGTCACGTGACTGAACCGAGCAGCGTTAATTACTCCATCACTCCTCATTAGCATCACGTCCATCATTCACGTTACGTTACGTTGACGACGTCCAAACAGTCCTCCACGTCTCTTCCGATTCCCTCTCAGGTCCTTCATGGCATGCACCCACTTCATCCTGACAATCAAGCCCGTAGACAGTAGCTTTCATCGGGTATCCCGACCGATTCAAAAACAGTTCTCAAGAAACTCGTGTTCCTGAATTCCAATTCGAGAAGACGCTTCAACTTCGGTTTAACCTCGCGGCTATATCGGGAGCTTTGACCACTTTTTGAAGACCTTGAGCATATCCGTGAACAGTAGAATCAATCCCATGCAGGGATAAAAAGGATTTTATTATATCCCTGGATATCTGCAGTGTAACCCTGACGCCCTTAGGGTACCCATGAGGGGTGAGTGATGGTTCGACGGTATTGAGGGTGAGATTGATTGACGTGACGTATCATTTACACCACCTGCAAGGATAAAACGCGAGAGTCCCAGAGGAGCCGTAAACGGTGTTGCGGAAAGTAATGTGTATACCTTATCGGTTTACTTTGTTCATTCGTTCGAGTTATGATACACGATAAAATTGAATCGGGCTCCTGTGTTTTCTTACTCTTACCTCGAGGTTTAATCGCAATTGCGAAACCTGAAGGTTTAAACCCGAAGTGCAACAACGATACTCAGTCTAATGTAATTGGATTTACTCTGTCTTACCATTTCCTATAAAATATTAGTCACTCAGACCTAGACATATGAATGGATGAACGAATTTTTAATCTTTTTTGTTATTACGTAATATCAGGAGATAGAGGCATAGCGAGAAATGGATAATGTACGATTTTCCCGTAATTCAAATGCCGTGGGAATGCTTCTAGCAATTAACGGAATGCAAATTAACGGTCGAGACTCGTCAACTCGAATATTTCAAGTATTTCAGTTACAAACTATCCGCCTGATTGTGAGATAATTATTGAGGCGATTTTCATACGCGTGAAACGTTCGTCAGGAATTTCTGAAAGCTCGGAAAACTCCGGACAAAAGTAAAACGAAATAGAAACAAGCCGTACGAATAGTATTCTATCAGACAAACTAATTAAATAACTAACAATAAGAGTACCATCAAGTATTATCAAAATCTTTTGTCGTTAATACGCTCTTTTTTTTTTTTTTTTTTTTGAGGAACCAGGTAGTTTGTTTTTTTTTTATCGCATTGCTTTATTCGTTTCATTATACAGAAATCTGTATAAAAGTTTTTTATAAACGTCGGTTACGACTCATCATATGTTCAAACTGCGACGATGTCCTTAAAATTTTTTTTTTTTTGACAATCGCGTACGTTCAGATAAGAAAACCAAACAAAAAGCAGGTCACGGAATTTTCATGATAAAATTTATCACCGATGCAAAGGTGAGAAATTTGAGTGTTTGGATGATTTATACATTCAAAGTTCAGGTTTGCTCGGCGTCTGCGAAAATAATATAGCTTAAAAAAAAAAAGAAAAAAAAAAAAAAAATGGTCTTTGGCTTGACTTTCGAATTTCAGTTTTTCCTTTTGTTTGTTCTTTTATTTTTTAATTCGTTTAGACCAGATTTCGAAACGTTTTATCGAGCTGCGATTCTGCACCGTCTTTCTTCTGCTCCGTTTTTCGTTACGCTCCTGTGAACGTGTCCGACATATGAAACGAAGAGTTGAATTACGAGATGCCCGTGCGTCGCATGCGCGACATGAAATTCATATAAGTGCAAATTACGAAGTTGTTTTGACTTTCGTAACGCAAACGATTGTGTAAAACAATTCTATGAATACGTAAGCCGAAGCTTCGGTTTATCCTGAATTTCACCACGGCGGCGACGGCATGAAACTTGTTTAAACATGTATTGCAGATAAAAGTGTGATGAATTTTTTCTTTCCCTTTATGTTGTACCGCGCGAAAAGTATTTTTCTAAATTTTCTAATATTCGACTCAGTGGTCCTATTTTTTCCTTTATACATCCATTTTAGTATCCGGTATGATTAGACGTTTTTTTTTTTTTTTTTTTTTTTTTGTTTTTTACCAATTCGGTGGGATGAATTTGCCGTGTGATTAATATCCGCGAATTTAACGCACGAATTTTCCTGGCCGTTTGTTGACAGATTAGTGCTAAATGGAATGCGTTTGTTAGTTATTCACTGGGTCGGAATGATGCGCATTTTCATTTCCATTCGTCACGACAATGATGCAATTCAACGCCACTGCTCGCTTATGTAATTATAATTATAATTTGCCGCTCTAACCCCGACGCAATTCCGTTTAGTTCCCGAATCGTGAAACATGATTTGATATTTCCAATCTCGTTGCGTCGCGAATGAGAATTTTTCTGTGGTAAAGGAAAGAGATACTGATCGTGAGAAGTAAAAAAAATCTGCTAAAAAACAGTTTGAAAAGTAAAAAGTATTTTAATTATAAAGATGAGGCTGACGATGTTTGTGGAAAGATCGTGAACTTGAATGATATCGAAGGAAAATGATCGTTGATTGAATCTCGCTTATCAACAAAATTACTTTCGATCAGTACGATTAATTTTTTTTTTTCACCCGTATAAGATGCGTTTGAACGATTAACTCGGTTCGAATTTTCTACTACGATGGGATTTTTCGGTATTAAAGATCGATGAAAATCAGAAGAACTTTAGACAAAGAATCGAAGAAGAGTTACAGTGGCAAATGACGGTAAACGTACATTAATTTTTCTCTGCATCAAAACGGGAAAAAATTTCAGTCGCCGTCAAATAAAGAATACCTGTGATATTATATGATGTTTAAAAGAAAAATCGACTCGACGATATTACGCCGATTCGTTTTACCGCTTCAGCTGTGTTTTACAATCACGTTTAAACGAACGTTGTTAGCCGTCTACACTTTCGATCAGAACTAGATGAAAACCGTTGTAAGCGAGATATGAAATTGAAAGCGGTTCGGCAACAAAACGCGTTTCGGCCATAAAGCGAGGTACAAATAAACGGCGAGAGCAGGAATTCAACCCCCAGAGTATCACTCGAATTACAATCTTCGTTACGCCGGGAATTTGAAACGTAGAAATCCGCTGCATAAATGATCAGGGCAGCCAGTCGCAGCCACGTAAATAACTGAGTCGATAATCCGCGGCTCAAAATTACGAGCCTATAGGCAGGCAGGCAATGTTGGCCCGCCAAATTAGCTGACCAGAAATGGCATAACGTCGAAACGACGTAACCAATGAACTCTCCGATCACCAAAGTGGATCGACTAATTTTCAATCCAACAAATCACCGCCTCGACGTTGATAACGCGAAACTGAACGATATCGAGACTGTAGAAATTGTACGATATAAATCTAGTGAAAATCCATCGCTGAAAATTTGACGTATAATCTACGAATTTGAATTTCAATCAACAAGTTACACTTTGTCAGAGTTTCCCGGGATTTTTTCCGAATAGTCACCATTGAAAAAAATTGTCAGACATTTTCAAATATTCTCATAGAAATTCTTATTTCATTGCTTGTAAAAAAAATTTACCTGCAGAGTGAAATCTGCCACATTGGCTCGTCAAAGTTTCAATTCGAACCAGAATATGTGCCCTTCGTATATACTATATATACATACATATGTATATCGTATCAGTAAAAAAGAAACTCTGTTAGCGTAGTCACTTATTATATTTAACATCTGACTGTAATGAAATACGCAAATAAGAGGTATAGTGCAGTAAACGATGATGTCTTATTTCATGACCTCGAATTACTCTCTCTGCTAGTGTAACTCTGATTTGAAACAAGTGTGGTCGAAAAAAATCCATCAAAATCATCATTCGAAGGAGAATTTAACCCGGTTAATTGTTTCTCTGGTATGCCGTAACTTGCAAATAAAAGACAATGTATATTCGATCGCAGAATGGACGGAATTAAGCTAACTAACAATTATAACCACAAAATTCACATTATCAATTGCTAGTTTGAGACATTTTTACAATCGACACACGATCACCGAGTTACAGGTTAAAAAAATTTTTTTTTTTAATCAATTCGAATATACATTGTATATCAAATAGAGATTATTTATTCAATACCTATAACTAAATAACTAATATCTGACCTACAGTGATAGGATTTTTACACAAAATATGTTAAATAAATGACTGACAATTAATACACTTGTCTTTGGGTCGCAATTTATACGATTATTCCCTTTTTTTAAAATTATTTTCCTTGATACTTTTAATTTATATACAAAATGTAAATTTTCTCCGCTATTCATATTATTAAGGAACGTTTCGTCGTCGTTCATCAATTTGGCCACAGCGGTGGGACGGATTTAAATCAATGAACCATTTTCCTCGTGAAATACGCCTAAAGCCGTTTTTCGTCATAAAGTTTCATCGCTTTCGGCATTTTCAACTTTTTACAAATATATATATACAAGAAATATTTCGTTGTTCGTTTCACGCGAATCCCAAAGCCTCGATCACGTTATCGTAACAATTCATACTACGGAAAAATCGTTATTTCGCGTTTTTGAAAATCTTTGAAATTCGGTGAACCTGAATAAAACCAAAATTTTTTTGTACTCATATTTCGCAATCTTGCTTTCTTCAAAATCATCGTAAGGGTGAGAAAATGGTGTTTTTTTTTTTTTTCTTGTTTTTTTTCCAATGTTTCGATATAACAACGTTACCGACTTGAACCTCGTCAGTCTCGGTGGTTCTTAATATGAATAAACAATGCTTCGATACACCCTCTGTGGATCCAGGTGCACGCGGTGCATAAGCCGTTGCATTATTACCTCCGGGGGTTTGCACAGTGATTAGCTAACCGCTGAGAGGTTACGTGAACTCGAATTGCTGCTGCGTGCTCCTCTCTGTTATTCGACTCCCTCTCTTTCTCTCGCACGCACCTTACATTTTTCCCTCTCTCTCTCTCTCTCTCTCTCTCTGTCTCTCACTTGTTATAACCGAAGACCATTGCTACACGAACAGCTTACGTCACCTTGCCTCGTCACCTTGCGTAACTCCATCGAGGATTAATTCAAACGTTAAGCATCGGTAGGTCACAATCCAAGGACGGGTTTTTTACTTTAGAGACGAAATTAAACTCGAGTCACTTTCAATTTGTATAGGCAATTAAATTTTGTTCAAGCAGACGGTTATTCCATTCACGCAAATGCGGTATAATGATAATAATAATAATAATTATTATTTTCGTCGTTGTCGTTGTTGCTGTTGTTGTCGTTGTATTGTTAAGGTGTGATACCGACTTGTAATTTTCTATTTCTTTCTACCCATTTTTTTTTTATCGGCTCAAATGCTTCGTCAATTATTTAAAAACGACAGCCAAATGTCCGTATATATATCTACGAGAGGGACAAATTTTAAACGGTACAAAAAAGCTGTTTTTTCGAATGAAATCACGATGCGGATTAGCGGAAAATTTGAGAGCCTGGGTTAAATGCTTCCTTAATTATTCAGAAACGGTACCGAAAAGTCTGCATGTGACGGAAAATTTTCGAAATTGTTCAAACGGTAGGATTTTTCGAGTAAAGTCAGGATGCCGATTTTCAGGTAATTTGAGAGTGAGCTTCGAGTGCTCGTCTTTTAAATGACTTTTTTTCAAATCTATGTCTTTAAAGGATGGCGATCAATTAGCGCCTTTTAATTTTCAACCGATCAACTTCAAATTTTAATTTATCGCTTTATAATGACATTTTATAGTGAAATAGTCTTTTTTCGATCAATTGAAGCTTGAAGATTTTACGACCAATTTGTGATCGATTCTTTGATTATGACAAACTTTTTCCTTTCAAATTGATCCCTTTATCGTGAAAATTAATATTCCTGACAAATCCTACGTAATTTAATAGATTTTGGTATCTTCATTTAAAATATTTTTCGTTTTTTCTTCTGTATTGAAAATTGCGACCTACAGGTGGTCGTCCGTGGAGGGCATTCACAAAAAAAAGAAGTTTCCTTTCATGAGCCACTCCGCCTTCATCATGTTTGAAAATAATATTAAAAAAAATTATCTCTTGTACTTCGAGACTTGTATAAACGTGTGTGAAAAACAGGGTTATAAAATATTCATTCAATTTTATTAAATAAATTGGAGAAAATGACCCTTGATTTCATGTATACAATTTAGTATTACACCTTAATTATAATTCTATCGAACATGGTCGTCTGTTATGGAAAATCAAAAACTTTATTCGACAAACGATTAAGAAAAATCAGAATAACGATTAAACTTTGAGTATTTAAAAAATTTGCAATATCGTTTATGAATTTCGAAAAGTAAATATTCATATTTTTTCATTACTCCGTCCAAACTTGAATCTACGAAAGAATCTTCATTCAAAATCGTTTTCAACCGATTGAAATTCTATCAGATTCGTTCGATTCAATTCTACAATAGTTTCATTTGTTTACAAAACTATTTTTCACAAATTCACTGGCACAGATCTTATTGTTCAATAGTTTAACTTCCACGCTGTTGGTATAAATTTAATCTCGAAGAGTTGAATATTGAACGATGCCAACGCAACAAGTTGAAAAAAAAATTAGGTATGTCAAAAACCTTGTAGGCTCTCCTGAATAAAATTCGTAATGAAACGAATGTACTAAATTTTTTACAATCGATTTGAGATAAAAAAAATTTCAAACCAAACTTTTCTTCGTGATTATAAATTTCTTTATTTTTCCCCTCAAGTTAAACAATCACCCAACGTGCGTGTATCTCTTGCAAATGAAATTCACTAACAAGTATTGACTTCGAAATTAACAACTTGCTTAATTACACCGTATTCTACTAAATTACTCGACCCCTTGACAACGGGGCTCAATTGAAGAGAGATTGAAATCATTGCGGAAAGCAAAAGTTAAAATAGGTGGGAGATGCGGAAGAACGGGGCCCAAAATATCTTCCAGGGCATATTAAAAACGTGACACAAGTGAAGGGCGAACCGCGGCATGAAGAGGGTGAGGATCGGGGGAGGAAGAAGCAGAGTCGGCTGTATCGCTGGTTACAAATTCGCATCACGTAGCCAGGGACCGATGTCGCGTCGACGGAATGAAAAAAATTGACGACACGAAGAGGGGGGGGGGGGGGGGGGGGGGTGAATAAGGGTGCGAGAGAGTGAGAGAGAAAGAGAGATGGACAGAGAGAGAGACGCGGTAAAAAATCTGCATGGATTTACTGAAAAAATGCGGCGATCACGTGCGCGTTGGCAGAGAGAGAGAGAGAGAGAGAGAGGGAAGGAGATAAAAAAGAAAAAAAAAAAGAGAAAGGAAAAATGAAAAGGAAAATGGGAGTGAGAAACTGAATTGAAGCATCGATTTTCGCGACAAAAAAACCGCAGCTGCAATTCCAGCCTCGTATTTCATTCTCAAATATGATTTTTGCGAAGTGAAGGGAAAGAAATAATCGAAGGACCGTGTTGGCAGGCTGCAAAAAAATGTCTGAACCCTTTTCTTTTTTTTTTTTTTTTTTTTTTTTTTTCGAAAATCTGTTATTTTGGCTGGTGAATTTTTTTAAATTCTTCAACGCGCGCTTCTGCGAAAGGGCGTGTCTTTAAAAAAGTTACGACTCAATGTCAGTATAATAATATGTGACGTAACCACTTTTTCTTTTTTTTTTTTTTTTTTGCACCTTTATTCTCAACTATTACGACCAGAACTTTCTTTCGACCTTATAAGTAATTCAATAATGGAGCCCGACTTCGTATATTTTGACATAGCTCAAGTTTTCAGTTTTTTTTTTTTTTTTCTTGTTTTCAAAGACAGAGATAACTTTTTCAAGTACTTTTCCCACAGTTTAATAAACATCCTACACCGTATCGGAAGTATTATTCGGATATGAAACAGTGAATTCACTACACGTTCACCGTTCATTTAATTTATAAATACAATAAATTTGCACTACACAAATTGGTAGATTCAAATTACTTTTTTGTGTTTTTCTTATAAATTTTTGGTGAAATCAAAACGTATTTATCATGAATTCAAGGTATGTACACAGTAATTTATGTCGCTGGACCGATTGTGTAAATTTGCAAGCCGATTTCGTAATTTGACAACTATTTTGTGAAGCGAGTGTGCAGTAAATTCACAATCATTTTTAAAAGTGTAGACCTTTGCGAAATGGCAAATATCTTTTCGATTTCCTGTGAGAGCTTGATTGACAGGGGCGCTTTTGTTACGCGGGCGTTAGAAAATCAATTATTGACGCCGCTGCACTGAACAAGAACTCGAGGATCGATCGGAGGCGGAAAATTGACGGTGAAATTCGAATAGTCAGGAGGGGGGAGGAGGACTGGCCGACATCTTCCCGTCTATCGCTTCTCAATTTCCGTCTCTTAACCGCGCCGCCTCGATTCCCTCAACCTATAACGGTTTGACCCTTCTCAAAAAAGTATCGCAACTCAAATTTTTTCGCTCTACGATTCGGAAATACATTTTTGTATCCAGAACTTGCGCGTTGAGTTTATGACGAGATAGTCGTACTTTGAGTAGTTGTCGAATTATCATATTCGAGAGTTGGGAATATCACTTTTCAAGTAGAAAAATAGGAAATACTGGAATTATGAACCAAGACTTATTGTAAGATGTCTGTGCTCCATTTTAAATCGCTTCAGAATCGTTAGAAATCTGACAGATTCTTTGGATTCCATTTTTGGATGACTCATTTTATTTGGAAGATTATTTACTGTAAATTCATCGATTCAGATTTCTTTTTTTTTTCGTATTCTGTTCAATATTTCGATTTCTTGGCCAAATTCGACATCAGCGCAACGTTATAAAATTCAAACATTTTACGACGCCAATGCGATGAGAAAATATTTTTCAGCGAACTTGCAGATAATAGTCTTCTGAAAAGAATGAGCTACAATTTTGTAGAATCGAAAAAAAAAGTTGAGAAATCTTTGGAAATTCTTCTATTCGAATAATTTTATCGTGAATGGAAATGGATTTATTCATCTAAAGGGAAACGTTATTAAATGTTGAAAAATGTGCGGAAGCAGAATAAAGAATTTCAAGATTTAAAAAAATCGTATAATCGATGAAATTTTAATTATCGTTATTAAAATTGATTTTTCGTATGCAAAATGTTTTCTTGAAATGTCTAAATTCGAGACGATTATATCGACCACCTTGTTTTTCGTTAAAGACAAATTGTGTCACATCTCCACTAAATTAAAGTTGATTTTCAATTCAAAGGTCATAACCGAGTAAGCTGAATGCCAAAAATATCCTTTCTCGAAACGGATTCTACACGTGACCAACATTTTTCTGTTGGTAAATGACTGACCCACAGTTTTATCTCGTTGTTATCGTCTAATATTTCCGCGAGATATGAAGTTTTGTTTCCACTGGCTTATACCAGCTTAAATAAACTGTTTCATATCTTGTACGAGCCAGTGAAAAAAGAATGTTTCATATCTTGTCAAAATGTTAGACGATGACAACAAGATAAAACTGAGTCACCGCAAAGCATGTAACAGTATCATCAAATAGTAAGACGTACAAATTTATAAATTCTTTATTCAGTACGAACCACATGCAATCGTGGACCGAGTGAAATTTCTAATTCCGGTTACCGCTCTGTCCTTAACTATTTTCGTTTTTTAACACAACCGAAAAATATAGTTCTAGGTACAAAGTGAAAATTAGTTTCGTGGCTGTTACCAGAAAGTCTGATATCCGTTACTATTTTGCGTTGCAACTACCAAAAAAGAATCGACGATAGCGCAAAACGCTTAGGCGCACCTCGTTTTTCCTAATTCCAACAATATTCAAACAGTTTTTTTTTAACGATACCTGTTTTACTGAATTTTTCTAGTTACTGTGACAAATGAAATTTGTACTCTAGCATATATTGCTCTATCACTGTGCCTGTGACTGCGTAAGATTTTTTGAACGACTTCCAAGTCGTTGGTTTTTCGAAATATGAACATGTTTTATTCGTTATCACATTTACCGGCTGAATTCCAAGGTCGCGAAGCAACCATTTTTCTGAACACGCGTCGTTGAAGCTACTTAACGTTGCCGACTTCAACCTCATAGAAAGAAAAAACTTAAAAAATTCCTGTTGCAGGGGAACGGGGGAACGGAGGAAGATGTTTATCACGGGACACACATAGCGGGAATATTCTACGGCCGTTGTGGGTTCTTTCCGTTATACACACAGGCGGTTAGACAAGATGTGTGTTGTTTCGGACAAGGTCTGAGTTCTTATCAGAGGCCCGGGAGGCAGGCACTTCAAACAGCACACCGCAGTCTCTGCATGCAATATGCTTCGAGTCAGATAGCCAGACGCTATTTTCGTTACTCTGGTTAGCGCCGACGGGCATCGTGATCATGCTCTCCGGTAATTAGTACGAGATGGCTAATTGGACTAATGCGAGTCCAGTTACACCTTGCCGTCTCTACAACCTCGAGCCGTTCGGCCTACCTTCGGTTATTGCTGATGTGCAAATCCCACACTGTGTGCAATGTTGCAGATATTTTGCCACAATGTTTTCACGTTGCAAGTAATTTATGGCCGCTCAAATTTTGAAAGAATGTTCACTAGATATGACGGTTTCTAATTAAACAGTGGATTCATTTCGGTTACTGATGTTTCATGGAGAAAAAAAGTTTCTCAATTATTACAGCAATATTTCAGGCGTAGTTTCAAGAGCAGACGCTAAAATGTTGCAGCAGGATATTGAGACTTCGGAAACATTGGTAACGTAAATAAAATATTGTGATCTTGCGAATTGAAGCTGCCGAAATGTTTCTGAAACGTTCAGCAAAATGGTAAAATATTTCGGATCTTGCGGAAATGCGTGCAAATATTGCGCAGTCTATCAAGAATTTTTATACCTCGAAAAATTCCGTTCCTCAAATATTCCTACAACATTTCGCAATTCATCTTGCGAAGTACTTTAAGCCTTGTAAAACTGTATTTCTGCTATTTTTCTGAAATATTGTAAATGTAAATTGAACATGTCAAATCTTGCAATGACATTAAAATATTACAGAATGTGTATAAAATACTTCTCTATTTCAGATTGACACTGCTACAACGTTTCAGAAATATTCTAAACCTTGCAAAAGTTCAATGTTTCTGAATATTTCTAAAATATTGCGAAATGTATCTGAAATATATCAAACCTCTTAATGACACGTCGCAGCAATATTTTCGCAATATTTCGTGCTATGTTCGTTCATAAGGGGGTAGAAAAATCTATTCTCCGGAGAAAGACTATACAAATTTGAATTCTTCATTTCTTCGCGATAAAAAACAATATGCGGTCCACCAGAGGTGATTCAAGATGGCGACCATTCATTCGGTGCGGTATTTTCTGAACTGAAGCGGAAAACGTGCAGATGCAATGTAAAACCGCCGTTTCACGGTGAAGCGATTCGTTTGTCGGCAGGTGCAGAGTAGATTTGAAAAATGGTACGAATCTAGAACAAAAGTTGGCAGCGGCTCTCTTCCAGGTATTCTGCATCGTTTTTTGTTTTTTTTTTTTTATTCTTCTCACCTCCTCACCTCCGCAGCGTTAAATCCAAGAGGGAAATTCCAATAAAAGAAAAAAAATTAACGCATCAAATACCAGAATTCGTTTTTTCCTACGAGTCGCGCCGCTAGTTCGTTCAAATTTGCGCGCGCGCGGGAAAAATGAGCGTCTCGATAAAGCGCGCGTGGTTTAAATCACGCCAATTTTTTCGCACACATACCGAATCGTGTAGCTGCCGCTGAAGTGATACGTTCAAAGTGATCGTCGGTCGTATCGTGAGCAGAAAAAAGACCACTCGGTATCGCTGTCATCCGTCAGGAATTTCTTAATCTTCTCGAGGCCCGCCCCCCGCCGACTGGAGATCATTCAAGAAATCGCAAACAATAAATAGCGGCGATCGCGTGCTGCGACGAGGCGGATGTTTCTCAAGATGGGGTGGAGAGCTTGAGACGCAGGGCATCGAGGGAACCTCGAGTTCTGTTTCTCCTGCAGCGGCATCCGGAAATTGAAAGTTTATCGCTGAGTGGAGAAATTTGTCAAGGTTCACGGCTCTTTGCGGTATTCGCGTCTTTCCCCCGGTATTTATTTTTATTTTTTATTTCTTATTTTGTTTTTTAATTTTTTTACTTCACGTCTGCCTCGAGGGGAATAGGAAGGCAGATGTTTAATCGCCGCCTTCTCTGAGGCGGGGAAACCCTTAACTTTCATTAAAACACGCAAATTTCGGGCTAAACGGCATGGAAGTTTCGGAAAGTTGGTCTTACAGCTGATTGAAACTTATGTTCATAAGTAATTATGAATAATCGTTTATTTTCATAGGTTTTTTTTTTTCACGAAAATTCTTACATCGTTTCGCTAAATTCCTGTTACTCCAATATATGAGAACTTTTTTATTTTAGCATACGGGAGCTTAATTTTTAATAAAAATACAAATTGCAATTGGTTATTAAATTTGAAGAATGATGGAGCTTCTGCCTTATTCGATTACTTTGGAAGATAGAACTTCAAACATTTCAGGTGAGTTTATACAGGCCGGAGATTCATGGTACAAGATATTAAGTGTTTAGAGTGAAATTGTCATGAAACCTAACCTAACCCAAACTAATCCAATCTAACCTAACCATAACTGTCTGTGATTCAACGTCATGAACTGTAAAAACCGTAGAAGATAATTAAGTACCTGATAGAACATTTTTTGTGAAATTTGGCGATATAACGAGTAAAAGAAAAATCCATTGGAAGAACAAGACGGAACGAAAATGGATCAATATGGAATCTTTCGAAAGACAGGACGATATGACAATAAAATGTGTAGAGCAAAATTGTCGCGAAACCTAACCTATCCTAATCTTACCTAACCTACAAGTGATTCAACGTCATAAACTGTAAAAACCGTAGAAGATAATTAAGTACCTGATACAACATTTTTTGTGAAATTTGGCGATATAACGAGTAAAAGAAAAATCCATTGGAAGAACAAGACGGAAAAGAAATGGATCAATATGGAATCTTTCGAAAGACAGGATGATATGACAATAAAATGTGTAGAGCAAAATTGTCGCGAAACCTAACCTATCCTAATCTTACCTAACCTACAAGTGATTCAACGTCATAAACTGTAAAAACCGTAGAAGATAATTAAGTACCTGATACAACATTTTTTGTGAAATTTGGCGATATAACGAGTAAAAGAAAAATCCATTGGAAGAACAAGACGGAACGAAAATGGATCAATATGGAATCTTTCGAAAGACAGGACGATATGACAATAAAATGTGTAGAGCAAAATTGTCGCGAAACCTAACCTATCCTAATCTTACCTAACCTACAAGTGATTCAACGTCATAAACTGTAAAAACCGTAGAAGATAATTAAGTACCTGATACAACATTTTTTGTGAAATTTGGCGATATAACGAGTAAAAGAAAAATCCATTGGAAGAACAAGACGGAACGAAAATGGATCAATATGGAATCTTTCGAAAGACAGGACGATATGACAATAAAATGTGTAGAGCAAAATTGTCGCGAAACCTAACCTATCCTAATCTTACCTAACCTACAAGTGATTCAACGTCATAAACTGTAAAAACCGTAGAAGATAATTAAGTACCTGATACAACATTTTTTGTGAAATTTGGCGATATAACGAGTAAAAGAAAAATCCATTGGAAGAACAAGACGGAACGAAAATGGATCAATATGGAATCTTTCGAAAGACAGGACGATATGACAATAAAATGTGCAGAATAAAATTGTCGCGAAACCTAACCTATCCTAATCTTACCTAACCTACAAGTGATTCAACGTCATAAACTGTAAAAACCGTAGAAGATAATTAAGTACCTGATACAACATTTTTTGTGAAATTTGGCGATATAACGAGTAAAAGAAAAATCCATTGGAAGAACAAGACGGAACGAAAATGGATCAATATGGAATCTTTCGAAAGACAGGACGATATGACAATAAAATGTGTAGAGCAAAATTGTCGCGAAACCTAACCTATCCTAATCTTACCTAACCTACAAGTGATTCAACGTCATAAACTGTAAAAACCGTAGAAGATAATTAAGTACCTGATACAACATTTTTTGTGAAATTTGGCGATATAACGAGTAAAAGAAAAATCCATTGGAAGAACAAGACGGAACGAAAATGGATCAATATGGAATCTTTCGAAAGACAGGACGATATGACAATAAAATGTGTAGAGCAAAATTGTCGCGAAACCTAACCTATCCTAATCTTACCTAACCTACAAGTGATTCAACGTCATAAACTGTAAAAACCGTAGAAGATAATTAAGTACCTGATACAACATTTTTTGTGAAATTTGGCGATATAACGAGTAAAAGAAAAATCCATTGGAAGAACAAGACGGAACGAAAATGGATCAATATGGAATCTTTCGAAAGACAGGACGATATGACAATAAAATGTGCAGAATAAAATTGTCGCGAAACCTAACCTATCCTAATCTTACCTAACCTACAAGTGATTCAACGTCATAAACTGTAAAAACCGTAGAAGATAATTAAGTACCTGATACAACATTTTTTGTGAAATTTGGCGATATAACGAGTAAAAGAAAAATCCATTGGAAGAACAAGACGGAACGAAAATGGATCAATATGGAATCTTTCGAAAGACAGGACGATATGACAATAAAATGTGTAGAGCAAAATTGTCGCGAAACCTAACCTATCCTAATCTTACCTAACCTACAAGTGATTCAACGTCATAAACTGTAAAAACCGTAGAAGATAATTAAGTACCTGATACAACATTTTTTGTGAAATTTGGCGATATAACGAGTAAAAGAAAAATCCATTGGAAGAACAAGACGGAACGAAAATGGATCAATATGGAATCTTTCGAAAGACAGGACGATATGACAATAAAATGTGTAGAGCAAAATTGTCGCGAAACCTAACCTATCCTAATCTTACCTAACCTACAAGTGATTCAACGTCATAAACTGTAAAAACCGTAGAAGATAATTAAGTACCTGATACAACATTTTTTGTGAAATTTGGCGATATAACGAGTAAAAGAAAAATCCATTGGAAGAACAAGACGGAACGAAAATGGATCAATATGGAATCTTTCGAAAGACAGGACGATATGACAATAAAATGTGCAGAATAAAATTGTCGCGAAACCTAACCTATCCTAATCTTACCTAACCTACAAGTGATTCAACGTCATAAACTGTAAAAACCGTAGGAGACAATTAAGTACCTGATACAACATTTTTTGTGAAATTTGGCGATATAACGAGTAAAAGAAAAATCCATTGGAAGAACAAGACGGAAAGAAAATCGATCAATATCGACTCCTTTGAAACACAGGACGATATGACGGTAAAAGATGATGAAAGTTTGCAGGATAAAACGGTGCAGGGTGAGTTTGCGAAAATTGGACGTTCGGAAACCGTCACAGATATGCTACGATTGACATGCGGCCTTGCCGCAGCGTACAGGGAGGCAATAAAAGTTGCTGCGGATGAGAGTTCAGTGGGTATAAAATTGAAAATGCAATGGTGGTTGCAGTACCTAAACGCATGTCGATACCGAAATTGCCGAGTAATACGTAAACCAGTTTCTGCGCATGGCTCTCGGATTCTCGTTTCGGGTTGGCAGAGGTTTTTGCAAAGTATTTCATCGTTTTTCGGCTCGATGTCCGGCTGTGAGACACCCCTTTTCGGAAGGGGTGATCGTACTTTGGTGGTGAATCACCCTAGCGTAGAACGCAGCCAACCGGCCAGTTTCGATTTTCATCCCTGTTTTCGGAACAGCATATATGAGCCACCCTACCTCACGCAGTGGAAATTTCTGTTGCACAAATTGTTTCCGTTGTTTTTCAGCGTGCTTAGTAATAAAAGTAATAATATAATCTCGTAATATGTTATACATTAAAAAGTTTAACGCGTTAATTTTCACCTTGATGAACATTTTCGTACGAGATGTAATTGAAACACGTGAATATTTTTTATTTTTTTTTTTTCGTTGATATTCTCCCTGGAGAAATCAAAAAGCTTTTGTTCATTCAGACTTCTCGCGGAGAATAAGATTTTCGTAAATATTTATAATATTTATCGTGCGATTACAATCACCGATTACGGTAAAATGATTCTTGTTGGATGTTTTATGTAGCAAATTCTTTGCATTGAAAAAATAGCTTCTAATTTTTGTGTTTGTTTCTTTTCTCCGTATGTATTTATCTATCTGAATAAATATGATTTTGAAAAACATGACCAAGCTTTTGACATTGTGAAGAAGGTTTCAAGACAAGAAATTAAATAAGAATGTTGTTTATTCGCCTGCATGAATCTAACATTTAGACTCTAACATGCTCAAAAAAAAAAATAAATAAATAAATAAATAAATATAAAATAAATAAATAAATAAAATAAAAAATAAAAAACGTTTTTTATTTAAAATTTTTATCGAAGTACCGGTATTGAAAGGTTCGATTTTATCCAATTTCACATAATTCAGAAATTGGTCAACGAACTGAGAAAATATATAAACTCATTTTAGAAAAAACCAAGTAACATTTTTTTTGAAATAACTCTGAAGTTGATATCAGCCTTAATTTTACTAAAAATGTGACGATGTGTAAAAATATTGTGAAATATTTTGTACGCTATTAATTATCGAATCGAATATGGAACAAGAATCTAAGTGAAATTTGTTTCAAATATATGGTTAAACGTCGGAATTATTTTGTCAAAATTTTTCACCGGAGCAACGCGACTTTCTCTTCTAATGCTGCACAACCAGGCAAAAGACAACGAGAGAATCCTCGGCGACCTAGAATCAAGTAGCCAGTTTACGGGGGTGAGTTTATTGCTTTATAACTGGCTCGATGCCTCTCATGCAGTAACACCGAGCTAACTTAGTTTGCGCAAAGCGTCAAATGCCCCGCGAGAGGTTGCACCGTGATTTTTGCTAACAATAAGCCGAACAGTGTTTCACTTGGATTTTGAGGTGCGATTAGAAAGCAGAGAAGACAGAACGGAAGAAAGAAGTAAGAAACAGTCCGTAGTGAGGGTGAAGAAGGAATTTGATATGGGATCACGAAAAGTGTCGGAAACACCGCCGAACTTTTTTAATAATTCGGATGAAAATAAAGTCCGCAACTTTTGAGAAGGACAATTTGAAAATTTCTGAAAGCGCGTAATTCCGAATTTTTTTGATGACGAAACTTAAAGCAAAGAAATCAAACTCTGATGGAACATCAATGTTTCGAACAGTCCGAAAGCCGTCGCTCAAAGTACCGAAAAAGCGAAGTTCCGAAAGTGCAAAATTCAAAAATCAAAAAATTCGACGCATCAAAATTCCGAACGATCAAAGATTTTCAGTTCTGTGAATTTCTGACTTGGTGAAATTTCACAACTTTGGTCTTTCTTTGTTTTGGAGTTTCGATATTTCTACCTTCGGAATCCTGGTCGTTCTGATTTTAGGTTTTTCTCATTTTTTTACACCCACTCGTTGAGCAAACTACGCTGAATTGGTATATTTTGATTTTTAGAATTTTGCTCAATCAAAATCGTTAATTTTTTGAAATTTCGGTCTATCTGAACTTGAATTTTCATAATCTTGCATTTTGGAACTTTGAGCCATCAGGTTTCCGTTATTCGAAACTTTGCTGGATCGCAAAACTTTGATTTCTTCCCTTCAAGTTTCGCCACCAAATAATTCGGCATTGGGCGCTTTCGAAGCTTTACAAGTTTGGAATTTCAACTCCGCCCCCGAGGATGAAAGAGCAGCACCGTTTGGGGATGAATGTGCGTCAGATCAGCGCGAGGTAATCCTGCTGGCTCTGTTGCGAAATTCTTAAGGCGTGCAGATTTTTCACAAAGCGAGCCCCATTTCCGTGTGTTTCTTTTTTATGCCCGCTCTTATTTTACCCTCTGCTTTTCTTCTCCCTACCTTTCATTCAAATTTGCATATAACAGAAGTCTCGCGTCAGGTGACAAATGCCGGGTTGTTAAATTCCTGACAGTTACATAACGCCAGTCAGGCGAAGAGTTCAGCTGACTGCTTGCCTGCAAGCTGCAGATTACAATATCGATAAACGAAATTAAAGAAATAAAGATACAATCTCTGCAGTCTCGACGCCCGTTGTAATCATTTCTCAGCTTCCCGATTTCAATGAATAAAATTAACACGCCTCAATCTGAAATTATGAATCACCATCGACGATAAGAAAAACGTAGATATGATTTATAACCAATAGCAACGAGTCTGCGAATCAAGTGATAATCAACTCTGAATTCGGTTACGGCAGTTTTCATTGATTCTAATATCACTGCTGAGTCTTACAGTTCAGTTTTAAAGTTTAAACCTTGTGAACCATTTTTGAACTATAAAAAAACCTTTTACAGAGGAAAAAAATGTCGTCAAGCGTTTCTGAATTTAAAAATTCAGTTCCATTTCAACAAAATTTTTACCATATCCAATCGTGCAAAATAATGTTCCTTCTTCTTTTTTTTCCAGTTAATATACAGCTTGCGGACTGTTGTCGATCACTACCGGATAACAATGTTCACCGTTCGATTAAGCGGAAAGTTGGAAGCTTAAAAGCAAGCCAGATGAAGAAAAAAAAAAAGAAAAAAATTTCATTAAAAACAGCTGTTACTCGACCATAAAGCTTGGTACGTAATATATCAATAGAGTGAAGTTCGCAACGTTAATGTAACGATCCATTTTCAGGAAAAATCATTGCTTCGCAACTGTAGGATTGTCTCAAATTGACTGATTTATTTTCAAAAAGCAGAGTGTATTGAAATTTTGAAAATTAAGTTCTTTTAAAATCGTTCCAAATTTTCAAAACAACGATTTTAGTTTCAATATATCGTCACATTAACGTTACCGACTTGAATTCCGGTAATGTATCGTCGTTACTGAGAAGCGAGTAACGAATCGCCTCTCAATGATAAGCTTTTTGTCGAAGCTGAAAATGAAACGGCCAGATGACCTCTCATCTTTTTCGCGAAGAAAGATTTTCAACCGCGGTTGCGGAAAAAAAAAAAAAGAAAAAAGAAAAAAAGATGAAAACCTCGACCACTTGAAGTGGTCTCGCAATTTACATACAAATTACCGGTGGGTCTGAGCTGCGTGCAGCCCTCGGAGGAAACCAATTGAAAGTCCTTCTTCCTACGTTCTGGAAAGAAGAGCGTCCCCAGCATTTGGCCCGCAAGCACAAGTCGCGCGTGTACGCGGATCCCTCGGGTAGTCAGAAAACCCGCCTACTAAAACTTGGGGAAACAGCTTGAATATACCTGCAGCAGCGGGTATAAGCTCAAGGGTATAATCGCGGTTTTCAAGTGGTATCCAACACTCCTTAATCGTCCATTGTGATTAAAACTGCCGAGTGGTGCAGGTTTCGTTTCGCAATGGAAAAACGTCTCGAAAGTATGAGTGGTGCTCTTCGTCTCGTCAACCGTGTCCTTTTACGCGACCAAGGATCGTGTCACGGAAACATCGATACAATGTTTTTCCACTGACGTTGCAGCTGCGATTACTTTCCAAATGTATATCGGTAACGTTTCAATTTCATGCCGTAAGGGTATACTGAAAACAATGGAATAATATTGCAGCAATGTTACATTCTCAAGGTTTCAAATTCATCTCATCAAATTGTTACAATGATCTTGATAATCTATGTAATAATTAAACGAACATCACGATGTTGCTGGAAGGTGTTGCAACATTGCAGAAATACTTGACGATGTACCTGAATTATTTTTTACCTTGAAAATAGAAGCTAATGCAATTGTTCTGAACTATTTTTATTCTCGCAATCTCACATTGCTTCGATGCATTTCATGCGCATTGAAAATTTCACAGGCTAAAAATTAATAGGTTCAATTAGATCTAATCGGATGCAAATTTTAGCTATATCCAAACTGATCTGTATCCATATCTCAGATCTGCTTACAATTATTTCGAATCGTATCAATTCGTTTTTTATTGTGTTGGTAAAAGTAACATTGATTCAATGTGTTCGAAAACGATTTCAAACTTTGCAAAGTTACTCAAATGCAATATTTCTAAAAAAAAAAATTGCTAGATGGAGAACCGAACGGTCTGAGCACAAGCAAAATCATATCGATAGCAAGCAAATAATGAGATATATAAGATTTTTAAAGGTTACTTCACTGCAATATTACTGCAATATCACGTGAAATATATAACGCAGTATCAAATACTAAATTAATACATTGCTACAGTGTATCTGATTGTCACTCGGATATAATATGCTTTCAAGTTTATGGATTGATTCCGACCTTTCACTCTGTATTCTTACGTAAGCTCGGAAGAAATCAAAAAATCGATTAAAAACGTGTCGAAGTACCCGGGTTACGAACAAAAAAAAAAAAAAAGAAAAGAGAGAATAATGTTTAGTCCATACTGGAAAAGCTTCTTTAAACATCTCGGCCATTGTAGTAGGTGAACTGTGGGCACCGGAGGTGATTTGAAATATACTTCGAAAGCCCAGAGTTGTTTGAGATTCTGCTTTGAAGTTACACTCCCTGAAAATTTCCAACTGTCGGCGAACCGGCGATGAATTCTTTACCAATCGGCGATCCCGCGCTTTACGGTGGCTTAAAGCTCAAAACGAGCTTCACCTTCCACCTCCTGTTTGATCCACCAGACCGAAAGCGCGGTGTGCAATTTTCTCTCTCTCTCTCTCTCTCTCGCTCTCTCTCTCTCTCTCTTTCGAATTCCGGTACACGCCACGTGGAGATCCTCAAAAACGATCGTTCCAAGAACCACTTGGAAATAGCCACGCGGCTAAAAGTGGAAGTTGTTACTGGCAAGCTGCTAGGAGTTGAAACAAAAGGCAAGCTAGCTCATTTGCTCGCTCACAATCGGACTAGAAACAAATAAAGAGAATGATCTCAGCTCTGGAGGAGCCGTTCGGTGTATTTAAAACCGAAATATGGGTCAGCAATCGAGTTGATAATTTTGGTCGTTCAATGACAGAAGCTTTGAACAAGAGTCCGGTGATCCTTAACTAGCGATTCCGGCGATCCAGCCGGGAATGATAATTGACTTGTTTATAGATAAAACATATGTTTCAGCTATTGAAGCCTGATTTACAAGCCATTTGAATTGATCTTGAAATACCATCTCTGAGAAGGCCACTTGAATGATGGTGAAAAAACGCATACGTATCAACCGTGATAAACAGCGGCTGAAGAGGGAACGGGGAAGAAATATTCGTTTGATCTAAACGCGCTCCTTTCCTTTACTTTCCTCTCCTTTGGTTCGACAAAAATCTTGCAAGAATTAATAGCTTGCTACTTCGAGATGAGATCTCGATGTAAATATCCGTATTCGAGTAAATTATCATTCAAGATTAACGACGAATGATATCGCGTGGGTTGATCAAGAGGCAGCGGTTTCAAAGACGAGAAGATTAACTTTTCAAAATCGTCAGACTTCTACTTGAGATTACATTATACATATAATCCGTCGATCGGTTATATCTCTTCTCAAATTTCATATCTCATGGTTCGTTGAAACGTCTCTAAAGCCTGCCACATAACGGAGAAAAAAAAAAATAAAAAATTCTACCAAGGAACAAGAATTATACACAGTTGAATTACGGATTTTGATTCCGGATTGTAAATGTAAAAGAGAATAAACCATTGAGTATTTTCAATTTCATACCTGTTCGTATGTGCTTTTTTTTTTTTTTTTTAGTTCTTGCGGTATTTTACTGGCGCGCGACGCCTGATTTTAGACAACCGGGTTCACGCGGTAAATCTGGTTCGTTGACTAGCTGTCCGACAGATGGCAGTGAATGGCTTAAAACAAGCGATCGTTGCTGGATCAGCGGATTATTCTACAATTCTAATTGTAAGATCATCGTTAATTATCGGGTGTGCTTTGACACGTGAACATTTTCAACATCGGTACGAAATACGGTGATTTATTTTTCACCCAATAATAACAACAACAACAACAACAACAACAACAACAACAACAATAATAATAATAACAGCTTTTGTTCCAAGCGATGCGATATTGTTTAATCCACTTTAATTGCGCTCAAATCACCCTTCCACATCCACTTCTCACTGCTGCCATTGAATGAACCCCTTTTTTTCACCGACAGACAGAACAGTGATGCGAAAGGGTTGTTATTTTCCACCCCCGGTATTGACGGAACTTTATTTACGAGCTTCTTAAAATTTCCAGCTTCATTTTACCTGAATTATTTGTTATTTGTTGAATTTTCAGGACAAGGACTTATTGGAATTAATTCTATTGGAAATATCGAACGTGGTATGTCCGTTGGATTATACGTGGATTGTCAATTGGAACGTACCTTCGAATCTCGTGATAATGTTATGATCAATTTGAATGGAAATTGATTTTCAAAGCGCTCTATGCAAACTTTTGTTTCTACGTAAAAGTGCAGCATAAAAAGCACGGCTAGCTCCTTTCAAACTGCACAATTGGTAAAAGGTAAAAGTTTAAAATCAAGCAAAACCGGCTACTCTCGGCACGCGGTATAACTTACAAAGAGAAACACGAAGCGTAAAACGGATATCCTCACGAAGTTAACCATAATTCGACTGTAACTCGTGCAACTGAATTTCCTCTCTTCGAAACCTGATTATTTTTCGCGAGAGATTGCTGACGATTTGTTTTTTTTTTTTTTTTTTTGCCCGACTCGATTTCGTACGTTACAAAAGCAATGAGACTAGAAAGTCGGTGATGTGGTCTAGTGTAAAAGGAAAAGCTTCCGGAATTAGGTCTGGAAATTGTTCAGCAAACAAAAAGCTCGGTCATGAGTACAGAAACGGAATTGCCGCATTTAGAAAAAGCTATCATGGAGGGTTGAAGCTTAACGCTGAGAAGCGGGGACACAATGACCGCGTTAAATGGCGGCCAACTTCCGCTCTTATTGTCATACACACCGAGCCACTTTTGCTTTTAAGTCACTCGCTACATTGTACCCGGGTATAAAAATAAAACCTCCTATTCTCAACTGAGTTAACATCGCGAGGTAAAAAGATTGCAAGCTCATTTACGACCGGCTATTATTACGTGGCCATACCATACCACCGAGCATCTATTGATTGCTCCGCATCGGGTTTAAAACCAGGGTCGAACAAACGCCGGAAAACGGAAGCTTCTACGCGACTGAGAGAAAATTTCACCAATTTATCCTGACCTCTATTTGTCTTTAGCAAGAAGAACGTTCCTGGAAGAACTTTTTTTGCATCGGATGCCTTGACATTTGGATCAACATGACGTTACGATATTTCTCAAAAATGTTGGAATCAAATTTAACGATTACAAGTTTCTTTTTCTCGAAAGATATATTTGTCCGGTTTTCCTTTGGTATCCTATTTTTCCTTAACGCACCTTTTTTCTTGGTATCTAATTTCTCCCCAATACATTATTGCACTGAAAAAAATTTCATTTGTTATAGTAACCAAAACTGTTCGAATATTGTTAACATTACGAAAAACGAGGTACTCGTAACCATTTTGCGCTATTGTCGATCCTTTTTTGGTAATTGCAACGCAAAATCAGTTTGTTCGGTTTACTCTACTTTTTCAGTTAAACAAGGCTTTAACGTCAATTTATTCTTGCACAAGCATTAAATTTTCGCACTAGTTGCAAAAAAATATGGTAACAGCGATCATAATGAGAAAGAATAGTAACGGATACTATAATTTCCGGTAACAGCTAGAAAACTAATTTTCATTTTGTACATAGAACTATATTTTTCGATTGTGGTAAAAAAAATGAAAATAATCAAAGACCGACAATGAGCGGTAACCGGAACTAAAAATTTCTCTCAGTGTGACTGGTTTTTTTTTTTTTTTTTTTTTTTTTTTTTTTTTTTTTTTTTTTTTTTTGCCACACCGCTTTGTTCCAGAATTCCACTTTGCCTCGAGGTACAATTTTTTCAAAACGAGCATCCCATTTTACCCCAGTATGAAATTCTTCTTTATCGTACCATTTTTCTTCCGCACGATTTTATCCTAGTATCCCATTCATTTTCCGAGAATTTATCAGAGAATTGTACGATCCGTTGGGTCTCATCTGTCTAAACACTAATTACATCGTTTAATTCGCTCGAGGGCTGGAGCAGCCTGGGTATCGTTTTCTTGACGTTCTGCGGAGCGAAGCTCGATTGCAACCAAACCAAACATAACTTCGAGGCTTTGCAAGGACTGAATGATTAATTATACATCCACGTCTGGTACTTTGGGCTAAATCAGATGCAAAAGATCGAGAATTCAGCTGCGTGATACAAGTTTTTTTTTTTTCTTCGCATTAGAAGAAACATGTTATTTCCCAAAAAAAAAAAAAAACAATTTGAAACAGATTGAAGAGAAATTCGAAGAGCCGGTTTGTTGAGAGTTTCCTTTGCGTGTAAAATTCTATGGATTTGAAATATTGCCTCGAATAATTGAAAAACCTCATTGGTGAAAATTTTCACACACAAAGCCTGCACTCATTCACTCACCAGCAATTGTTCGTTACGGGATATTAGTTTCCTGCTTGAATGGCCGTACTGCGGTATTCGAATCTATTTCAGTCGCTTTCTCTTCGTATAATGAACTCTCGGTTGTTCCCGTCATTCAATTCAACGATTTTCACCAGGATTTTCTTTATGCTCAGCAGGTGTAACACCGTAACGTATTTCTAACCGACATTTTTCTGCGTGAGATGTTGTTTTTCTTGAATAAAATTGCACAAAACGAGGTATCGAAAATATGTGAAGCTGGGACTTTTAAAAGTGGTTGTAAAACGGAGCACAAATTTGTTTTTTACTTACTGTTTTTAAAACGTCAAATTAATTCAAGCCACGATTACAGTAATTGAGCGTATGCAAATTTTACACCAAAATTATGTGAGCTGAAGAAAAGTCTGATTTTCGTTTTGTTCTCGATCCCGTTATCAAAAATTAAGAGAGTTGAATCGGCCAAAAACAGACAGTGTTCGTTCATTTTGTTAGAAGATTGAGTATACACAAAATTGTTATTCCAGCGGAAGCGTGTTCGGAGAGGTATCAAAGACAAGAAGAAAAGGTTTCGTAGACAAAAAGAATGAACACGAAACGTTAAGTCCATTTTATGAAGAAATTATTTGTTCAATTTCATAAGTGTTGGATTTATTGTTTTGTTGTAATGGAAAGCGGTAGTTTTATTAAATTATAATAAATTTATTATGTAAATTACATATACGGAAAGTTCTTAATTGTTTGGTAAGCGCGCGTCTCACTCAACCCTTTCTATTCTGAATCTCTGGTTCAACAGTATCGTTTCTCCTCCTATATTCGCACACATCGTCAGTTTCTTTTTCCTTACTTATGATACTTTCATCTTGACACTAAGGAAAACAAATATAACCAGGCTAATTCAAGGTGAAGATAATTCGCTTGTATCCCAACAATAATAAATACTATTTACTTCATTGCAATGAAATGGTCTCTTTTTTCATTACTGTTGTACTTTTTTTTTTCATACCAACATCTCGTATTTTGTAAAAACACTGTACTTGATGGAGAAAAATTGGAAGTATTTTTCTGATTCGGTACACTCGAAGCCATAACATTTACCAAAAACATTCCATGCAATTGAAATAAAATATGGAATTTTTTATATTCGGTGCCCGAACGGAATTTGGAAAAAAAAAAAAAAAAATAAAAAAAAAAAAAAATACCAAACGCGCGCGGCTGTCTGGAAAGGCTTAAAAGGTAAAGCAGAATACGTTATGTTTGTAACGTGGATTTATTTGTTCGCGTGAGGAAAGAGAGAGGGGTGGGGGTGGCGGGTTGTTAGGGAAAAAGGTAATTTCGGGTGACCTTGCTTTTTTAAATTTTATTTTAATTACCGTAACCGGACAGCGTTGATCAAGCGGTGGAGTGACTCGCTCGCTGGAGGTATAACGAGTGATTATTTATTAAATTACTCGTTAGAAAGCAACTGAGCGATGTTCGTTAAGCGGGTAACAGCAGCAGCAGCAGCAACAGCAGCAGCAGCAGCAACGAGGCATTTCTGAACACCTGTACAGCCGGCGTCGAGCCATTATTAATTTACATTATGCCTACAATACCTGTTCCCGAAAAGTTATGACACCGATTTAACAATCCCCGCCTGCCTGTTTTATACGGGGAAATAAATAACGTCGGAGAACCTCTCTCCCAGGATTCCTGAATATGTTATTAAAACTGTTCACACTTTCGGGGAGCAGAGCGATTTCAACGTTGACAAAATTTATTCATCATCTCTCATTTGACGATGCATATTATCAACGAATTGTTTCAAGGGCCAATTTTTTAGGCCACGATAGTCACACCGGGTGAATAAATGAAAATAATTGGTACGCTGATCACTTTCGGCCTAAATACTGTGCAGAAAGTATCGTATCTATGGAGTGACATCTCAAAATTTCAATAAATAATACAAAAAAAAATTTAAAAGCGTTATGAGTTTTTGCGCATTGATCTCGTTATGATTTATTTCAACGTTTTATTTTTTTCCACAAAAGTATTATAACTTCCAGCGTTCAGTTGGTAATATAAAAAGTTGATAAGGTTACGATTTTTACGCTCATTGATCTCGATATCATTTTTTTGCTGCCATTTTTCTCACAAAAGTATTACATCTAAGAATTATCCCCTCCAAGTTTCGGTTAAAAATATAAAAAAAGTGACAAAGTAATGGATTTTTGAGTCATTGCTTCTGATTTTTTTTTTTTTTAATCATAGTAACATTTGATTTTTCATGAATCGAATATATACGACAATACGTTTAATAAAAGTGAGAATTCACATGGAAATATTATTAAAAAATCGCCGAGAGGATTCAAACTGTAATAAGCACCCATCATTTTTAGATATGCATCCACATTTATCAATTCAGGCTGTGGAAATTCAGTCAATCATCGCAAATTTTTATGATCGAATGGTGAGGCTGAAGAAAATCCGACTGGCGAATCATTCGCAAATAAGATCAGTTCTGCGTCATCATAATTGAAAAAAACTTTATATACGTTTCGTTTTCATTCAATTGTAAGCCATTATCTAAAAACATGATTTCTTGGATTTGTCAACCATAGTACGATTGTAGTTGATTTTCACAGGTTTTTAATTTTTTTCTGATTAGGATGGTGTGAATTCTTTAGTTTATCACACTAGAATTCAAGTTGACGAAATCGAATTTTGAAGAAAGATTTTTTTTTTTTATTTTCTACGGCGAAACAATCGATAGCCGTAATTCAAAGAAATGAAACTAAGCAATTGATGTTTGCGTGAAAAAACGTGAAATAAATAGTCAATTTCTTGAATCGAGGTGCATTTTGACCGTGTAATTATACTTTACGGATTGTGATGGATGAATTTTGGATAATTTGCCAAAAATTTCACAATGGTAAATAAAAGTTGATATAATTATTACAACCTGTAGCGGATTTAAAGGACTGATCAGAACTATCAGGAGAAATTCTATCCGCAAACATGCGGTTGTGTGCCGACTAAGATTTTGCAAGGCTTACATTTCTTGCATCAAAAGAAAAAGGAAAAATGAGAACGACTCGAAAGCGTAATTTCTCTAAAATCATTCGAAATGCGATATAAATTTACCGTATTTGAGTTCGAATTCACAGAATTAAAAATTTCTTCACGCAGACAAGATTTTGTTCTTGTTACTTCGGTTTGACTTGATTTATTCCGATTGATTGTACCTTGTGTGCCTTCATGGTTTACAGTTTTTCGTCTGGATACCTTCGAGTCTTTACTGTGACAAGAGACCGGCTCTCTATTTCCTGTCGTAGGGTCGAAACGGAATCCAATACGAGTATAAAGCAAAAGTTCTTCAAATGCAGAGAGTCTCTGCTCCCCTCTCGTTCTTTACTCCTTTTAGTTTTGCGCTGTTCCGAGAGCTTGCATCAACCCACGATCCTTACTCAGTGAACCCTTCAATTGGGAAAACATCGCTTTGTAATTCACTTTTTTTCACAGTCAGTCTGGGGTAGAAAGAGATGAACATAAAGAGAGAGAAGAAAGAGTCGTTTTATCTTTACAATAGATCCACAGCATCAGGAGGACTTCGTCTTTCCGTCTTTTTTCTTTTACTCCGCAGATGTGCGTATGTACCAACATTTTATTTATACGGCTTATATCGTTCCGTTTCTCGTCGTTTCGTCAATTTTTACGCGTCTTTGCGTTTTTCTTCCCTTTCATTTTTGGCTCTGAATTTTCAGGCAGAACTTTTGTTCCGTAATTTCGACGTTCCATTGAAATACCGTCGCACCCCAGGGCTTCGAAAACGTCCCTCGTCTTGTCAGGAAGAGTAGGAAGAAGAGGAAAAAAATCTTGAAACAACGATATAATAACTACAACATGCAAAATGGTTCCCCGGTGTTTTTGAGAGTTCTAACAAGAGACTTGACGACGTTTTAGGGCCGATTGTTTGTACTCTTTAAATGAAATACAACCTTTACGTCTCCATTGCAGCTGCCCTGCGGGGATTTTCTTGAAGGAAACGGCATGAGTTGATCTTTGAAAAATATTTCGCGAAATGAGACATTGATTCGATAAGGTTGTAATTATTGCGCGTTGTATGACGATTCTTCCCTTGAAACAGAAAATTTTCAGCTACTTTGAAGTTATTGCAATTACTCGCAGATTTTAAGATATACCGACGACAAACGCTTAAAAATACTATTTTGTATAATTTCCGAAGGACTTTCAAACGACAGATGGTACATTGCAAAGAAAATTGGGTGTTCAAGCTTTGTACCCAAACTCAATTTTTTGAATTAAAGTTCCGCAGGGTTTCTAAATTCATATCATTCGGACAAAATTATTGCTCTTTAAATTTGCTATATCCAAACATCTTACAGCTGCGAAGTTGCAAAAATACTGCAGTTTTACGTGTGCATAAGAAAAAAAAATAAGAAATGCGCAAATATTCCCGCGATCTATTAATTTTCGGACATTTTCATATTATAGAAATATGCCGCTGACTCATCGCAACAATACTAGACTATTTGAAATATTTCAAACTTTGGAATTTTACATTGCTACTTATTTGTGAAAGATTGAACAATGTAATTCGAATGTTTTAAACCTTCCAGCGACACGGATGTTGTAATTTTCATTGTGGAATATTCAAAACCGTGCAAAGTTGCATTTCTGCCATCTTTCTAAAGTATTTGGCGATTTGTCTGGAATATGTCGAACCATGCAGAATGACGTTGCTGTAATGTTTCTGAAATATTGCGCCATGTGTATGAAATATTTCAAAATTTTCTGAGTTGCGTTTTTGCAATTTTTTTAAAATATTGCGTTATGTGTCTGAAATATTTCAAACTTTGCGGAGTTGCGTCTTTTCAATATTTATCAAATATTGCGCAATGTGTTCGAAATATTTCGAAATTTGCACAGTAACGTCGCTGCAATTTTCTAAAATATTACGCGATGTGTCTGAAATATTTCAGACCTAGCAGAATGGCGTTGCTGCAATGTTTTTAAAATATTGCCCAATGTATCTGAAATATTTTAAACTTTGCAGGGTTGCATCTTTTTAATGTTTATCGAATATTACGCGATGTGTTTGTTTCTGCACTGTTTCTAAAATATTTCGCGATGTATCTGGAATATTTCAAACTTTGCTGGGTTGCGTTTTTGCAATATTTTTCAAATATTGCGTGACGTGTCTAAAATATTTCAAACTTCGCAGAGTGACGTTGCTGCAATGTTTTTAAAATATTGCAAGATGTGTCTGGAATAATATTTTAAACCTCGCTAAGTTGCGTTTCTACAATATTTCTAAAATATTGCACGATGTGTCTGAAATGTTATTTGAAACTTTGCTAAGTTGCGTTTCTGCAACGTATCTGCGATATTGCGTACTGTTTGTGAACGTGTGCTGCGACTGGCGGGTAAAGCTGCCTCATCCGTCTCTGGGAGTCTGTTGGGAATAATTTGTATGACAATAAATATCTGAAGCTTAAGCACGGCGGCAAAGGCGTCGGTGTGCGGCGGGCGCCGCAAGCTCTTGGCTTTATGTAAGCACTCAATGGATTAGGTCGCGGATTCTCTTAGTTAGCGAGAGAAGGAGAAGGAGAGATAGAGATGGAGAGGGAAAGAAACGTTGTTTTGGCTGTCAGAAAAGCAGCGGTTTTGGGCTTAGAGAGCGTTGGAATGCGGAGGAAGGAAACGAGGCACAAGACAAGTAGATAGATGTATAGGATGAAAACTCGGAGCTTTTATACTCAGGGCTGAATGACAAAGGCGGTGAGCTTGCGACGCGTTTAAGGTACACGGTAAAATGCGCATTACGAAATTGAGTAGTCGCCTGGATTCGACCCGCCTTGTACAGCCTCGCAGCTTTGTCGTCGAAGATGAGTACATAATTAATTTACAAACGCGTAAGTCAATTAGAAAATTTGTTCGTCAAACTTTTTCTGTCTACAAAGTATCTCATGTATTTAATTAAAACAAAACCGTTTCTCCAGATAGAATTTCAAGACAAATGAGAAACGGGGAATCACGAGAAGATAAAATACCTGCACCGAAAAGTTGATAAATTTTTCGCGCTCTCGCTCATCCTCAGAGACCAGGAGGGTAAAGAAAATCTGCAAGTTTGTTTCAACCCCCGTTTAAAATCCCCGTTATAACTACCCACTCAGCGGAAATTCAACTTCGCCTGAATCTCTAAATCATCGATTAAAACTTTCCAAGCTTTGAAACTAAGCAACCCTCAATTACGTATATATGTATACCCTTTCCTGAGACTCCGCAGGCATTCACCCCGCCATTTCTCGTGGTCTAGTATTGCTCAGAAGTTGTGACAGCATTGACATAGTAAGCTCACTTTGCCAAATTTCAAAAATTGAGCCAAACGATGTGTCAATATCAATTAGACTTTTTCGACAAAGCGAAAAAGAATTTTGAATTACTAATAGAAAATAAATTACAAGTAAAACGAAGAGCTTTTTTAGAGTCATATCACAGCGATCGTCTAAAAGTTGATACAGATTGTTACAGTTATTGTAATTTAACTCACCCCACTGAGCGTCTTGATATTGTGCAGTGCGTTTTGCGCCTCCAGGGCAGCCTTTCTTGTAAAAAACGTCACGAAACAACATCCTGAAACATAGAATATTTTCACCATAAGGTCTGTCTGTCTCACTCTGCCGATAAGGGAATCGAAAATATTGGTAGTGATCTTCGCGAGCTGAATATTATGGTCGAAATGATCAGGTAACAATAAAACTATGAATTAATATTCTTTCTGCCATTTATTTGTATTTATAAAAACTGCCCCAATAGTTACAAAAAATCAAAGCAAACGGCGTTTTCGGTTTTACAATTGTTAAACGAAAAATGGCTCACAAGAATGTAGAGCACAATAAAAGGCTCTCGAATCTTGTTATCATACTCATTACCATTCAAAGAAGTATCGAAAAGGAAGGTAAATTTCATAGCAACTTTATATTCGCAGTTGAAAATTATAGAGAAAGATCCGAAAGCGATTTGTTTGAATACTTTGAAACGGGTGATCGGAACGAAGGAAAACAATCGTCGTCAATTGCTTCGAAGTTCAGAAACCGGGGTGGTAGGCGAAAAGTTTTAACACTCGAACCCAGCCGGTATAGCCCTTCGTTTTTTCCATAATTCACGGTTCTGTTGCTCGTGAAAGTAAGAAAGAAGAAAAAAAAAGGAAAAAATCGAAAAAAAAATCCGGGAGTTGATTGCAGCCTGCAGTAGGCAAAATCGGAGAATTATTGAAGTGATCGGGAGAAAAAGAGGGAGGAAAAGCTCCGTGATTCGACGTGAATGAACCGATGGGAAGTGAACAGGTGCGCGGGTTTCGCGCCCCCTTCTTGAGCCTCGTCGTGGGCGTTTCTGAGAGTTAAGCACCGGGCTCAATCGAGATCCTGGAGAACTTTGTCAAAGCTCTGGGCGCAATCGAATTGCTCAACTGGGCTCGGAGATATTTAGTAGCCTCGGAACGAGTTTTTCATCCACATTTTTAGGGTAGGTGAAAAAGCTCTGTGCAACATCCCGCAGCCCGGTGGGTGGGGGGAGGGTGGGTCGGATTGAATTTACGATCAAAGTTGGCGCCACCGGACCATCTGGAGGCTTGATTCAAAATTAATATTTTTGTATTTTATACCGATAAATCAAGCCTGCGCGGCGCAAGCTCGACGAGAATTCGGAGACCCGCCATTTCCGTCATGATGACGTTATTTACGTTCTCTCATCACGTCGATGTGGATACGATAGACCTGCACTATAGCCCGAAACAAACCCCAGCACTCGTCGCTCATGCGAACAAACAAGCTCGATCAATCACGACTCCCGTCTCTCTCGGTTTTCGTACCGAACCAATCATCTCTCGCTTTTCTCACCGTGAACCACATGCAAATTTTCAAGGCGAGCCGAATTCGTGAGAAATTTTTACTGCGGTTAAATTTCTCACTTAGTTTTCAGTATTTCACGTTCAAGAATTAGCATTTATTCATGGTTTGCTTGAAATACGAGTTTGGGACTGAATATCAAACTGTCGTTCAAATTTGGACAAGTCCTCAGTTATGAAATTTTCTGTACAACGACTGGATACTTTTTAGAAAATTTTAAAACTGCACTGAGAAAAATTTCATTTGTTACAGTGACTAGAAAAATTCAGTAAAACAGGTATCGTTAAAAACAAAAAAACTATTCGAATATTGTTGGAATTACGAAGAAACGAGGTAGACGTAACCATTTTGCGCTGTTGTCGATCCTTTTTTGGTAATTGCAACGTAAAATCAGTTTGTGAGGTTTACTCTACTTTTTTAGTTAAATAAGGCTTTAACGTCAATTTATTGTTGCACGAGCATTAAATTTTCGCAACGGTTACAAGAAAATTTAGCGACAGTGATCATAATGAGAAGGAATAGTAATAGATACTAGACTTTCCGGTAACAGCTACAAATCTAATTTTTATTTTGTACCTACAACTATATTTTTCGATTGTGGTAAAAAAAAAATGAAAATAGTTAAGGACTGAGCGGTGACCGGAAATAAAAAATTCTCTCAGTGCGTGAAATTAGTGACCCGACGCAAAAGAAAAGTTCGAATCTCGCCGAAAAGAAACGACTTTAATCATCGAACAAAGGAACATTTTTCAAAATTTTTCCATATTTTCCAATTTTCGACATTTTGCGATTATTTGTAAAAAAAAAATCTATCATAAAAATTTTGTTTCAAGATCATTACTACGTGGTAAAACCATTAAGCATCGTAAATGGAATACTTGAAATCTTGATAAATTGCGTCGCTGAAATGTTTCGGCAATGTTTAACGCTATGTGCAAAGTAAATGAATATTTCAAAGCAATTTGATTGAAAGTAGTGCTTTTCCAGCGGGTTTCATCTTCTAAAGCAGGGTTCATTGTTCATTAATAAGCGTAATAGATATTGAAGTTTTAGCCATTTTCGATCGTCGCGCACGGAATTTCATGTCTTCATGTCTTGAGAACACAAAACGATGAAATAGAAAGCAACGGAACTTTTAACCAACATAACAAACGTAACTTCATAGGACATTAAGAACGACGTGAACGTTTGTTATTCAGACGTTAAGGCCTGTGCTTTGAGAGTATAAAGGCGCCTGTGCAGCCAGGGGAAAGATAATGATGCATTATGGATGCAGGAGATACAGATTTGCATGTATAATATGACGAGGGGCGAATAAATCACCGGTTTATACCGGGCTCTCTCTTTCTCTGAGCTTGCACGCCATTGGAAACGTTTTTCGAACAACGTTTGTAAAACATTTCTCATTGTATATTTACCATCATTCACGGGGTCCATAAACCTCATTTTCCATTAATCGATATCTGCACAGTTGTACTAACCAAATAATTGTCAAATTACGAATAAGAATCAATTAATTGTTTTACGGTTGTATTTATATAGATTAGGTTGTTTCAAAATAAAACAATTTGCAATTTTCCACCATGGCAAGCCCTAAAAAGGTTGTTTAGGTTAAAATATAGATTTTATCAAAAGATGCGCGTTTTATGTTTTGTGGAAGATCGCGCTCGGTTGGTTTTTCACTTTTATGCATTTTTCTACATTTGCGAAGTACCGCGAACGAAATTTATTCTCATTGCTTACATCAATCATATAAATTCACGGCACAAAGAGGACCCAAACTTGTAACATCACTTCTCTAGTTGATGTTTGAGAATTGTATAATATTTGACGAATTTTTTTTTATCAATTCAATCTCATAAAATAGTTATTATTTAATACGAACCTTTAATTTAGGAGAATAAGATTCCCGATTGATATATTTGTCTGTTATGGATCGCAGTGTTTGGGTTCAATATAAATTTCAGGAAATAAATAATAATTGAAGTCCTACAATGTGTTTTTTCACAAATTCAAAAAAATGTGAAAAATCATCTTGTCACAGAATATTTTCATGAACCACAACAAACTTTTTGGAGGGTGTACCGCTCGAAAATCGTGAATCACTTTTTCCTGAAAGAGCCTAATATAGATATATTCGATATATGTACATAGAAACTTCCATCATCAGATTGACTATCAGAAAAAAAAATACTTTCATTCATTAGCGTAATGCGTAGACAAACAGGCGAGCCTTACGTAACGATAATACGAAAATTGGAAGAATCCAATTTGAAATACCACTCAAGTTAGTGCCTCAGTCAACACACTGTGTACGAAAAGGGGTGTCAATTAATTTCCTGTTTTCGTTTGCCTAATTTCAGTTGTAACATATTTCAAAATTTCTCCGGCAACTTCTGAAAAATTCGGTGAATCAAATCTTTTCAGAGTGATGCGTAAATCTTCAGTCTAATATTGTATAATGAAACGGGATAAAATAAAAGCCCGTGAAATGCCTCAAAAATTTTTGTATTAGAAATTGGAGCTTTTCTGAAAATGCCGTGAAGTTGAATTCAGGTCCTACTTCAGTTTTCAAACTAATTTGGAGCTGAAATGATAGTAATTTGAATTATAACGACAGCAATCGTGTCATTATCTTATTCGAAGTTTGGGAGTCCAATGTCAAATTCGTGATCAGTGACCCAACAAACCTTCGAGTACCAATTTTCATAAAAATCCAAACGTATAGAATTTTTTGAGCATACTGAATGTACCGGATTAAAATTTTGCAGATCTGACTTTAGACTCGTGATTAACGACTCAAAAAACTTCGACACGAATTTTCGTTCAAATCCATGCAACCATTCTCAAGATATCATCATTTTTATTTTATTTTTGGAATTTTCAAAGCTGAAATCCAATCAGATCTAATTCTGTAAAAGCCGTGCCGATTCAAACCAAAATCATTGCAATCCGATAACTCGTTCTCAAGATATCTTCGGATAAAAAATTGATCACACACATGCATACATACACACACACACACACAGACGTTCATACAAAAATGGTGGGAGGTGATTCTCCAGATCTCGAAACGTCGTGTTGCAGTAAAAACTCAACTTTTAATTTTTCGGGTGATTATAATAACTTTCTTCTTTCTACAAAAACAGAGAAACGAAAAGTTAAAAAGCGAACTATCCTGGGAATTATAAATATGTTTTACAGTGAATCGGAAAACTTTGGTCGAAATGCAGAAATTACAGGTTCGAATTTCTTCTTTCTTATAAAAAGTTTCGTTATTCTTAGACCGATATTTTTTTTCAAATTTTTGTTGACGTTGAGTTTCAAAAACAGTGAAATCGGCAACAGTGTTTCGGGTATCTACCGATTTACGTTATTTTCTCAGCTCGGAACGGACGGTGGAGTGAGCAAAGTGTAACGGTGTAGTCGGCGTAGGAGTTGAGGGTGGTGATTGATGTTCGAGAAACGGCGAAACGGTGTTGCTGGCGTTTCTTTCAATCGCAGAGATTCCGCGGAAGCCAGTCTCAGAGGCTGGCGGGTCGGTTTAACGCCGGTTTAGCCTTGCCGACCACAAAAACTAAACAGCAAATCTGTAGACGTCGGCGGGCTGACGTCCCCGGATCACCATGCCTCTCCGACTAACCTCGAAATAAATCAGTACTTCCGAATCCGGCTCCCTAACCCCAAACTGTTGCCTCGATCCGTCAATGTTGTCATGCGTCGAACCGGAAGTTCGGCCATTTCATCAGGCGAATTGCGAAATTATTACGAAAGGCATCATGAGCGAAGACTACACATACATGGAGACCGAACTCAAATGGGAGAATTAACAAAACTCGTCACGGTGTTCGTACACGTTGGATTTACTATTTTTACCACTAGCGTCGCTGGTGTTCCTTGTGCACCGGAGTGACATTGGTTGCAGAGATCCTCAATATCGACCAATCGATGATCTCGTAATGTGATTAGTAGATATCTTACAATGCAAACTGCCGCCTTATTGGAAAATGTCCTCATGATGTCAGAGCTTGGTTTTCGGAGCTATTCTATCACCACATAACCAAAGTTTTTAGTCTCAATGGAGGTTAGGTTAGGTTAGGTTAGGTTAGGTTAGGTTAGGTTACGTCAGAAAACATGTCAACCGGTCAGCTGTTGGCCTGGATTTTTTCTCCACCAGATGACGCATTGCAAAACAACAATCCCAATAATCACTCCATTGCCTTCGCTGCATACGGAACACAAGTGCCATCTTATTTTAGGCAGATATTTGTTTACATGGACGATGTTAATCAAATTTCGGGGGAGAGTGGTGTCAATTAATTTTGAGTGTTTTGTTCTGTGGTGTTTTTTGGTCCGAGATAAGTAAGAAGGTTTTTCGGTGCACTTTTGTCTAACGGATTTTCGTTCGCTCAATTTACTATGGATCAGGTGGTCGGACATTTTTAGTCACTTTACGATTGTTTCGAAATCGAGGAACCATTTGCTGGAAAATCAGATTGATAAGACCGATCCATTAGTATTGATATCAAGATATTTCTATCGACTTCTGTTTTATCATGTGAGTTTCATTGATTTCCAGTGTACCAATCAGATTTTCATTCGTTTATTTAATCGGTTATTGGGTGTTCTAGGCAATTTCCAATGATTTTCGGATCGGATATACTTACAAGTTATTACAAAGAATTACTGAAAATCACCTAGAATGCTGGGTAATAACTAGAAAACAATGAAAATGACTTGGTAAACGGGAAATCACTGCACGCATATAATAAGACAGAAATTAATAAATCGTTAGAGACTGTTAATAAAATTAGCAAAGATTTCCACGATTTCGTTTTCGTTTTAATAAAATACTTCTTAATATGACTTCAGTTATCTCGAGTGATTCATGTTTATTGTAATGAAGAATATTTCAGTTATCCAAGTTCATTGACATTCTGATTCTCAAATATTGAACTTATGAAAAACTCGATCATATTTGGATGTTTTTTTTCTTCAAGTTGTGTGTTTTTTAATGTGCTTTTTTAAAATGGAATGCAAGCAGATAGCAAAAGCCCGTCTACTGAAGTTTTTAATTTGAAGATTGAAATATTTTTTAAAACTCGAGTACATCAATCGATTCGTTTTTCCTGAAATTCACAGAAATACCACTGTCTATTTCCCAAATTTCGAACCTAGTATCATCGAGGGGAAACGACTCTTTACATTTTTCCGACTTATTAATAATAGATGAAATTTTTCCTTCCATTTAAAACTTCAAATATTACTTTTCATGCAATGTACAACGTCTCATTGAACATATTAGTCGTAAAAAGTTGCAAATCAAGGTTATCGCAACTAAAACTTTCTCACCGTGTCGTTAGAAGACAATGAAACCGAATTTTTAAATCAAAAATACACTAAAAGTTTCACGTATTCAACTGTAAATATAATCAACTGTAATTGGGGTTAAGACAAGCTTCTTAGTGAAAACTGCACATCGCAGACTTTGTATTGCAGGCCAAAAAACAATCTTACAAATTTGAGCGGAGTCCAGGATTCAGAGGCCTGAATTTCGACTCTTCAATCAAATTATTCACAATACATAAAACAAAATTTCTATCCGAAAACTTAAACATTGTACCGACTAGCGTTCAAATGCGATTCAACAAACTCGTTTTTAACGAATTACAAAACTAAAATCAAGAATTTTAGATTCGGACAACGAGGCAAGATGATGATTGACAATGGACGGATCGGGTTTAATTTATTTACAAAATAATCTCTGTTTTTCACCTTTTTTTTTTATCTTCAATGCCTATTCTTGTTCGTCTAAATATTTCGCACAAATGTATCAAATCAGATTATCTCGATTGTTCACCGTTGACTCTGTATAATTTGTCCTGACTATCGTGCTTCATTTTGAGAGATGATTTTTCTCCACTGATAAATCTAATCAGAAAGTCGATCAGGTCGAATATCTGCACAATGTTCAAACGAACAGAATGTGTCATTTATTAAACGTTTGAAACGGTGTAAAAGTGAGGATGATCGAAAAAATGTGTCCAGACACAGAGACTGACTATTTTTTGAAAATACAATGTTCGTATTTCCGTGTGGAAAATTTGACTTCTTTACATCCTGGATTCGAGCAAAGAATCGCCTGTCAATCTGCTCGAAGATATTGATGAAGAAAGAATCTAAAGATATTATTCGTCTTCTTTTATTCGTCTCTCCCCTCGTTTTTATCCTTTCTTGTCACTTGCTAACAAATCGGGGATATTTGTTAAGCCCGTGAGAAGGTGAATGTGACTTTAGCGAGATATTCCAAAGATTTATAATCCGGGACTTCCGGTTCCCGCGCGTAGAAGGGACGAGGCAGGCCTTCGTTCGTTCATTTTCATCGTTCTCTTCGGCGGGACGGCGGGTCGAGCGTTGGCACCCCGACGAATGAGGCCATTTGTAGACACGAGTATTACACCCTGGCAGTCTGCTTTCACGTCGTGGAAGGGAAAATTTTGCTGCCTGTGATTTAAAGGTCTATTAGGCGATGATGTCCAAAGATTAGTTACTTTTACTCCGCGGAGTTTCGTACCTTCTGCTTCTTCGTCCCTCTTTCTCCGCAATGGCCGACAATCATCCGCGAAATCCCCGAAAGCTCGAAATACCGACGATCGTATCAACGCCGAGGAAATCGATGAGGATCAAAATTCAGAGCTCGTGGTTCGAGCTAACAGGAAAAGAAGACAACCGATGGCATTCTTTGTAACCGCGCGTGGCACAATGTTGCAAAAATTTGCTGGAATGTTTCTTATACGCAGAAATCGCTGCTAAAATATTGCAGAAATATTACGGAATCATTATAGCAATATTTCAAACACGCGTGAAAGACCGTTCGTAACAATTAATTTTGCATGCAATATTGTAGAATATTAATCGGTGTGTATAAAATCTATGAAGTTGTAGGAAAATAAGTTGCTGAAACGTACACCCAATATTTTCGAAACTGGTAAGTTACTTTGCTGTAATGTAGTAAGAATATTGAAAACCTTACGAAAAAGTTGCTGCAAATTATAATGTAACATTCCACGACATGTCTGGTAAATTTCAAACCTTGGAAATATCCGCAGTTTGCTTAGAAATTTGAAGTCGGGTAAACGGAAGGAACCTAAAATTTTGTGATGAGATCAAACAAAAGTGAATTCCGATAGTTGCTTTTTTTTGCGATGAAAAATTTCTGTTGCTTCAAACGAGTCGGAAAATAATCAGAAGCAGTCGTTGTCCTGCAATGTCGTTAATTAGAAGCTCATCAGTTACAATCAAAGTGTCATTCAATGTTAGAAGAAAATTGGATTGACTGACGTACCACGAAACGAGCCATCTGGCGAAATGGAGAGACGGTGAAACCTGAAACGGTTAAGCGGCGCCAGGAATTCCCAATTCACGTAATAATTATCGCTAATTGGACTCGCGGATTATACTCAGATGGAAGTCGCAGACAACGTTGTGTGAAATTCAGCCGTTTTCCCGCGAGACTAGCTCGTTACTTTTGCTACCATTCTTGGTCTGAGTATCAGAATCCGAGTGCTGGAGTCCACGTGAAAATTACACGTGTGAACGCGGATAAATATTCATATGGCGTTTCGGCCATACGCTGATGTTCGAACCTACTGAACTACTGGCGTCTCGAAGGGTCCAAGAGCTTCAGATTTTCACGTTCTGATTGGAAAAAGCCGCGATTGACTTGAAAAAGAGCAAAGAACCGTATATTACCAATTTACAATACTTATGGAAAGGAAACTCTGCAGTCCTCGCTAAGTTAGCTAATTGTACCTAAGCCAATACCGTAAATGATGAGTCGAATATCAAAGACTCTTCATGTGAAAAAAAAAACACAGAAACAATAGGGGTCAAAACTACCGTCTCACGTACCTCTTTGCATATGGGGCATTCCACGACGAATTAGTAGCCCATGTGCCTCATCCTCTTTGATTTTGATCATTTTTTGATATTATGTTCATATCAACCCAAAAAGATCTCGGAATTTTTTTAGCTAACGGTGAAATTTGAAAAAAATTGAAGAATCAATACCGAACACACCGTTCTTAAAAATCTGAAAAAAATTCAGACAGATTCTACGATTTGTAATCTAATTTTCAAGCACCACACGACAATGGGATATACATACATACTATTTATTACAGAAGTTTTTAGTTTTTTCATGTGGGAATTGATCTTTTTTTTCTATTCTCCGATCTAAATAGATCACCGAATCATGAAAGTGATGTGATTCTGCAATTTTTTTAAATCAAGGCTTATAAAAAATAGAAAAGAAAAAACAATTCCGACATGGAAAAACTAAAAACTTGTGAAAAAAAGTAAATATTGAGATCCCATTATTGTGATCTGCTCAAAAATCACATTTTGAATCATAAAATCAGTGTGAATCTTTCGAGATTTAAAAAAATGGCATTTCCGTAATTGGTTTTAAAATTCACCAGTGGCTGAAATAGATTTGAAAAATTTCCCGAGACCTTTTTGGCTTGGTTAAAAACATCACACTAAAAAATGATCAGCATCGAAGGGGATGAGCTATATGGCCTGCTAATTTGACGCGGAATGCCCCATATGTAAGGAGGGCATCTTGATACTGAATTAAAAAAATCTATAATTATTCAGAAGCAAGTTAGAATTAATTCAACACCAATTATCCGCAGCAAATTCACGAAATGTATACTTCGTAAATTTCATATTGAAATTCTTATTGAATTTAAATACTCATTGAGCATCGAAATATCACGAAACCACTGCGCTTATGTAAATAGTGAAATGTCTGTGAAATGGGTATGAAAAACTAACGAGTACAATGCGGTCTCAAGTTTATCAACAAACCAGTGAGCGCAACTCACGTATTATACGTTCACACGCAGAGCCTTTCGACTCAGCAACTGATATTCGTTTAATCTGCATATTTCGCCCCGTTTTTTACACACAGGCCTTGGCGCCCGATTATTGCACGGTACGCATTACGTGTTGCGGAGTGCGGTTGCGTGCTCGAGCTGTAATCACGTTTTTTAATTACCGAGCGTTCGGCGGCCACCTAATTGCTACGCATAATCTCTTCTCACGTAGGTGCAGGGTGCTTACTTCCATAATTCCGCGACAGTTTCATTCCCCTTCCACAAAGCACGCGGCAATATTCCAGCAACGTTGCTACGATATTTCTATGTTGCAGTTCCAGCTGCAATGTTGTAAGGGAATATTCTACCACTGTGTTCAATTTACCGACATTCCTATAGTCAATATTTTTTCGAATCCTTAAAACAATGTTGCCGTACATCGTGTGAGAGAGCAGACTTCAAAACTTTGCAGAAGCATTGCGCGTATTTCAACTGTCAGAAAGATATTTGGCTGCATTGTTTCTGAAACATTGCGCAACGTATACGAGTAACGATCAAGCGTAAACTATATTTCGCAATTTTATGTAATGTTGTGCTATTAGATGCATCTGAAATATTGTACAATGTGCAATAAATATTTTAAACATTGTAGAGACAGGTTGCTGCAATATTCTGCAATAATATACTACGTGTTGGGAATTATTTACAATCTTGATACAACGTTACGTTTCTGCAATGTGTAAGATAATGTATCACAAATATTGCAAAATTATGTTGCTGCGATGTGTCTGAAATATTCAAATCCGATCAAATTTTTGTCACTGCACTCTATCCGGAATATTTCAAATCACAGTAACGTATCCGCAACATTGTGAAACGTAGCTGAAATATTTTAGACCTCACGCAAATAAGTTGCTGCAATTTCCTTGCAATATCTACATGGTCCAAAGGACATCGTGACCCGTAACCCTCCTTCGACTCATATCGATCACTGACGCCGTGATTGCCATGAATATTGCTCCGACTGAAGGCTGACCGAACTTTCTATGAAGTCAATTTCCCCATGGTAAATGGGGAGAGTTTTGAAACGGTACCTGCTGTAATATCAGCGAAAATGTTGGTGATTTCGTAACGGACAGAGGGAGAGAAGTTGAAGGAGAGGAAGAGGGGAGAGAAAGCGGCGTATTAACTCGAACGAAATGCGAGTCCTTGTCTCCAGTCCCCCGAATCCCGCGGGGTACCGGCTAATACTTGGCCAATGCGTGATCAGAGTCCACGGGGAAATCTGCCGGGACATGCTCGCCTCCCCCGCCAATCCAGCCAAGCCTATCTGACCCACCCTCCATTCTATCCTGCTCTTTTGGCACTCGATACCTTCACGGCTCGAAAAGTCCTTCACAGTTCCGAGCCCAAGGCGAAGTGGACAGAACTTTTCGGAAACTGCTGGTGATTCGAGGTTTTCAATGATCAAGATTCAGTGGATTGACAAGTTTTCTTTGGTTTCGACATCAGTGAGTGGTATAGCATAGTCAAAACTCCGAATAGTTCAACTTTCCATTGATTGGGAACAATTTGAGTTGTGTATCAAGTCGATCTACTTGAAAATATCTAGAAATTTGAACTATGTGGAATTGTGATTTTTTTAAGGATTGATCATTCGTGGTTTGGATTTTGAAGACTGAGTAAGAGTTCAAAAAGAAGAAAAAAAAAGGGAAGCAAAAGACCTCATCGACTAACGATGCCATAACAATCGGTATTTTCATCATTCGGGATTTTAACCATTCTTGATCATTAAGTTCTGATCATGAAAGTTTTGACTTTCCGGACTATGTAACCATCCAAATCGGAGATGAAGAAGAAGAAAAGTTTTCGGATTGATGAAATTCGACCGGCCAATCAGGATTTTCGAGTCTTGACCATTCGCAGGCATCCTTTGTAGAACTCGTCAATAGCCTACAGGAACAGAAATGAAGCGATAAAGACTTCAGGGACTGATGAAGTTCGATATAATAGTTGACATATCAGAGTTTTGACTGTTGGGAAATTTTTACCTATGCGCGTTTTGAATACTTTTTGATAGGAATATGCGACGGCGGGCTTCCACGACACTACAAAGCATGCTAAAACGAGTACGAAGAACGAATATATTCTTTGAGTGGAGTTTGACAGCTAGGAAGAGAAGAAATGTTCCACGTCAAAGTCCGGACCATACATTCATACTCGATCGTGAATTTATACTTACCAACCTTCGTCACTCGTCTTACTGTGAAAGGAAAACCCCGCAGCGGGTGATGAGGGGGGAGTTGTGAACAGCCACATGGAACTCGGTACATTTCAATCCGAAAGAAACCATCCAACGATACCGAGAAAAGTGACACTGTATCACTAGAACGCGGGGTTTTGTAACGCTTACGCTAGTTTCACTTTGATCCAAGTGGATTAACCGGAAGCGTAGAATAGACCTCGAGCGAAAAATCGATGCAAGGTACTCCGTGAGTGATATAATTAATCCCAAGGCTCAATGGGCTCGGCATGTGTCGGTAAATTTTATGTTCTTTGGAGTATTATATTTTAAGTATAGGCAAGAAGGAACCCTAAGATTGGCACACCGTGTCATAAGATTATATTGGGTATATTTTAATTGCGTTACCAAGTAAGGGCTTTATTAACTTCGGTGGAAAATTAAACCTGCTTCGGGTTTGATGGCTTCATCAACAAACGGAAATCGTTTCAAATTCAGAGTCGCTTTGTGATTAATCAGACTTTACTTCTAGCATGTGTGCTGCAATAAAGTGAACAGGCAAAGAGATTAAATTGTGCTTCTTCTCAGTCCGGTATTCTGAAACCCTTGTTGTTCTGTTGGAGAAAAAATGGAAGAGACTCCCAACGGGTTCGGCGAGATGTCAATAAAGATATCAAACAGAACCCAGTCCAGTGTTCATAAATTCCCTTTTTCCCGGTCGACACCCGCTTGCGGTGGCCACTCCATGAAATCCCCTCCGATATTGCGAACACGAGAAAATCGGGTTGGGGAAAATATCGCAGAATTTCAGAATTCAAATTCCACTTTAAAGGGCCTTGATGGATATTTGCTCCCTTTGCCCCGACATTGCTTGCATTGTAATATATAAGCAAAACGCGGAAGGATATTGATCGAGAAGATTGGGTGTATCAATCCTGAAGCGGTAGGGCCTAGTAAATAAATTAGAACATACCGATAAGGGTTGGTATCTTTGATCAATCAAGTGATGCAATTTCCGTGATTAGATTGAGAACAAAGCCGAGACCTGATACATACTCCAAAGGTGAAAACCACAGCCGGCTTCAGCCATCGACGATTGATCCACCGTCTCGAGTTACACCGAGTCCAGTTCAGCTCTCGATTGGACTCACGGCTCGCCTCTTCGACTCGATGCTGGTCGGTCTAACCACCGGCAACTCTTAGTGGCATTGAGGAACCGGACAGTGATCAAGCCGAGATTGCCAGTCAGTGCGAACTGAGTTTGACAAGCTTGGAGAAGTTTCTCTTTCACCAATGGACAAGTTCCAAGACTGGATGTCGTGTATTGAAAACTGATTCGTCTTCATGATACGTGTGCGGAACTTGGTGGGTTTCGGTGTCGGTTATGAAGGGATGGGATTTCATTGAGAATTTATTTTCTGGATACCTCCTTCTTCTCTGATTCCTTCCTTCCTTTCTGTCTTTTTTCCGTTTTTATACGGTTATCGCGATAAGGCCAGCGACAAATGAGAACCTTATCGGTAAAGACGGGACCGTGGACGCTGGGGACGATGTCGGAGGTTGAAACCCTCCTTACTCCCTCACCGCAACCATGGATATTATCCCGTAGGAAGAAGCCATCTTTTACGTTCTTGGAATACCAATGATGCTAACTGAACGGATAAAAATATATCGAGATACACGCTCCCGACGTCAAATCTTATTTCCACACACATACACCCAAATTCGTTTATGCACATGTGCGCCCAATCAGTTCTATTCTAGAATGTCTAGAAGTATTATTTCTAACCCCAGAGTTCATTTTGATTAATCTACTTGTATACTTTTCAATATTCACCGCACATTTATCACAAACCACGAGATCAACCATTAAACACCCGAAAAAGTTGCAGTACGAACTTCAAATAATCAATACATCTTGCAACATTGTTCAACAGAGCGAACAGAAATTCAGATCTCAGGCATCACTTACCAGCTCAACCATAATGGACCCGACAAAGATGCACTAAGAATCTTACTTCCAATTTCCACCTAATAAATTTTACAACATTATTCAACAAAGAAAACTCGAATTGATATCTCAGTCATCACTTACAAGCTCAACAATGAAGCACCTGTAAAAGCTGCAGCACAAGTCGGAAATCATCTAGAGTACTTCCAATCCGCTAGAATGAATTTGGCAACATTGTTCAACAAAGCAAACTGTAATTCAAATCTCCGTCATCACTTACTCAGCTCAGTCATAAAGCACCGGAAAGAGCTGCGCTAGGAATCACAAACATATCGAGTACTTCAAATCCCGGACAATAACTTTTGCAACATTGTTCAAGGAAGTGCATTGAAATTTCGATTTCTGTTCAATCGGGCATCAAAGAGGAAAAGGATTCGAATCGAAGCAAGTTCTGATGCAGAATGCTCATCAAATCAATGGGCTTCACTAGCTTGAAAAAAAGAGCTTTGATTCTGACGCTGATTCGTCTTTTCCCCATGTTGCTCTCGGCGACGCGACGCCACTTGCAGTACCAACCTAATACCATGTCTTCCCAAGGAAATATCCTGATTGAACTAACGTGAATCTTTTGTACGAGCAAGGCGGTGGCACGGATTCGCTGCTATTGGTAGAACTGGAACCAGAACTGTGCAGACGTTTTGCCGGGTGTTCCCGGGGCCTAATCACAGCTGGAATCGAATATCGCTGCTGTGATGTCGAGGCGGAATTCTACGAAGCCATCGTCCGGTTTGCTCCATCGAAAGGACTTCTCGATTGGAACGTGACTCGCTCACACATTTGTCGAAAGTTCAACAATGGTCCAAGAAACAAGGAACTAGCTATAGCTGATAAACGGTAGTCAATTTTTGGTAAAGCATGATCAGAAATTAGTTAATTACTTTCCACAAATACCTTCATATTTGTTTTTAGCCAAATTGTGCAACAGCTTTGGCCAGAGCAATTACTGAACTTGCAATTCTGAAACTGGAGCCAATATCATAGAACCTGTGAGTTGAGCAAAAATAATTCGTGGATAGCTGTGAAGATCAAAAAAGAAGTTGATGAACTATTAGTACCGCATTTCAGGTATAAGGTATTCACGGACTCTGAGAGAAGGTTAAACCCACCGGTAAGGTTGTACAAACGAGGCGATGAGAGGCGTCATGACGTGACTTTATTGCCGCAGTAGAATTTCGCCAAGTGTATATAATACAACAAAATAACAGCAATACGGCCATAAACGAAGACTATAATAATAGTGGCAATAATAATAACAATAATGATGATAATAATAATAATAATAACGTGGACCAGCTACAGCCGGGTAGCTAATGGATTTAACAGAGAATATAGAAGTCAGTGCGAGGGAAATGCCGAGGGTACAAATATGTGGGTAGGTAGGAAGGAGGATAAAGCCGGTACTAAATATAGCCTGTAATTACTCTCGGGTTTCCAGAATTTCAATAAAACAGAACTATTTCGTTATTACGGACATTTGGACTCGCCGTAGGTGTTGCCGAACTTGCGTAGACCAGGCCATAAATCAGTTATACAGTTTGCACTGTTTAGTCGAATAACATCGAGTCAAGTACCGACCGAAAACTGATCTAACAAAAGGTGACGAGACTGTGAAACTCAGTTTTTCCACTGGCTGAATAAGGTGATCGGTTGAAACCATCCCACCGCGGGCAACTGATCGTTCTCCAAAATCGGCAAGTTAGAATTCCGAGTTGATAAAGCTCCCTAATTTAAGACATAATATCGAAATACGTTTGCCAATAAGCACATATGGACATGTACACTTGAGAACAATGAATCTGAGACGGCTAATTTTTTACACTAGACAGTTATGTTGGCAGCACAGAGAAACCTGCAGCGCCATAGTCGGCCGAGCGCGAAACTAAATCAATCTCAATAAACATAACACAACCCATGAGCGTCGAATCTAACCTTAGAATACCGCGGAGATAATGACTTGTTGGATTGACACGTCAATAAGTATTCCAACGTCAGATTGACGGTCATGGGTTATGTTATGTTTATTGAGGTTGAGTTTGTTTCGCGCTCGGCCGACTGTGGCGCTGTAGGTTTCTCTGTGTTGCCAACATAACTGCCTGGTGTAAAAAATTAGCCGTCTCACATTCATTCTCCCCAAGCTTACATACACTGATTCATGTTAAGGGGGGGGTACACCATGCAAGCAAAAAAAAATACTGCAACTTTGCGATTTTTTTTTGAAAAAAACGGATTTATTTATGAATATGCGGTCTTGAATACATTAATATATAAGTCTTTGAGAACTTTAAAAAATTTTTTTATTGTCGAAAAATTTCAAAATGGCGTCGTGACAGTTGGATCCCCAAAGCCGCTCGGAAAAATGGGGTGCGAGATTTGGTGGAGTCGTGGATAGTCCTAGAACACACAAATTACAAAAAATTAGTTGTATATTATGTTTTCTTGTCCACTACGTACCACTTTTTTGATATCTAGTCTCAAAAATTTTTTATGATTGTTTAAGTGACGATTTTTTTTTTTTCAATTTTTCGACCACGTTTTTGCGACTTCAAACGGTCAAAAAAAATTTTTCAGACTAGATATCAAAAAAGTGGTACGTAGTGGACAAGAAAACATAATATACAACTAATTTTTTGTAATTTGTGTGTTCTAGGACTATCCACGACTCCACCAAATCTCGCACCCCATTTTTCCGAGCGGCTTTGGGGATCCAACTGTCACGACGCCATTTTGAAATTTTTCGACAATAAAAAAATTTTTTTAAGTTCTCAAAGACTTATATATTAATGTATTCAAGACCGCATGTTCATAAATAAATCCGATTTTTCAAAAAAAAATCGCAAAGTTGCAGTATTTTTTTTTGCTTGCATGGTGTACCCCCCCCTTAATGTCGTTCCAAATTTCACCCTTATCGATCTTGGATGAATTGATTTTTAACAATAAGAAACAAAAAATGATCCGTCTCTACTATTCAAGGTGTGCATTGGGTATATTTTTAGCCTATTTTAAAGGTGAAAACAAAATTTTTTACAATGGATGGAATATTTGCAAAACGAAAATATAAATTGTGACAGCGGTTTTCAGTACATCATTACGGTCGAGCAAAAGTGTGGGTTTAATTTCTTGAAAATGCGTACAATGATACAAGTATCGGTTGGACGAAGGAATCAAAAATGATACGACATTTTCCTGTTTGAACGGTTTGTAGTTTATGTGATTACTGGTAAGTTGTTAACAGTTAATTCCGTCTTTTTCAAATTTTGAACATATTCATTCCAGGATCTAATGAAAACGAAACCACGATATATGTTTTACTACACAACGTCAAATTATTATTTTTACCAACTTATACTTACTAGATTATTCTTATCCACAAGTTTTACAAAGATTGTAATAAATTCAAAAATATTTCAATAAGGCTGTTTTCTGCATTGCTTTCGTGAATACAAATGTAAGTTGAATTCACCTCGAAACATATTCCTTTTTAGCGGATCTAAAGTTGCCATCGATCAAGCTTGAATGCAGACTTAAACAGTCGCGAATACTGAGTTGAAATGAAGAAGGAATAGGTCATTAGGCTGAAGTTGACGGTTTCATGCTTACCAGGTGTCAATGATCCGATAAAAACTGATCATTGAAACTCAATATTAGTGACTGTTCGCGTCTTCGATCAAACTTAATCGATCAAAATTTCAGATACCGTCCTTATTCCCCCGCAGGTATCGCTCCAGTAAAAAAAAAAAATATCTTGAGTGTTATTTATTTAGCACCAAATCTATATGATAAGCCCGAAAGTATTTCACCGATGCAAATACTGCACTGCTTCGATGAACAAGAATCGCCAAATGTAGCTTGAAAGACGTTGCCTATTCCGGTATGGATATTTTTTTTTATCTTTGGCATTACGAAAGCACGACAGTGTACGAAAACGCAGGCAAGTAGAACCGTAGAAAGGAGGGCGAAGGGTTACGCCTGGGTGTGTTAAACCGAGCACACATGGTGTGTGGGTATACTGGGTGATTTGGTTTGTAATATACGAGGCTTGGGGTATAATAAACAGATCTGTTCACGTCACGAGCAGGGTTCGCAGGGCGAAGGGGCGCCTGAGGGAGAAGGGAACAGGTGTCTCGTAGTCGGCGGTGGTTTAACGGCCGCGCTGGGTCCACGGAAGGGTGGACGGGTGTCGGGCCGGACAATTGAATAGCTGCTATGGGGTCAGGTTCAAGCGTGGCAGCTTTATACCGGTCCAAGGCAAGCTTCGCCGCGAGCAGGAAGAAACAAGTGGCTGTCGCAGATTTCTATGAAAGTGTTCACCATAACGGAAGAATAATCCAATCACTTCAGGCTTGCTACCTTGAGTTCGCAAGCTCGTTGCTTGGAAGCGTGCACATGCAAAGAGACCAAAAACTACGTTTCTCAAGAAATTTTCATGAATTGTGATACCTAGATTGTGAAATTTTTATGACTCTTCAGCAGCAGATGAGTAGAGCTGGGCGTTGAATTATCGAGGGAAGTTGCTGAAGAACGTCGAGCACACGAACGTGGGGAATTTTTGAATTTCACAACGATTTCAACGATATTCAGAATCCCGTGCTAAAGGTGTGAGGCAACGGAAAGGCTGGGTTAGGGCAATCCGTCATAAGACACATTTGTCATCCCCCTGTCACTGTGCTCTCACTCATAACCCCAAATGTGCTCCGTCTCGTTCTTGACGAGTACGCCTCACGTGTTTGAGCATCCGCCAAATATTAATGCCAGCGTCGATTATTCCGTCCGAGCTTATTGTCAGCTCGTCAGTTTCTCGAACCCGATCAATATCTATTCCAGTTACCAATCGGTTATACAAATATATATACACACACACACACACACACACACAGCCCGAAACAAGTTTGAACTGAAGCTATAATATTGCCATACTGCAGCTGTAATGTGACAGGAATTGTGAAGGAATGTTGCAGAAATATTGTGTTAGTATTGCAGTAATATTGCAACAATTCCAGTTCCAAGAATATTAAAGCATTGTTGCAATTTTATTCATGTACTCGGATCGTTGCAAGAACATTGTATTGATATGTCATGCAACATTGCAGGAACACTGTAGAAATATTGTTTAATATTGCAGACACATTGCAACAATTCCAGTTCCAAGAATATTAAAGCATTGTTGTCATTTTATTTATATACTCGGATCGTTGCCGGAACATTGTACTGATGTGTAATGCTATACTTGCAGGAACACTGTAGAAATATTACCTTAATATTGCAGAAATGCTGCAACAATGTTAGAAACATGTTGCAACAACATTGTATTAATACTTAATGCAACATTGTAGAAATGTTGCTACAATGTTTATAGAATATTTTAAATCTTGCAAATTTAGGCTGCTGTAATATAACGGTTCTACATTATTGCGAGCCTTATGATTTTTTTTTATTTGAAGTTTCGTTCACTCACGCTTGCAGTTTTAAAATCTTTGTTTTTATACAGCTTGTGCCTATCATTGTTTAAGAAGAATGCATCAATACTGTATCATATACATATAAAACTTTATTCCGAGTATTCAACGATTTCGCATTTTGTCGTTGAATTAACAGGTTGAAGTCAGGAAATTGTCGCCAAGACGAAGCGCCACAGATTCCAATCAGCTTGCAGGGATGTATTGTTGTTGTCGATCGGGGCGGGATTGAACAGAACTCCGGGTTTCCGCCGGTATTGCAATCAGAGATAATTGGTCATTATTTTCTCGTGCGATTTGAATTGGAATGGAGTTGATATTATTGATATCGTTACTGCGGAGAAAGCCGATAATTCGTTCGAGTATTTTTCTATCTTCTCATTTTCTTTCTCCGTGTCGGCGGTGAGGCGTGAGAAGCCGAACTAACGACGAAGATACGCGAGAGATCTAACACAGATAATTGGTGCTTATCGGTCGCATTATCCCCTCGGACACACGGGGGACTCTCACGTCTACCGGCTACATCCAGATCCCAGGAAACCGACAAGCTGATGGAAAATGCGAATCAGGTACCTTACCAAGACCAAGGGGAAACGATCGGACGCTCAATGTCCCCCAGGACCTTAAAGAATCGCTGACTTGCAGCCAGTTATATCTTTCGTAGAGCACGTTTCAAATCTCAAAGTTTCGTGAATTTGTTAGTACTTCTTATGAAATCCAATAAGTGGCCGCAGAAGATGACAGTGAAATTGATCTGTTTAGTTGATCTTCAAATCGTGAGAATTATTTCCCCCAAACATTCAATAGGAATTTTGTCTGCGAAGAAGTGAATTCTACTCACTGATGGTAGAACGAAAAAAGGACGAAAAAAAAAAATAAATTAAGGGCAAACAGGTCAATTTGAGGATAAAAAAAAAATGAAGTGGTGGAAAAGAACATCTATATTTTCTTTGCAGAGCTGAGGAAGCCGACGATGACGACGATGGCGTCGACTTCCAGTCTGTGCCAACACTCGGACAAAAACCGAGGGGTTATGAATCGTAACTGCGCATGAATGTCTGAGGAGGTTGGTGCCTACATCTGCGCGTTCACTTTGCGCTCGACTCTACATATTCACTGCACGCTGAAGTGCGCCGTACAAAAGTTCCGCCACAAAATTGGTGAGAGAGGACGAAGTCGCAACGAGACAAATCACACGAATGAATCATCCTTAGAGACTTGAGTATTGCTCAATAGTTCTATTAGCGTATTTTTCATGTCGTTGCTACTGCTGTGCTTAGCCGAAACATCAGTAGCGACAGTCTTTTCAATCCTCGTCAATTGCTGTAAATAGAAGTTTTTTAACTCCTGTTCTTTACACCTGAGTTGAACCTGTGCAATCTTTTGCGAGGAGTGACATATTGTGAGTGACTTTTTAGTCCCGCTTTTGAATAGCACTGGAGACGTATAAGAATGAGTAAGGTGTATGAGTGAATGGAACCTGATGGAATATGAGGTTAACTTACAAAGTGTTCACTTTGACGGTCAGCCGACATTTTTGAGCAATTTTTACTGAATAAGGACTCAAAATCTGTAACTTTCGACATCATGACGTTACGGAGAACAGTTCCATTTCTATGTTTATTTTTGAGTTTTCTCAGCAATAATTCAGTTCTAATGGTCCCAAATTGTGCTAAATATTTTTCGAAGTCAGATTCGATCAACTAACAATTGTTATCAATAGTAAAATTGTTGAAGCACAAAAAAAAACTTCTTGGGTCAGTAGATTCGACACTTCGCTTCACGAATATCCGCGCGATATCCTGTGCACAGCGCCAAAAGACGGGGAAGGGCTTGAAATGTACTTAAGCGGGTGAATAGGGAGGCAGGTTACACATCCAGAACATTTAGAAGAGTTTGAACAGCGTCGGGCTTCCGGTTCCGCCTAGACCCAGCCCCGCCAGAGCGGAAAGAGCCAACCTCCATCCCCGGCTGGATTCTGCTTCGCAAGCATGTTATTATATGTTTGGTCGGAAGGGAAGACTGGCAGATTCACCCTCCTCTACCTGCCTGTGCTGCGAGGGTACTTTTTAATCTCCACACTAGCACTGTGTCGACGAGAGGGTTGAAAAGAGGCTTGCGGAATCTACGCAGCGAAGATTACTTCTTCCTAATGAACAAAGCTCACCTCACCGTTCCAAAAAAATGTTCCCGTGTGTTTGAAGTTCAAAGCTTCGAAGCAGTTTCGATCAAGGACATGAAAAGTGATCTCGATAAGGAGAAAAACCATTCGGATTCAAGTTTTGATTCAACCGAATTCGGTCCGTCGCTCTTCATAAGGACGGAAGTGACACTGACGCAGTGATGAGAAGCCGGGCAACCGACTCATGAATATAACATCAGCGGGACTTCCTAATTGGCTGGAACCTAATACGGCAACTGCGAGTTCCGTGACGTAGGTGATAATCGGTTTAAATTTACACCGGAATGATTGAAAGGATGCGGTGAGACTAACGTCGTTTTCGACCCGGCCGTGGAGGAAGGAGTTGCTGTTCAAATGACGCGCCCTGCCGCCTCGTTCTGGCAAAAGGGGATAGATACAAGGCTTTCGACGGAATCAAATTTTCCACCGCGAGCACCGCAACGTTGTCTTCTTCTCTGCTTGCCTACACCAGACCATCTAACTTCACATGTGCCGCGAATTTGTAGGCTACACGTCCTCCCAGCGTCAAGGATTATATTGAATAAACTCACTGCTCTCGTTCGTGCCGCGAGGGGCTGCAGTTTTACCTCTTTATGTACCTACGTTATTGTTTTGCCAAGAAGCTGTTCAGACGATGAGAAGAAGTGTTTCAAGTCTCACATCAAAATTATCGATACAGTCTAGACAGTGTTGTGGTCGACATGAGCACGGTTTTCTTAAAGACTGTGCACACAAATTCATCGAAATATAATAGGATAATACTTGGTAGGAAGGATAAGAATCCTTGGGTGTGATTGTCAATCGTGGGTGTCAATTGACGAAAACATGAATAATTCATCAAGTCGGAGCATGGCCGGCCATTCTTAGTTCTGCGAAACAGAAATATACATTTTATATAACTTGTGCCAACTATGATAATAGGGACAGACAGAACAACAAGAAAAAAATAAAATAAAATTAATAAAGTTCCTGGGTGGAAATTTCAACCCGGTTGTTGGAACTTGTATGATTATGGAGGTTATGAAACCTCACTCGACATTTTGGCTCTGATACAATGTAAAATGACTCTTGATTGTATAAAAAACATGGTTATCTGGACAAACAACAGTTGTGAGAAGGAGCCGAGGGCCATATTTAGGTCCAACAATATCGCAACATCCTATCGTCTATACTTTCCGTCGATTTCTAACCATCCATGTTTGTGCAATGGAACTGCAATTGCAGTATTTACAAGTTCTCAAGTCGTTGGCCAGTCAGATTTCAAATTCTGGTGACAGCAGTGGAACTCAATTTATAATTTCTATTTCATTCTCATGAGGTTTAAGTACAGAACGTTAAAATAAGAAGACATGAAAAAGCCCTTACTATTTTGAGGGGATGCTATAGTCAATCCTTACCGACTGCGTTGAATACCTCCTATTCTGGCTCTTATCAAATGCATCGCAATGATAAAAAAAGACATAACAGCCGTAGACTACATGCAATTTTGAACAAAAACACAATAATTCATTCTAGCTTCAAATAAGACATCATGATAACGGCTTCGGGTATCTTTGCGTGCGTAATCCATGAACTTAGATATTTAGACATATCCAAGGCTACGTCGAAATCGAGCATACCATCACCTTAAGGAGTTACAATGACTTTGAAATACTTCAGCCTGCTCGGAATGCATCGTCCCATCAACGTATGAACACTGACCTTGTTTACTTTCATTCATTTCGGAACTCGCAATGAACACTGTGATGGATGGTTGGACAAAAATAGTTGATGGTAATGCGATGTGTCCAAAAAGACATCGATTCGACTAACTTTTTACCTCTTCATTCCTGATTATTATAACTAAGCACTATCATCCTGGTTTTTTGTTCCTCGTTCTTCACCTCGCCTTCATTCTTCCCGTTATTTGAGAACAAAGGATTTGCTGAGGACAGCAGACGCCTTCGTTAAGCATGGGAGCGATAACGCGGCGAGCTTTGAGATCTGGTAGAGACCCAATTCCCTTTATCTTGTCCTACACCCTTTCATTTTTATCACATCCCTCCCACTCGTTATTCTGGTAATCCACAACCACCACCCAAAGGCGCATCTAGTCGTATTATTTTACTACTTTCTGGATGCTCGTTAAGCTGTAATTATTACGATTACAATCAATGGATTGCACGCAACAGCGGTTCGAATCCGTCGGGAAATCAGTCGCATTTTCATCGTTCCTTGCAGAACATCGTCGTTCATCACGGATCACCAAAATGAGCATCCTGATAAAACATTCAGTAAACTCATTGTCGGTTGTACTGCAATAATGCACAAAGTAGCAGCAATGTTATCAAAAATATTGCAATCAAGATTCTGTGCATTGGCAAAATGTTGCAGAAACACTGCAGCGAGGAACCCGGACATTGTAACAATGTTGCAGAAACAGTGAATCAAAGATTCGGGTGTCGCAGCAATACTGCAGAAATATTGTGGTCGAGAAACGGGACACACTGCAACAATGTTGCGAAAACTTTGTACAAATATTGCAGCAATATTGCAGTTTCGATGATGTACTGAGAGAAATTTAGAATTAACATAACAGGATGTATTGTAACGTTGCGGGAAAGCTGCTACAATATTTCTGATATATTTCAGACCAAGTGACGCTCCTGAAACATGTCGGGAACATTTCGAACCTTTGATGTTAGGTTTGGTTTGGTTAGCGATGCTTGCTGCAGGTTTGGAATCCATCGGGAAATCAGTTCTGTTTTCATAGTTTCTTGCAGAATATCGCTGTGAATCACGAAACCCCGAAATGAGACTTTGTACCGAAAACAACAGTGCATTATCCCCGGTTGGCTAGATCGGATGGCTCGGTGCAACGCGATTAGCAGCTAACAAGGCAAGACGAGGAACACCTTCGAAACTCTCAAACTATTCCCCAGATGGGGGCCTTCCTTTAGAGTCGTGGCAGCAACGGCTTAGTTCGCTTCTCTACTTTTGCCGTTGGTACTGTTGCTGTGGTGATACGCCATGTTTGTACGCAAAATCAGACCAAGATCTGAGATTTCTCAGGGGAATCTCTCGCCGCAGTATCGACGCCTATTTTCAATTCCAAGGCATATCCTCAGTACTTTGCTTCGAGCTTTTTCACTGATTTCTGTGCGATTCACGCCTCATTCACCATTTTAACGTAAAAAAAAATTAATCTGGCAAATTTCGACTATTTTATAATGATTTTCGAATGGTTTCAATTTCCATATTCCCAAATGAGAAAGTCCCAGCTGCAGAATGAATGATCGTATTGTAAAGTTTTTTGATTATTACCGGGTTGTGAAATCCTTTCTGTACCTATGAGTTCTGAACATGATTTAACATTTAGCAATGATGAAAATTTAAATCTGGATACTGCCGATTTTTTATTTCGATTGTATACAAAACAACATTTTTTCAATTCAAAATTGAGCGTCTGCAAAACAATTCTCCATGACTTTGACTGTTTCCGTTTTTGGAACTGGATTTTTGAAAGTGAGTTAATGATTCGGAAAAATTAGTATCCAAAACGAATATGTACAGTTGGGATATAAATACAAGAATAAAAATATTTCTAACCTAAGTAAGAATAATTTCTGAAAAGAAAATTCATGAAAATTGAAAACGACGGAACGAGCGCTTTGTGGAAAAAAAATAAAAACTTTACGATCATTCATTCCAACTGTGGCTTTTGATTCTAAACGAAATAGATACACCGTTTTGGAATTTCGTAATCATTTTGGTATTCTAGATTCATGAGTGATTCAAGCGTGTAATTTACACATTAGAATCATTTAGATTTTAGAAATTTTCACCTCATCGAGTGCAGAAGCGTATTCTTCGTTTTGTATTAAAAATCAAGGTCCCTAAAATATTCCCCAGCTTTGATTCTACTGGGGGAAAATACACGGGTCTGTGAATGGTTACATAAAAAAAAAAAAACAATGGCAGAGCACAATTGTGAGTTTTGAGCGATTTTTAAGGGATGCAACGGTGATTTTGCGAGTGATCAAAAACAGGAGGTGAATGACGAAATGGCGAAATTAAACCTGAGAACGACTCGGAGGCGTGGAAAAGAAGAAGAAGAAGAAGAAGAAGAAGAAGAAGAAGTTGCGGGAGTCGCGGAGATTTCGGGTGATTCTGGGGTGCAGAGGGGCAGTCGAGGGCGTTTGGGTGCCCGGGCAGCAATCACGTCGCTAGAGAACTCCGGGCACGTCGCTTCCTTCCATCTCCTTGTACCTAAAGTCAAGATTGCAGGACGCCTGCGCAACGTCCTCGGGGAACCCCGCTGCTGCGAAATCGTCACTCCTAAGATTTTTGTATTTCATATGTCGCTTGAAGGAGTATTCCGGTCTAGAGGTTTGGATTTCGGGCTTGCAAGCTTGCGGTTGAATTTTTGTGAAAAAAAAAAAAAAATAAAAAATGGAAATTGTAAAAACCATAGGTCTTTACAGACGGCCGTGACAAAAAAAAAAAAAAAAAAAAAAAAAAACCGGTTGAGGTGGTTGACACGATTCTAGTACTTCCATTCGTCCGGATCAGAAGAAGAACGATCTTTCTTGATTAGTAAGAATGTCGTTATATCCCGTATCAAGACGAGAAGAAAAAAACAATTCACAAAAACGGCAACTGTTTGAAGGCTGAATTAATATTTTTTTGCTTTGTTTTTCGATGTTTAGCAATTTTTTTTAATAGCTGTAATAATAATTTCCCAATATCCGTGGTAGGGGCTGTTGAGGGATGTATACTGAAGATTCATACCAAATTTCAAGTCAATCTATTCGATAGAACTCGAGATTTTATGTCAACCAGGTCGAAAAATGTAGTATTGAGGTAAACGTATTTAACGTTAATGCGGTTAAAGTTTTGACCTCTGTTTTGACGGTTATTTCTGTATCAGGTGAAATGAGAATTTTTCTTACTGTTGATCGCCGATTCCAAAAAAATTTTAAAAGATGTAGCTATAATAATGTGAAAAAAAAACAATGTGTTTTCCCAAATATCTAGATCAAAATACCCCCATAATATTTACGTGCTATGCGTCATGAATAACTTGAATTCAAAAGCGTAAGTGACAAAATTTGCGCTAAGAGAAAAATTTTATTCGTTGAATTTTTCTCAAGAAAATATCGTATTAGCAGTACTGATATAATTAAGGCTTTTTGAATACACGAAATTATCATCTATTTCAAATAAAATTTATTCAAATTAAGTTAAAGTCACCCAAAGCGAAAGAATTTTCTTCGAATCAAGCGAGCATTTTGAGGTTTCAAAGAGTGCTGATTATTTGAATAGCGCTAATACAATATTCCGATTGGTAGTCTTTTCAGTTTCCAAGATTAAGTGAGGTTGAAGGTGGCGATGTATGTGTACTAATGCATTTTTGAGAAAAATCGTTTTGAAATTTTACAAAGGTCTAGAAAGTTATTAAGCCATAACAAAGCAAAACAATCACCTCACATTCGAAAAACTAAACGACTGTAAAGTTATTATAAAATTTTGAGTTGGTAGTTTTTTAAACATCTCGTTGCGTACGATAACTTCAAACTTATGGAATTATGATTTTTAATATTTTCAATCACATAAACCTGCAAGTTTCAATTTTTATTTTTATAAGATTTTATAATCTTGTTGAAAAGTGTGCGGAGAAAACTCTAATCAATAATTTGAAAGTTTGGAATAGTACAAAAACGAAAACGGAAGATGCGTTGATCTAATTGAGAGTTTGACATGGAAACTTGTATAAATTTTGTACATAATCTTCAGACTCAGAGCCAATTTACACAATGCTCGGGTTACGTCAGAACTTTTACTTCCTCTTCAATTTTTCCTGTCAACAGTTCTGAAAACTCAGTGTTTTTCAAATAGCTTCTTGGAATGTTTTTCAGAGCATAATCTTTCGAGCAAATTGATATTTGAAAGAAACTTGTAATTTCACAACTTGTATTTATTCGATTCTCCGATACTTTGGATGTCATTATTAAACACGCGAGGATCCAATCGATGATATTATCATTCGAACTTTGAAAAAAATTGCAATCATTCATTTCTATTGAGTTAGTATGAACGCATAATAAGTTTTGAGTTGCATTCTTGAGGGATTTTATTGCCAAATTTTTCAGAAGCCAGGTTTTCGCTCGTATTATTTCTGTGAATAAATTCATCTAGTTTTTACAGCTCAGGGCGTGTGAAAATCCGCGAGAAAATGATTTACGGGGCGACCGTCATTTGTTCAGGAAATTTGTACCCATTTCATTAGGGGATGTACTGCCGTTGTCTTTTATTACAAAGAGAGAGAGAGAGAGAGAGAGAGAGAAAGCACCACCAGTCTCCGATTCCCCTATCGCAGTGTCGCAGTTGCGTTATAGCCCGCCTCGCAAATTAGCGACAGGGTTGCGAAAACTTTGGGGAATAAACTCAGGGCCGTAAAAACTTATTCACCATCCAACACCTCGGTGAATTTTCGCTTGTGAACGGAGAGAAAAGTCATAAGCATACTTTGACTAGGATGTGAAGGTGAATAGAGAATCTCCAGATTGGCCTGCTGCGTCGCAAGAAATCTCTGACGACATTTATTTGCAGGGTGGAATGATAAAAGTGCCTAGGTCACACAAACTAAACATTCAGGACGATCGATTAATCATTCCCAATTTCACAAATATAGACAGAATTTTCGTAAAAAATCAGAGTTTTTGTGGAAATCAGTGAACAGAATTGAATTGTAAAGAGAGAAGTTGAAATATTAAGCCCAGTTGTGTGAGGAAAATTGACAAAAATCGATTCGTGTCGAATCAGAGAAAATCAAGTTTCATTGCAATATTATTAATGGGGTTGGAATAAAGTCATAAGTAGGCAGTAGTGATTACTAGGGTCGGGAAGTAATGAGAATGATAAGAAGAAACGGAAAGATTTAGTATCAAAAATAGGTAACGGTGTGAAACTTAACCTAACCTAAACTAACCTAATCTAACACTTTTAGTCACAGTGAAATGCTCAACGTCCCACCTCAAAAATTTTTATCTCCTAAACTTATCACACTTTATTTACAACTTCAAATGTTCTTTGTTACTTTGTAGAACTATCAACATATGGAAACATCTAATTTCATAGTTTTTCTCGATTTCACATCAGCCATATCGGATCTGCCATCTTGGATTTAGAAATTATCAAATTATGACTTCAGATTCGTGATCAATGACCCCAAAACTCCCCGAGAAACAAAACGCAGGCCGGAATATCGAGTTGAAAAATTTGTGACTGAAAGGAGTGATAGTCGGAACAAGCTGGCTGATTTAATCGAAGCTGTTCAAAACACACATCGAAACAGAACTTTGTTTGAACACGCTTCTCACTTCTATTTCAAATTTATATTGGGACTATTTGGACTTGTGACGTACACTTTTGCAAACCTTGAGTATCACCGACTTCTAAAATCTATGAAGCATTCTCTTTGGTAGGTGAATGCCCGTGGGAATTTTGAAGCATATTACGAACCAAAAAATGATTACCGATACAAGCAAAGTTTTATAGTTTCGTCTTGCGATTTTTTATTTCGTATTTAGAGAACTGATTTACGATTTGCCTGTTACACAGATTTTCTTTTGGAACTCCGAGAAGCTTACCGGTAAAGAAAAAAAAAAAAAAATTGGAAGCTTGAAGACGAAAAACGTGACTAGAAACTCATTAAGGATATATTGAGGAAATTCCGGGATTCAGGTGAAAGTGCCGAGAGATTTAAGACAGATCAATGATATTCGTCGTCTGATAATTTAGCTTCTCAAGATTCGTCAATTGACGATTTCATCCGACTTGACGTAATTAATCGAGCGCTTGAGTTACTTGCGTTTTCGCGTAACGGTTCAACTTGAACTTCCTGTCTTCCCATAATTCGCAGCGCGGCTCTGAGTCGTGTGAACCGCCAGAGGTCTTTCTTGCAAAACATACTGCTCTTGGCAATTTTGCAAAGGAAGAGTCACCATTGCACTGCCCAGGGTTGTAAACTTGATTAAACGCCTAGATATGAGGCATTCTTCGTCAACTCGGCCACTTTTTTTTCGACCATCTCAGATCTGCCCCATAATTGGTTATATCAAAGTACTACTAAAAGATACTCTATGTGAATTTTTTCAGATTTTTTAATTCATTATTTGAGAAATTGCCGTTTTTTTTCAAATGAATATATTTCGGAAACTTGAAGTGACTGAAAAAAAATCACTCTACATAAAAGTTGTAGTAATCACGCGCTCGTCGTTCGGTCATTCAAAAAAGTCATTGATCTGTAATTTCAGAATGGCATTTAAGGAATTACGTATGCAAAATATGAGTCCATTTTAAGGCTGAATAAATTTAAGTAAGTTACATAACAAAAAATATTTCTTCAGAATATTGGATCGTTACGAGTAAAACGAGATCAAAACGAGTAAATTTAGTTTTCATGGTATTATTTTTACCCCGTTTGAATTTATATGTGAGAAAGTTTGTCGGAATGTCGTGAGATTGATCCTGTGATACGAATGGAAGGATTCAAAAATTGAGACTGGATTACGGCGACGGAATTGTAGGGTGAGAAATATACCGGAATAGCGGAATTACGTGAAAAAAGGGGGGAAAAAACGTTCTACACGAATCGGTACAGGGGTAGAAAATCGTATTTAAATTCTCGAGATTCGGCCCCTAATCCTTTAACGCGCTAAGCTCCTTTTTCGGCGCGATTGTTCGTTTTTCCACCGCCATGCCGCCCCGAGTATATTCTCAAAGGACCGGATCCAGTAAGCGCATTTTCCTCCTGCAAGTGACGCCCCAATCCCCGTGTAGGTACCTTCTTCCATCTTACGTTCCTTCCCGAAGCATCTTACCGCAGACTCGAGACGCATTTTACTGCGTTCTACGTTTCTGTAGACTCTTGCCACTTCGCGGCTGAGATAACAATGAGGGATGACGTTAAGTTGGGTTGAAACTTCATTCGGTTCTTCCGTTTTCCACCGAAGACGGAAGCTGTGTCTTCATTTTATTTCTGCCAGTATAACGAGCTGGTTCAACTATTCGTCGATAACGGAAAGCTTACGATATTGGAAAAACATGAGCAGTACGATATTGCAACGTCAATTGCAACAAGGTATAAAATGTGTGGCAGCGCGTCAAATTCGGGTTCTCGTATTACGGTAATTGTTTGTTTAATCATTACGACGATATTGCAAGTGTGAAATAGAGAATATCAAAATGTTTCTTCAAGTGCACGCAGCATTGTATAAATACTTATGCCATGTATCCGCAATGTATCAAATTTCTGTTGAATATTTTTAACCGGCTATACATTGCTACGATATTTTTAGAATATGTAAACTTTCGCAAATTCACATTGCTGCAATATTTCGAAATATTACAAACTTTGTAAGGTTCTAGCGTTGTAACTGAAATGCTACAAATCTTGGGAAATAATATTGCTGCAATGTTTCTGGAACATTTCAAACGTTTCAAATTTCCGTTGGCACAAAGTATCAGAAATACTTCGAACTTTACAAAGTTACGTTCCAGCAATGTTTCTGACGCCTTCATATTTCCCAATATCATTTTGCTTCAATGGATATGCAATGTTTTAAACTTCACAAAGTGCAATTCCCACAATGTTTCTGAAATATGCCAAACGTTGCAAAGTTACGTTGCTACAATGCATCGGAAATATCTTGAACTTGACAAAGTTACATTGTTGCAACATTTCTGAGGACTTTATACTTCGTAAAGCCATTTTACTTCAACGAATATGCAATATCTTGAACTTCACAAAGTTTGATTCCCGAAATATTTCTGGAATATTTTAAAAGTGGCAGAGTTACGTTGCTACAACGCGTCGGAAATATTTCGAACTTTACAAAGTTACATTGCTGCCATGTTTCCGAGGACTTCGTACTTCGCAATGTCATTTTTCGCAATGTATAGATGCAATATTTCAAATTTGACAAAGTTCAATTCCCGCCATGTTTCTGAAATATTTCCCAAGGTGCAATGTTACGTTGCTAAAATGTATCCGAAATATTTCGAACTGTACGAAGTTATATTGATGCATATTTTCTGAGAACTTCGTACTTCACAAAGTCATTTTGTCCCAACAAGTATGTAATATTTTAAAGTTTACAAAGTTCAATTCCTACAATGCTTCTACAACATTTCTCACCTTGAGAAGTGACGTTGTTGCGATGTATTTAAAGTATTGGAACGTGCGCAAAATGACGTTGAATCAATTTTTCTGACATATTTTCAACCCTGAAAAGTTACGCTGCCACAATGCTTCTGCGATATTGCATGCTGCACGAGAAAATTTGTCGTCATTTTTGATGAAAATGCAAATTCTGAGTATTTCCGGCGGCGTCAAGTTACCCGGAGCTTGAAAGTGAGTTTTAAAGAGTAAATTGTAACGCAGCATGCACAGAAGTAGACAGCAATGAAGCTCAGCCCCCGAATGGTAATATTTTCGTATCTCAAGAGCCGGAGTTGAATTTTCAAGTACAGCGTCGCAATTACATCGGATCAGGGAGGAATATTTCACCCCCTTTCCAGACTCAGGTCTCGAATGCTGCAACCCCCAGAAGATTATTAACGGGCAATTTGCTGCGTCTGCTGCTGACTGTATTGTCTCTCTTCTCTTCCTCGCTTCCTTCGCAGCCTCAGTCTTTGCCATTCTGCTTCCCACTCTTCTTGCATCCTTTAGATTCCTCTTTTCTTTGTCTCGCCGTCTTGCAGCCGGCAATGGTCTCCGCGTTTTGCACCAAAGATATCCCCGCCACTGTCAGTCAGCAGCATTCGTACTCCTCGCGGTCGCCGCGTCATTATCCTCTTCCCTCTTCTCCTCATTAATGATATTGCTCTGCGTGTTTATCGGGGCGCGAATTCAGGGAAAATAGAAGGTGAGGTGAGCGGAAAACCAAGGAGAAAGATACCGAGAAGATACGTGAGAATGGCTCAGCCTCCAGACATGACTCGCTGATGAGAAATCTGATTTGTTTTACTCTTTGTGCAGCGGAAAGTCCCGACGAGATAGGACGAATATATCCATCAGTGGGGGGGGGGAATGAATTTTCACTCGAAAGCTTGTGTGGAATTATTCAAAGAGAATATCAACACCTCGAAACCAGTTTCGAACATGAAAACATACCTTTTAATGTTGCCAGATTTTATACCAGTCTCAGGTATCCTCACACAACTACCTTTTCCACACGTATGTTGTAAACTTCATTACAGTATTTGAAATAAATTAAGCATTCCTACAGCGACGATCAATTATTATCATCATTATTTTTTTATTCTAATAAACTTCATTCATGTGAAAAATTGATCTCGGCACGTTTTCTGTCTAGCTAGAAATTGATATCTATATATATTTACATCAGTATGGTTCAAAAATATTTGAAAAATGATTCATCAACATAGAATAAGCTACTTAATCGCTATAAAAAATTCGATTTTGTAAATTTCTGGAAGTAAACCTCATTTAATTCGGATTGATTAAACGATACACTTCGTTTGTTTGAAAATTGATTCAAAGATATTATTGTCTTTTTGGAATTATTATAAATTTAAATTAAGAAGCTTTTAATTTCTATTTGGTTCGAGGGGCCGATTTCCTATGCAGCTGGATCAACTTTGGTCGCGTTTAAAGCTTTTGTTTTATCATATAACCATTTCGGAAAATTGATATTTCGTGACATGATACAAAGTGCTACATACCGTTGGATGTGGAGTATCGTTTTAAAAGGCGAATATCTCTTACCTGTAACAAAAACGACGAAACCCAAATTAAGCAAGTTTGAGAAACTGGTTAATTTAACTTGACAGCTTACATAATTATAAACTACAAAAATTTTGTTTCGGAATTGTTCGGATACTTCGTATAACTCTCACACCAAATACATTCATGCTCTTCAATCGGTAACGATCAAATTCGAAAACGCACTTCGGCGAATCGTATTATTCGCATAAATGAGAACCTGAACGAGATCTTTTTCTACACTTTAATACCTTACGAGGTTACCGAATTTTCCTGTCTGAAAATCCTAACCTCCTTATGATAGAAAAATCACTTCCACTCATGAATGTATCGTTAAAAATTTGCTTCGCCTGACAACTTTTTGCAATATTTTGATCCCTGACAAGGTTTAGAGAAAAAAAAACTCCTTACTTTAACAAATTCTGTCTTTTCGAAGATCAGTTTTCCTGCTAGATCCTTTGTACCAAGTACGATCTCGCACGTGTTTCTCATTCTCATCACGTCACTGAGCCAATTGGAAACTTTGCAGGAATAAGGACACTCTCCGCATACTTCGGACATACCAAAATACGATTTTTTATCCTTTGCCATCGGTTCCATGGCCAAACTGCCTTAATATTATTGAGCGGGCGGGCAGTTGTGCGGTTAGTGGAGAACACATGTGTGCGAGCTTGCGAAAGGACGGTGAGGGGGAAGGGAAGTAAGCTCGCGGTAAAGCGGTTGTAGCGTATGCTTTAAGCCAGTTAGTCGGGGGTATTTAGTAGGGAATTTGGCGGTCCCAAAGATGTACATTATACCACGACCCGCCTGTAGCGGCGGCGAATGGAATTTCAGGTAAATTTAATAAGAAGACTCTCCGGTAATGAGCTCCGCCCAGTGCATGCCGGAACTGAAACCAGCAGTGCCGATTTACGCCTCCCTTTGTCCCGCTACGGCTTTCAGGAATTTGTTTTCCACTTCAGCCCCCAGAATCTCCTTATACGCCTATCCCTGAACGAATTTATACTGCAACATGCACGATTGAGCACGAATCCTCGTCACTTTTCAATGTCAACCCCTTTTTTTCTTCACTGATCGAATTCTGTTTACCAGCTACTCTTCCGGAACTGATAGTATTTTTGTTTCTCTTGATTTTTTTCTTTTTGTTAATTTTGATTTCTGACTTATGATTGTAACGAAACTTGACTTCCGGATTAAAAAATTGTTCACAATTTATTCGTTGCTGTTCTATTTGTTCTTGAGGCTAGCACTTATAGCAAAAAACTTGTTTGTAAAATCCATGAAAATGGAACTTTTTTATTATGAATGTCAATAGCCTTACAGGAAAACCATACTTTGTTGGAACAAAGTGAAAAATAAGGGTATTTTTGGATTTGCCAAAGAATGATGTCATTTTATTCTTACAAGTGATTTGAATTTTTCGTTTTGACCTTTCGGGGTGATTTGATACAACACTGACCTTTTCCAGTTTTGGAAATCCGCGGGATGGAACTCAACTGTTTCGAAAATGATTGGATATATTTTAAGCTCGTAGCTTCGTAAAACGTGTATTGACATGATGCAATTTTCAATATTAGATAAATTCATCAAATTTTGGACTGACCAAACATTGATCATTTATATAATGCTTTCAGGGTAGTTGGAATTTTGCTCAAATAAAATTCTTTAATTTTTCTCTCCCCTTACTCTCCAAAAATTTGAGCATTCCTTGAATTTTTGTCATCGAACTTGCGTAATGTTAAGCAACTTCAATAACCGTAAGCTCTAGAAATTGTATATGAAAGAGAAGAAAAAAACATGATTGAAAACATGATTGAATGATAATTGAACGATGTTACTTCCAGAAACTACGACATTTAACTGAATTCACGACGCATCGTCAGGGCTTCAAAATGATTGTAGAAAAAATTAAATGTCTGCTAGTAGAATAATGGTATGATTCCCTGAGTTGTTCCTGACCTCCTGACTGACAAAATTCTTCAACTATTCCAGTTTTATTTGATGAATTGTTAACGTCCGTACCTTTTACCCGATTTAAAAAATGGGAAAAATGTTATTGAATCCCGCTAAATATATGGTAGATATTTGAAATTGATATGTCTCTAGATAATCTCTGTTTCTGAGGTTGAAAATAAAAATTTCTCGATGTATAGAAACATTGTATGAAAAGTAAACGAATCCCGGTCAATGTTTGGGACAGATTTGTTCTTCTGGTAATCTTTGTTTTTGAGGTTAGGAATAACAATGTCTCAATGTTTGGAAACATTGTACAAAGAGTAAATGGATCCCGGTCAATACTCGTGACAAATTTGTTCGCTGAGCAATCCCTGTTGTTGAGGTTAGGAAGAAAATTGTTTCGATGCATGGAAAAGTTGTATAAAAAGTAAATGAATCTCGGTCAATGCTTGAGACAGATTTTTTCTCTGGGTAATCCTCGTTTTTGAGGTTAGGAATAACAATGTCTCGATGTTTGGAAACATTGTATGAAGAGTGAATGGATCCCGATCAATACTCGAGACAAATTTGTTCGCTGGGCAATCCCTGTTTTTGAGGTTAGGAAGAAAATTGTTTCGATATATGGAAAAGTTGTATAAAAAGTAAATGAATCCCGGTCAATGCTTGAGACAGATTTGTTCTCTGGGTAATCCTTGTTTTTGAGGTTAGGAATAACAATGTCTCGATGTGTGGAAACATTGTATGAAGAGTGAATGGATCCCGATCAATACTCGAGACAAATTTGTTCGCTCGGCAATCCCTGTTTTTGAGGTTAGGAAGAAAATTGTTTCGATATATGGAATAATTGTATAAAGAGTAAACGAATCCCGGTCAATGTTCAAGATAGATTTGTTCTCTGGGATGTGAGGCGTGCAGAAAATGTCCAAGTAAGTTTGGTATGGCGAAAAATGTCGAAGTGGCTCAAAAACCAGTTGGGATAAAGAAAAGGTCAATGGGTAGGTCTATGGTCGGTGAGGAGGCGAGAGCTTTATACATCGAGGGGGGCAACGGTTATCGCAAAAGCCGCGGTCCACCTAATTCCGGACTTTTATGGTCTGGCCGGGGGTTTTGCGGGGTTCTCGTTGATGGGCCATCGGGTCTAGTTTCAGGTCAGGCCGCGGGTCCCCGGCGATTTCTTTTACGCACGGGACTTTATACTTTACATTTTGACGGGGTTCGTCGTCTCGTGTGCGAATCGAAAAATTCCACCTTACTTCCGCGTTTCTCAATACCTCGTGATCCGAATTGTTTGCTGCTACAGCAAAATAAGGACGCTGTAATGTTCTTATCAACATGTGATGTTTCCCCAACCCTGCACCGTCTCTTACTTTCGCAATCCGCAACGACAAACTGATGCCCCCGACCCCCTGTAAGTCCCCGAAGCTAACGCCGTTCCCATTGCTCCGCCATTGCAGAAGGTACAAAGTAAACAAGATGGAGCTTACCGCAGCTTATCCCGTCTGGATGCAACAAGCTACACCTTCCACCGCCGCTTTATCTCCACTCTCTCTCTCTCTCTCTCTCTCTCTCTCTTGCTCATTGTATGTATGTACTCGCTTATATACACAGCTCATGTATATACCCAGTCAGATCTCTTTGCGAGTCTTCAGCGACGCCAGAAAATGTACCATTACAGATGGCACAGTTTATCCACACAATGTTTGGACAAGTATTCGAATCGTCGTACAGGGAAAATTTCTTCAATTTAAAAACCGATTGTTTACCAGAGAAATGAATATTTCAGTGACACGCACTTTTGTTTACACCGATTTTATTGTTTCTCAAATTGACGTTAAATAGAGATTGACATACTTGAAGAAGTCAAAATGGTTGGCGATGGATTCAGCTCGTATGATCGTTGATCAGAAGTTTTTGGAATTTGGTATGAATATTGTAGAAAGTCATGATTTTCGCGAAAGACAACGATATTTTTTACTACATCTGTCTTTTATGTTTCTGAGGGGTGAACAAAGTTTGTTCTCACAAATGTAGCACACTTAAAAATCGGTGAACAATTTATCATGTTTGATGACAGAATGTTGTTAGTTTCGTAAGTCATTTGTTTTTAGTTGTAATAATGATGACTCGTTATTTAATGTTAGGTTCAAAAACATGTGATAATTTTTTATTAGATCTGTCTAGTATCGCAGATTGTAATATAAGCTATTCGCTAAACTATCCACAGAAACTTACAACCTTTACCAATTTTAACCAACGCAGTTTTAACGTAGTTGTGGACCACAAACGAACGAAATATAATGCAAACCTCAAACCTTAACCTCAAATACTTGAAACTGGATGTTATGTAATATTTTAAGTATCGAATACCAACTTAATCTGTCATGATTCTGTCTATTCGTCATCAATTGAATTCATTTGAACCACAAGTGCCAAGTATTATTAGAACACGTGAAAAATTACCTATTTATAGAAAACGATGCAGACTAATTCATCACAAACAGAAAAAAAAATCGTGACAAAATTATTTTTTTTCATCTTATGTAACTACAAATTGACTATTTTCGGACATTTTCCTTTACTTGTACTCTGAGATCTTGTTTCTTTCCAAATTTCATAATTCTAGTTGACGGGAAGTATCCTATAAGTTTTGATGAGCGAGTTTGCAGATATCAAAATATGTAACATAAATGGCCATATCTTTTGATTGTGTTCGCTTGAAGGTTTGAGTTTTTTACACGCCAAAAGGATCGCAGACCTTAGTATTTGATATTAATTTCAACATGAAACCCCTACCCGTTCCCAAAAAAAGGGTCTTGACAGACGCCCAGTCGGACGAACTGACAACGAAGTGATCCTACAAGGGTTCAGTTTTTTCTTTTTGAGGTCCGGAACCCTAAAAAAGACAAAAAAAAATTTTTTTTAAAAAGATTATATCTGACTAATGACACGAGCTGCAAACCACACTGACGAGATTTTCTCGACCGGTGATATTCAGCCGAGTCTTTCAACCCTCGCGGTGAAGTTGATGTAAATTCTGCGAGCCCCGTATCTCAGCCATCGCTCCGGTCCCTCGGCTTGAGCAAAGGCTGTTTCCGTTAAACAATACCGGAGACCGTGTATCTTGGTTGGCAGCTTATTTCACGCTGGCAGTCACTGCCACGTTGTTAGCCTGTACCAGTGAGCTACCCTTGCCTCTTGGCTTCGGGACGCCCCGGAAACCCGCATTGTGTCACTAGACGCGATCAGAAGACGACTGTCACATCGTGGCGAGAGGGTCTCGGCTTGACTCGCGTGATATAATGAGCTGCGTTACTTGAACCGTTGTTCAGATTCGTTGGAAACTCGCCCTCCAAAATGTAACGAAACCCGTATCCCAAAACAAACCACTGCATCTGTTCCCTTCGGGACTTGTTGTTTATCATAAAACCCGCGCCGCGAGAAGAGTTCGAAACAGTTTTGAATAAACGATTTTTTTTTCACGCCTCGCATGTCGGTTTTTTTCTAAAATTTGATTCTAGATTCGTTTGTTTTTTTGTTCTTTTTTTTTTATCACTTTTTTTTTTCTTCCTGTTTGACAAGTCCTACAGATTCACTGAATCGCTTTACAATAATTTTGTAACGACGTAGTCGTATTTCGAGTATTTATCAAATTATTGTACTCGTTTTCGTATTACTCGTTATTGTTATATCAACAAGGCAAAAGAAAGTGAACAAAAATAAAAAACAACAACCTAACGACTCCAACGGAATACGAGAAAAAAAAAAAAAAAAAATTACAAGCTCCTAATATTTTCAACAATTATGACGGCTCAAGACATGAAGTAAAGGACCTTGTACAATTGTTTTAAACACAATGAAGCTGCAAGAGGAAGGGAAAAAAATACACTTGTGTCCAAAAACAGTAATGCATATACATACAATAGTCGTAAACAAAGAAGCACGCGTTTCGATGAACGGCGAGTTAAGTACATACCTGCCCGAAGTGGGGCGGGTTTTTAGCCAGGGTTCAGTGAAGACGGGTCGCCCCCTTCATTTGACAGTATGTAAAAAGCTAGAGAGAGAGAGAGAGAGAGAGAGAGAGAGAGAGAGAGAGAGAATAAAGGGAGGTTGAGTTCCAGCGGAGGTCGTCTGGATTTTTTACCCTCCATCGTTTTTCTATTTTTTTCTTTTGTTCATTATTGTTTTTTTTTTTTATTCTTGCTTTTAGGGGGGTTAGTTTGTATGCGCGTTTCATACCTCTTCAGAGCCCTCTCGGGGTGAAGTGAACGTTGGCGATAAGGGCGTGGTGAAAGAGCACGAAGGGCGGAGAACGACGACGACGGAGAAATAAAATAATTAAACGGAAAGAGATTCTGGGCCACCCCAACCGCATGACGTTCACCCTCTTCAAAAGTTAATCGCAGCAATCTACACCGATATGATGTACATACATATCAAACCGCCCGAGAAGTTCCGTAGCCTCCATGCGTGCTAGCATTTGCAGTTCAAGGTTTATTCAATTGAAAGACAAAAGGAAAAATACGGTAAAAATTATCTTCAACTTTCATTCAAGTTTAACATAAGCTTTTTTAAAAACGTCATCACGTCGTAAACCACAAATCAACGATGATTTTTCTCTTTCGGTGTACTATATGTCATGATTTTTTGATATCGATTGAAAAAATGCGAATGGGACAGTGCTTCAATGTTTTACGAATCCAACTGCCAATAATACAGTTTTTTATGTCATAGATCATAAGCCGAGGTTGAAACTCCAGACTATCAGACATGAACTTTTTGTTCTCTCAACGTGTAAGCCATTCTACTTTAAAAAAAATATAATTCACAAAAGGCGCTGGAGGTTGTACGTTTTCTTTTTCTGAGGAGAAGAATCTGCTTGTCTAACTGCCGATAAAACAGTTCTTCGTATTTCGTGAGGCATAAATCGCGGTTGACTATCTATAAAACCAAGCAGCCGTAATTTTCTTCTCTCAGGATATACATTTCGACTTCTCTTGACATCGATTCAAGAACTTGGGCAAGAGACTGCAGTTCAATTTGCGAAGCATCTTTCTTTCCAACCGCCGGTAAAACAGGAAAATATCCATTCTGCGAGGATGTTGAGCAAACCAGAGTCGAATATGTGGATTCAACGAGTAATCCTCGGTGTTTGTGGTTTGTTGGCTTAGGGGTTGATATACATGTACAACATATATACACAGCTGGAGTATGTGGATAACACAGAAACAACGAAGGACCGTAAGGTTTAATTATTATTAAACACGAGGGATTCGAAACGTGTGCAGCATAGAGCAGAGAGCCCATTGGATGGCGCATGTTTTATTCAGACGGCAATGCGGTAAAGAGCCTTGATAGGTGGCTTGCGGTACGTGTGGCAGAGGGTAGCGATGCGATAAGGGATGAGGAAGAGAAGGAGTAGAAAGACGAGGAAAAGAGCCTCGTGTCCGCAGGAGGAACGTGAGATTTTGATGACAGGCAAATCAATTTCGACGAACGGGAAAAGAGGACTTCTCCGTCTTTACCATCCCTTCCAAAATTTTCAAATTCATTTCCGAATCTCATCACGTAGAGATTAAAAGATTCCCGCCCATTTTTTAAAACTTATTCATTCTCATCTTCGGTATATCCTGAAATTCCTCCTGATAAAAGGATTCGTGAACCATGATGAAGGAATTTGATCATGTCTATACAGCTTGAATAATATATATATTTTTTGATCATTACCCGATGAATTGCCGTGTGGCAGTAATTAGTCAGTCGATTGAAATATATCACCAGCTCAAACAAGACCGATTCTTAATTTTCACCATATCGACGCGGTCTTGAACTACTTATCAAATTGATTCCAATCGAAAGTAGAAAATGCGCGGGACTGTGAGTGAAAAATTTCCGTAACGACACGAACACAGCGAGTGCAGCCTCACAATCTCCGGGTTTCACTGGTCCGTAAAAAAGCTCCACCTATGCAAATGACGGCTCTTTATGAATGGCCGGGCTGTGGCAGCGTGACAACGAGCATCTAGACGTGTCTTTGGTGTTTCAGAGCGGTGTGAATAAGCGGTAAGAAAGGAGGCGGGAAGGGCGAGCTTCGAGGAAGAGATGTAAGGGCGTCGGAAAGTGGGTAGGCAGGCATTCTTGGCCTTAAGGGAGGGTTTTTGAGTTGGTGAAGAGCAGCAGCGCCCCTCCTCGCCTCGACCCAGCATCCGCGTTGAGTTATGTGGAGGAGCAAAGAGAAGCAAGCACACGGGAAGTGCAAAGGATAAAAGGTTCCTCGACGTTCGAGCTTTTTTGAGTTGTTCAAGGTGTGAAGAGTGCGGCTGGTCCTCGCCACCCTTCCCCAACTCAGATTCAAACTAAATGAAACCCCGAAATGAGTCGGCCTTGAATTCGTGGCAGTCTAGTTTTAGCAAAAATAATTTTACTCACCGTTCAACCCTTGATTTCAGAGGTCTCAGAGGTTCGTCAAAATGAAACTAAATCAGCCGGATTTTTTTGGATCGAATGCTTTGAAAATCTCACCCACATGAGATTCTTCAGCTTTACACGGCTAAGGCGACTAGCATGCATCGCAACTGCCCGAAGATCAATTTGAAATTGTTGTGAAAAGGTTTCTGACCATTTTAATTACCTTGTTTTGATGAATAGTAATGCAGTTTTGAAACCTTTTAATTGAATTGACTTTGTTCCAACTATTTAACGCACCGTTACTTAACATTTTGTGCTCTGATCTTATGATTCATCCATATTCTCATACTCCAAGTATCAGTACAACTTTAGAATAGAGTTTTGTAATAGTACGATAAGGAATTTCAATTATCCTCTACTTGTTTAATTAATGTGATGACGCAGATACTCAATCCGTATGGCAGTTAATTTTTTATTTAATACTAAATGTATAGAATGATCGACCGAAAATTGTCTACGATTACTGGAGACAGTCCCCTGCCCCAAGCTTAAACTCAACTTTAATCTAATGGATGAAAAGCAAAAGGCACCTGAAAAATGTTTCAATGGTATTTGTTTAGTGGCGATTCAGCTTTTGTCGCTGCAAGATGAATGCAAGACCCCTTCGCATATCAGTTCTCTGGGAAGTTGTTTTATGGTTAAATTTTTTCGTCTAAATTATATTTTCGCGTAATTATACATTCTGTCAAAAACGGGAGATAAATAAGATAACCCGTCGTTTTTTCGTACTTTGTTTAGTATCTGTAAAATTTCCGATTTCGTGAGATTTCAGTCCCCTGGATCGAGATCGTATCACCCTCACCAAGTGAACTGCAATGTTCGCGAAACGTCGACAAAAATTCGTATTGAAATTAGTAACGTTATCGTAACGATTCATGCTAAGGAAAAACCGTTATTTCTCGATTTCGCAATTATCCGAAATTCAGTAAAGTGCAATAAAACAAAACACACTCATGTTTCGTAACCTTAGTCTTTTCAAAATCATTGTAAAATTAAATAAATTCTGATTTTTCCTCCAATGTTTCGTTACGATAACGTCATGGAAGCCAAGTCTTACTTATCATGATTTTTCATATAAAATCGGGAAAACATTTGATATTTTCATAATATTCTTAATAACAAAACATTGTCTTTTGTTCTTGATAGGGTGATTTGGGGAGAGATGGCCGTATGTAAAAGACATCCCATCTAATCTTATAATAAATTCTCGAACACATCTCGTAACAATCAATTTTTCGGCATTCCTCAGTAATGACGTACAGTTTTGGAAAAAACCAATTGAAGATTATTTACAATCAACAGACAGCGATACGCGCGATGTTTGCACCGTCAGGGGTTGCATCCCTTATTTTCTCGGGGCCAACTTTAGGGATGTTCAGAACTTGAGCTTCCGATATACCAAATATTGTTAAAAATGAATGAAAATCGTTGACGCAGACCTTGGATAGTTTCCTCGTCAGTATAAGTGAAAAACTTGAATTCAGGATCAAACTTGATCGATCGAAGCTTCGTGATATTGGCACAGGAATTTTCGTCGTTCGAGCTTTCATCAATACGAACGCTCATGCGGGTTGAGAAAGCCTCCCGTGCACTCGACCGCGCGTTATGAAATTGCATATTATGCAATGGTACGGGAGATTAGAAAAATAGAAGGGTGAAAAAACTTTGGGCTTCAACAGGCTACTGCGCATGGTAACGGTTATCGCTTAGGTGACTGGCGGATTTCACGTACCGTTTAGCGCACTTTTATTCCATTAAAGGGATACGGGGATCGGCGCGTAGATCCCGGGGATAAGAATGAATCTCGGGAAGTCAGGGAGGATGAGAGGTTTGGGGAGAGTTGGCTTTGGTTGATGTACTTCCTGTCTTTTATTGCCGATAGCGCGAGAGAGAAGAAAGAAAATTGCCGATGCTTCCGGATAATGGACACTTGTACGATTCGGTGTATCTGATAGCAAGTCTCTCGTTTTGCCACCCCTGAATTCGAGGGGAAGCCGCGCTCATCTTTTCGCTGACTCATCAAAAACGCTGAGTTTGCATCACCGAATGCCATTTCCCAGACGTGACTCGAATTAAACGAATCGGAGTTATCATTTTCTATTGGTCTATGGAAATCACGAAGCAAAATAAGAAAAAAAAAACTGGATAGTTTACCCTCCAAGTAAAATAATAAGAAAAATTAAACTCGGTTTACATACTCTTGACTGAAAAAGGAACCCACTGGATTGAAGCATTGATTGTCAAACCATACAGGACCCTGCTGAATCCTTGGGGAAACTAGCTCCCAGTCGAATTGGCTGGACGTTCAGTATGTTATAGTACATATCCTCTCGATCAAAAGTTCTCATAGGCACAAGTCCCAAAAATCAATAATTTCCGAGACACAAGCTTGGGAATAAAGGTGTCCAGATTTTTTGATATCTATGGACTTGGTGATGTTCGTGAATTATAAAGCTTCAATGGGACGTGAAATCTAAAAAATCGCACAAAAAAAGCTCGGTTGATTTTCAAAGATAGGCGGTAAGCTGTGATCGATTGCATCAATGCATTGATTCCATCCGTGAACTCGCTGGTTTATTGGAAAGGAGGTGCAACGTTGGATTTCGCGTGAAGAACGAGACTTTCCAACTCTGGCAACAGTCAAGTTGTTCTGTTTTTCATGCATGTGCGGAGTTTCTGTGAATCGGCTGTGCAGTTTTCGAGCGATATATTTGATTTAAAGTCCCCCTCGAAGCTTTGCAATTCGCGCGATCCATTGATAAAAAAAATTCCATACACCCTCCTTCCGAAACTACTAATTCTTGGGACTTGTGTCCGTGAGCATTTCTGCTTGGGAGGATACATGTACCTATAACATAGTGAAAATTCAGCCAATTCGACCGAAAGCCAATGTCCATAAGAATTCTGTGGATTCCATTCCAAAGTTCACCCACTTTATCAGTCGTCTACTTCTACATACCCCCTGAATCTCTGTTCCCTTCAATTACCGCATCAGTCGTGAAATGTTTCAACTGGTTAACTAACCTGTCGAATACAGGCTGAAAAGCGGAAGTTTGAAAGGGATTCAGCCTCTTTCGAAACCGGTCGTCGGTAATTCCCAGGAACAAAATCACCAGTGCAGAGACTTGACCCTTGGACTGGGGCATATTTCAAAGGACTCACTTCACGGTAGTGGCGGAATCTTCGGCTCGGTTCTGCGGTAAATCCGCCGAGGATTAGCATGTTCTTGGGGAACAGAGTTATCTGAGAGTGGTGGAGGTTCCCTATCGCGTCAGCACTCCTCGAGGGAGATTACAACTTGGGTTGGAACATTTCGCTGTGCCCTGAGCTTGTTTCGACTGAGAATCGACCGACGAGACGGTTTATTTTTTCTCAACTAAAGGTAGAAACTACTATCGAGGATTTTGGAACTGTACAGCTACTCGCCTCGACAGACTCGAGGCTGGAAAGTTTATTTTAAACTGATGCTGCGGTGAAGTTTGTCGCGGAATTTCAAACCCTGGATCGAGCGGTCCGTGAAGGATCTGAAGGAAACCCAATTCGATCCGCTAATGGAATTACGAGTATATCAAAACGTCGTAAGGGATTTGAATATGAAAAAATTTAGCCAACAAATGTATGTGGCAAAGTTTTTTAGAAGCTGGGTATCCTTTCTCTGTGTCCGAATGAGAAGTAAAGACAATCTTTACTGGAATTAACTTGAAAACTTGAGAAGATTCGTGGGACAAAAATCGATACTTTTTATCAAATTCATTGCGGTATAGTCGTACGTTAAGTATTTATCGAATTATCACATTCTTAAGCATCGAAGATCTTTTCGAAAGTAGAAAATACTAAAATTAGGAACAAAAGCTTGAGTATTGATGCTTCATTTCAAATCCTTCCATAATGGGTCAAAATCTCGCAGATTCACTCGATTTCACTCTTAGATGGCTCGTGCTACTTTCTACGTAGTCACTGTAACTGATTTTCACTTTCTTCAGCATTCAATTCAATATTTCCATTTATTTTGATCGTAATTCGTATTGATGCAATGTTGTGAAATTAAATATACAATTATACCGACGGCGTGTGAAGCAAAAGTGTTTCAGCGAATTTGTGCAAAGTAGTTTTCTGAATAAAATGAGCCATCGTAGAGTGAAATCAAACGAATCTAATGTATTTTGAACCATATATCAAATTTTGACCAACCTATAACTATTTAACAAGTGTTCGGTTAGAACCTCAAAACTTTTTAGTCATTTTATTTTAAAGTTGTTCAAAGTGTTGTTCATCATATTTAAGAAGATTTAAGACGACTGTGAACGATTTTTTTTAATAAAGTGAACTTCGAATCTCGATAATAAAGTTATGGTCAGAATTTTAAAAACTTCATCAAGCGCGTTTTCAAGTTCGAAACTGAGCTTTCGAATGATATTATGAATACCATTTTGAATTTAGAGCTGTCTCGACAATGACATTTTTAAAACAATTTTGGTCATTCTTCAACTCGATCTACAGAATTTTTGTTCTTCGTGTCTCCTGGCCAAATGAATAGAAGATTGAAATGAACGATTCCTGAAACGAAATCGATCGGAAATGGAGGTATGGTTTTTTTCCTCGTTTACATTTGGAACAAAGGAATGGTTATTTATATATTTCCAGTGAAGAGCTTTCCGCGCAATCCCCATGCATACGACCCATGATACCTACGATACAAAAGCTGCGAGAATTGTTCGTGAAATAATGCCCGTATAATAAACTCAGAGAAAAGGGGTTTGGCTTTGTTGTTGCTCGGATCATTCCCTCTTTCGCAACCAACGAAGAGAGTGAGAGAGAAAAAGGGGTGGGCTCAAGATTTTCGGTCATTAGGGTGTCAAAGCCAGTGCAGGCTGCGAACTGGAGAACCGTAGAAACGGCGCCAGGGCGCAACTTCCAGATCCAACCTCAAAGGAAAAGTCATCCGAATATCTCTCCAGAACGTCCGGTCGTTATACCGAGGAAAAAAAGAATAAGCGGTAGCGGAAATAAAGAGAGAAAAAAAAGGGGGAAAATGAAAAGAGGGAGACGCTGTACAAAGATCCTCGTTCAAACCGCAATGTTTTTCCTTTCCATCTCTCTTGTTGATCTCTTTCTCCCAATGCATGGGAAGATTTCGTTTCGTAAAATTCGCCCTTTCCTTTTTCTCTTCCTCTCTTCCGTTCTTTCTTTCATGCCTGTATTTTCTCAGATTAGGCCGGAAGAGTTGGGAGAAAAGTATCGCCGTGAAGACTGAATGAAGAAAACAGGGGTCGGTAGCCGATTCAATGCAATACTAGTTTTAAAAACGTATCGTCGAATTTTACCTCCGTCATTTTGTTCTTTCAATTTTTTCATATCGTAAGAGAGATAAGCGACTCGGAAAAAAAAAGAAAAAAAAAAAAAAGTCGAAGGTCAATTTAAGATAGAAGTTTTTGTTTTTTTCATGCCACCAAGTTTCTCGGTTCAAAATGGTGTATATTCAGTTCTTATTCGAACAAGGGGTTGGGAAATAATTTCGCACTGTGAGACTACAATCATGGTCAAGTCGCCAAAATCGTTTATTGAAATAATTTCACTCATTAATTCAGTTGGTTTTTTTTTTTTTTTTTGGTCAAAAATGCTTAATAAGATGAAAGTGGTGTAAACTATTGTTGGAAAACAGTGGATTTTGTATGAATATTAAACGAGAGAGAAAATTTTATCTATGGTTAATTAATAAAGTTCTAATGGAATTTTGAAAAAGCTAACGAATTACGGGAGTATACATATTATAATACTATTTTGAAAATTAAAAATTAGGCCAAATCAATATTAAAAATCTTTTATCAAGTCTGAATAGTAGAGTGAAATTTTGATTCATTTATAAGTATATCAAACATTAGGTTGAAAATTCATTCATTCATCCATTCCGGGTATATTGTTAAAATTGGTGGATATTGTTGAAATTATAAATAATTGTCAATAACAGTCTTTCGTCGAGGCACTATATTTTTTGATTTCACTTTTAATGTTCTTCGTTTTATATCGTCTCTCTTTAAAGTTTGGCTTGGCTTTTCGAGTGTTTAATTATTAATTTGAAAGGTTTGTCCTCGTAGTTTAGATTTACTTTTTTATTCTCAGTTCGTCGATTTTCGATCGGTTGCGATTTCGTTTCAGAGAGGGGAACCTCGTGCCGTGTTCATTGCGCGGTTATATTTGAATCATTACAATATATATATACACTATCAACTTAGTGAAATTTGCAGGCATTTCTTAGGAAGTGAGTTTAATAAAAGTTTTCGAGATATGACGGCAAATGTCTTTACTTCCGAAATTTCCTCACGTCTTCGGGTATATGAAGAAAAAATACATGTAAAAAATATTACAAAATGGTGAAGTTAATCGCTCGAAAGTGTGCAGGTTTAAGTTCCTAGAGGCAATGGGTTGTTCAGAAAGTGAAAAATTTATTCATCATGAAGAATCTTTAATCCAGGTGAACCAGCAATACGATTGACAGAAAATGACTTGTAGAATCGAGAGACCATTAAATGATTGACCTCAACTTTCAACAACCGTACTATTTATTAAGCAAAAATTGGATCGTATATTTTTCATGAACAGTGGTTCGCTTGGGAGGTGTGGTGGGGATGAGAAAGAGACTGAATAAATTTGAAAGCTATTAGAATTTCGGTTCGTGAGTTGTGACTTATACGCGATCCAAGAATGCGATTCGTGGGAAACGTTTGCAATTAAAATCGACACGATGCTATTTGACCTGACCGTCAAGCTTCACCGATTCATTAAGATTCGTGTAACTTCCATAGTTATTGAAATTTTTCTGTTGGTTATGGTCTTTTACCCTTTCAGTCACGCAATTTCATTTGATTTTTTATTATTTTTACTCTGGCACGGAGGTCAGGAAAAAAATTCAAAATTTCGCACGAAATACAAAAACAGAAGAAAAAAGGTACCGCCAAAGTGACTGCGGTGACTAAAACGTTTAACATATTCTTAAAAGATAGGGTTATTGAAAAGTTGAAAAAAGTCGTTTTTAAGATAGTTTAGGGGTGTGTGTAACCCCTTAACAGCGTTCGTTTTACGAAGCATATCAAGATTCGACGATCCATAAAGTCCTCAGTAATCGGGATCGAGAATTTTCTGGCATCCGCGCACCTGCGGTCCCAATCTCTATATCCTTCAAAGTTAAAAAGAGACAATAAAGCGTGATTGAATTCGTGTAGTCGTACCTCTACCTTCGCGTTCCGCGATTCGCGCTTTTGAATGTCGGCTCGCTGATTATCAGCGTTCACGTCAAAGCCTTCAGAGAGGGGGACGAGGCGGAGATAGATAGATATAGAGATAAGGAGAGCGAGAGAGAGCGAGGGAGAGAGAGAGAGAGTGAGAGAGAGAGAGAAAGAGAGCGAGTAAAATGGAGAGGGGTGAGAGGGGGAGAGATAGCGTGGCAGGTCCCAGATTTCAATAATGGCAGAAATGTTACGTTGCGCATCTGAGATTCTCCTTCTTCCTTCCATCCCCGCTGAAAATAACCCCGTGAGGAATGAGAGTTATTCCGATAATTAACATCGCATAATTTCCCGGGGCGAAGGAATATTAGCTGAAGGGCCAACCGTCCCGCTTGCTTTGGTAAAGGGGGAGCAAAACAGTCACGGGGGTAAAAGAAAAAGAGTGAGAGAGGGGGGGGAGAGATGAAAGAGATACGTATCGAGCAACTCGCGACACAGCACATAATATTATAAAAATGTTGCTACAATGTTTCCTCATCGCAATTTAAATTTTCCGCAATATTTGAAGAATATTCCAATTTTTTGTATTACATTGCAGCAATATTACAAAGCTACGTCACTGCAGTAATTATTTTGCGATATTTGAAACTTTGCAATGTTTTCTTGCTGCAATGTTTCTGTAACTTTTTTTTTACCTACCAAGGTTTTGTTATTACTAGATGTATCGAATGTTTCAAGTTTTGAAAACTTCTGTTGCTGCATTGTTGTAATGCTACAGATTCAGAAAATCTTGCAGTTGCGTTGCACCTTTCGAATCACGTAAAGTAACATTGTTGCAGTGTTTGTGAATTATTTCAAAATGCGCGAGAGACGAAAGAGATACGTATCGACTAACTCGCCACACAGTACACAATATTTTGAAAATGTTGGTCCAATATTTCCGCATCGCAATTGCAACTCTCCGCAACATTTCAAGAATATTTCAATTTTTTGTATTACATCGAAGCACTGCAGCAATATTACAAAGTTACGTCACCGCATAATTGTTTTGCGATATTTGAAACTTTGCAAAGTTTTCTTGCTGCAATGTTTCTGTAACTTTTTTTTTTACCTACCAAGGTTTTGTTATTACTAGGTATATCGAATGTTTCAAGTTTTGAAAACTTCTGTTGCTGCATTGTTCCAATGTTACAAATTCAAAAAGTTTTCCTGCTTACAGTCTGTCTGAAATATTCCAACTTTAAAAGATTTTGATGCTGCATTGTACCATTCGAATCACGCAAAGTAACATTGCTGCACCGTTTGTGAAATATATAAAAGTTTCCCGCGTCCCATTGCTACGATGTTTTTTTAATACTTCAAACTTTGCTTAGTTCTGCTGTTCTAGTACTTCCGAGGTAATAATAATTTTTAAATATTGTAACCCTGGCAAATTTTTCATTCTGCAATGCATCTGAAACATTTGATACCTCACGAAATAACGTCGCTGCAATATTTCTACTGAAAACTGTGTGTTTGCGTAACACCCTAACCGACAATTTTTCACCTTGTGAGCTTGTTACACTTTCAAATCACATTGGGATATATAATCAAGAATACAATAAGATCCTGCCAAGTAAATAAACAAAATTGTTGTAGACCTGTTGTTTCGATTTCAGTAAAATATGCACATTATGATATACAGTGCACATTTATACCGTTAATGTTGGCGGCTGGCTGGTTCGTTCTTATCGACGCATACAAAACAGGGTGAGCCTTTGCAGAAGAGAGAGAAGGAGAGAGGAAGAGAGATAGTAAGAGAGAGAGAGAGAGAGAGAAAGAGAGAGAGCCAACCAGCCAACGACCAACCAAGGAACCAAAAGCCTAACCAAGATTGAGTACACTTTGCAAAAACCTAATTTCAGACAACCATTACGGGTAGGTAAATACCAACCCATACCTACCGCATCCGAAAGCTCGGGTATTATGAAAGCCACTTGATTGATGCTGCTCGTTAATTTTATAATTTCTCTATTGTCGAGTGTGCACTATCTCCTCACATTTCCGGTCCCTGTTTCCTTCGCAATCTCTGAACTGTATTAGGGCATTGTCGAGTTAAGCAGCTCTGGGGGAGGAAGAAGGAAGGCGACTGGCAGAAGGTCGGTTTTAGCTTTGCGGCTGTTCCGAGTACGGGGAAATATACTCCTACAAATTGTACGAGGAGGAGGTTTCGACTACGAGGCGGGGGGAGGGAACGGGAAAGGATACCAACCTACGCACCTTCGGGCGAATTCGAGAGAGAGAGAGAGAGAGAGAGACAGAGAGAGAGAGAGAGAGAGAGAGAGAGGAGAGAGAGAGAGAGAGAGGCGGGCTGAGGAAGGGATTTGTTTCCATTAGAGGGATTGAGCTTTTATTGCAACGTTTCTACTTTCTTTTGACGAAATAAAATTAATGGAGCGCTTGCCATTCGCGCCTCGGTAAAACGCCGGATACCGTTAACATTACTAAAAAAGAAAGAAAGAAAAAAAAAAAAATATTCGGCAGAGAATCGAAGATCTAAAGAGATTAATCCAGTGATTACATTCATCCTTTCAAACGGTCGCAAGAAGTCGGCAAAACATCGACGTTAAAGATTAGTCTTTTTCTTGCAATTCTGATTGAAGTTGCAGGATGGAAAGAAGAAAAAAAAATAAATCCAATCACTGATACTGAGGTGACTAAAAATTATTTGCATCTCTGTTTTTCCATGCTTTTTGTGAAAATTTTAAGAGACTCACTGAATGAGAATTTTTTTGTTCCGGTTACCGGTCAGTCCTTAACTTTTCTCATTTTTTACCACAATCGAAAAATATAGTTCTAGATACAAAATGAGAGTTAGTTTTGTAGCTGTTACCGGAAAGTCTAGTATCCGTGAACTATTCTTTCTCGTTACGATCACTGTTGCTATATTTTCTTTCAACTGTTGCGAAAATTTAATGCTTGTGCAACAATAAATTGACGTCAAAGCCTTATTTAACTAAAAAAGTAGAGTAAACCGAAGAAACTGATTTTGCGTTGCAATTACCGAAAAAAGCATCAACAATATCGCTAAATGGTAACGTGTACCTCGTTTTTCGTAATTCGAACAACGTTGAAACAGTTTTTTTTTTAACGATACCTGTTTTACTGAATTTTTCTAGTTACCACAACAAACGAAACTTTTCTCAGTACTGAATTCATATTCCCATTTAATTGCATTCTATGTACATACGTATTAACTTTTCTTCCGTATATTTTACACTGCAATTTCAAATCATATTGCATCAATGAAACTCAAGTTAACGCAGAAATTATGTTGCACACCAACAATAAGAGTGGTTTGTTTTTAGCACCAAGTTTACGTCGTTAAGCTAATGCTATCATAGCTAGCTAGGTACCAAAATTTTCCTCTCTTTCTTCCTCTCTCTCTCTCTCTCTCCTAATTTATGGCTGTCATTAAATCACAGCAACAGTTGGAACTCGGACGATGTTTGAGCTATTCTTAACACGAGATTGCTGACATATATACACTTGGAAATTTCACCAATTTCAAAGCTTAATTATCTACTGAAACTATCGTTACGTGCCATCACACGTCCGAAAAAAAAATTAATTCAATCAAAATTACGATTCAATCGCTTTCGATTCAATGCAAAAATTGAAACATTAAAATACTCATCCCTGCATTTCTTGTTCGTGAGAGAAGAGAAAAATAAAAAAAAAGTGCCGAATGTTTTGTGCATATGTAGAAAAAGAAGAAGTAAAAAAAAAAAAAAAAAAGAAAAGCTTGTTAAATCAACTGTAAATTATTGATTAATTGCGGCTTAACGTCATAAACGTAAATTCTCTGAACGAATCGCATTTTTCTATTCTTTTTTTTTTCCTTCATAAAGACGCGAACGCCGTTAAATCGTGAAATAAAATGGCGTAGCGTAGTTACATTTCACGGAGTGAATTTCGACGTAGGTGTATACGGACACACATACATTGAAACACACGTACGTACAAGATACATGGACAATTGTTCGTATATAACGTAGCGAGCTAATTCACTCGTCAAACAAGATAGAAACGGAACGCAGGGAGGAAACAACGAACTGGATCGTCCAATGTTTGAACTTCTCGTTCCATTTTTCTTTTTTGCTCCTTCTCCTTTCTCTCGTTTTTTTTTTTTTTTTTTCCTACTATTTCTGCTTTGCTTTCTATTTTTTTCCTCTTTTCGCCGGACGTGTGCTGCCTCCCAACTTTCCTCTGCATACACGGTCATCCTACCCTTGTTAGAAAAAAAAAAAAAAGAAAACAAATGAAAAAGTACCTCGATTCAATGTTCGAGAAGAAAAAAGAAATGTTGGTACGAGAGTAACAATAAACGAGCATGAAACTGAAAACTGACTCTATTTTTAAATTGCATCAAAAACACCGGCCCACGAAAAGAAAAAAATGTGGTCTGTACCTTTGACCGGACCTACCTATTTTTAAGTATTTTGACGCGCTGAATTCAAATCTGAAGTCAGTTTTGCCCGTTTTGACTAAATTGCAAAAAACCATAAAAATCGGCAAAAATTAGCAATTTTGGTAATAAAAAAATTCATGCAACTATAGACCAAGTATGGTTTTTATGTATTTTGGTCCGCTAAATCCAAATCTGAAGTTTATTCAACCAAAAGTCTTTTAAAATTTAAGTAAATTGCAAAAAAAAAACCCTGAAAATTGCGGAAAATAGCAAAAATTTGCAGTTATTGTGATAAAATAAATTTTATAGAGCTAGATTAATAGATCAATCATGATTTTTATGTAGTTCGATTCGTTGAATCTAAATCTTGAGCCTATTTGGCTTATATATCTTTAAAAATCTAAGGAAATAGCAATTAACTTAATTTTTTTGAGGGCTAACGGGCCAAATAACTTTAAATTTATATTTATTTACAAATTGTTAAAATTTAAAATTAATAAAGAATTACAAGACTGGAAAGCCATCAAAATCTGAAAAATAAATTTAAATTTATACTCTGCGCATCAAATAACGGAATATGTATTTTGTTTTATTTAAGAAATGATTTTCATCACAACAACATAAATTTTTTGAAATTTTTAGAGATTTTTTACTATTTACTTAGATTTTTAAAAATATATAAGCCAAATAGGCCCAAGATTTAGATTCAACAAATCGAACTACATAAAAATCATGATTGATCTATTTTAATCTAGCTCTATAGAATTTATTTTATCACAATAATTGCAATTTTTTGCTATTTTCCGCAATTTTCAGGTTTTTTTTTTGCAATTTACTCAAATTTTAAAAGACTTATGGTGGAATAAACTTCAGATTTGGATCTAGCGGACCAAAATACATAAAAATCATACTTGGTCTATAGTTCCATAAATATTTTTCTTAACAAAATTGCTAATTTTTGGCGATTTTTATGGTTTTTTGCAATTTACTCAAAACGGGCAAAATTGACTTCAGATTCGAATTCAGCGCGTCAAAATACATAAAGATAGGTAGGTCCGGTCAAAGGTATAGACCACTTTTTTTTTTTTTTTTTTTTGTGGGCCGGTGTAATTATTATTTTTGTAGGGTGAAGATGAGAAAAAAAAAAATCACTTCGTAACGGAACACTTGTTATTGGTGTATTTATTTTGTTTATTCTACAAATGACTGAGGAATTCAGGTTTTATTCCTATCCAAACGATTACATAAATCTTTAATGCAAATCACTTGAAAATATATGCGTTTTCAAAATCAGTCACAAAATTTTAGATCCTCGTTTAATTTTAATTTTATGCTGAATCGGCCAATTTTAACCTTCGTCATTTTCAATTTACTTAAAACTGTTTCAGACGAGTCCTGAAAAATTGATTTTGCGTTACTTTTAGTTTCAACGTTGTTTTTCACAGAGTAGAAGATGATTCGGGATTGTTCGAGATATTTTAAATTTATAAGCATCGATCGCCGTCGGTTAAAAATTTCCGAAATGCTCAAAGAAACAGAAAATAAATCAAACAAATTACCCCGTCGCGGGATAATTTTAAGAATGATCGAGACAAGGAATAAAATTTTTGAGAATTCCTTGAGAATACAAAAAATGCTGCAACTTTGAAAATTAGACAACTTGAATATATTTAATTCAAAAACGATTATTTGAAGAAAATTTTTGAACAAATCGTACCTTTTACAAATGTTACAATCACTGAAGAAAATTTTTACAGAAATAAAAAAAAAAATGAGGGTAAAAATCGGTCAATTTAGCACTAATGCTCGGACACATTATTATTATTATTATTATTATTATCTTCATCCTAGTTTTTCGTACGAATAATCCGAGTGTGAATAATTTCCACGATCCGTAATCTGATAGAATTTCATTCGATCAACGAAGGGAACGAACGGTCCAAGATTTGTTAAATTATGTAAAAAGCTTGAAAGCTGCGGACAAATTGGGCGGTGCGGTCAAAGGGAAAGGGTCTGAGTTAGGGCGGTGAACCCCCCCCACCCCCCAAGGGTAGGAACATATGTATGGGGGTGAAATACGTAAGTATAAGAAACGTTATAAACGAGGTAATGGACGGATATCAAGGCCGGGAGGCTCCGGTGAAAATGCGTTTGATAAATCGTTATAATTTGTTACGCCATCCCCGTCGCAGCCCCGCGTGTAAATACGCCGAGAGCCATAAATTTTAGGGAGAAATCTTATTGCCCGGAAGATCTCATTGTGTATCATAATGCGAGATAATGTCCAGCCCCTTTTCAACCCCCCCCAATTTTCAGCCCCCACCCCACCGACTTCATTGTATTCAATGCGCCATAATTGGCTGGCAAATCCTGTATGTACGGTGAATTCCATTCGGTTTTATCCAACATGGTGAGGTCAAGCATTCCCAATTCCGTTGTAACCTCGGTAGGTGTTTGTTATCAGGTACTCTCAAATAGTGGCACCCGCAGGTTTTGTTTATCGACGTCAATCGCCGTTAGAAAATTTGTTGCATTAACAAATTTTGTTGTTCAACCTCGGAATGATAAATGATAAGCTACGAAACTTGTGTAAATCTTTATTTTGACATTTGATGAGTCGGCTCAAAAGTCGAAAGAAATATTCAAGGTCAAAGGTCGCAAAAACCGGTTTTCAGTTAATATTTATCTTGTTTCCTTTGCTCCGAATGATATTTGGAGTTATTGTGAAAAGTTTTAGAGCATGAAATTCTTTAGATATTTTTTTCTTGAGCAATATTTCATACGATTAACCGTTCTTCGGATAGAGAGCAAAGAGCGGGAGGCGTTTAGCCGTATTCGTGATAAATCTAGGCTAACTGTGTGAATTCAATTCATAGTACGATTCGTAAAGTTAATTATTTACTAAAAATATTACGATTATGTTGAAACCTCGGTTATGTGACCGGCTATAGAATTCCGTAGAACCGTGCAAATAAAGGGTCTAGGATTTCAAATAATCATAAAAAATTCTACGCAAAATGAGAAAAATTACAAGACCATAGAAAAATGGTATCTTCATTAAATTAGAAGATAAGAATTATTTACAATCGTTACGACTATGTTTACTATATTCCAGATTTTTTGGGATATCACCTGAAAGCTGAAGCAAAAAAAATATGACTTAAAATTCTAGGCAAGTCCAGAGAGATTCTAAAATTAAAAAAAAAAAAAAAAAAAAAAAAACAGCCTCGGCAGAGTCTCTAAATCTGAGCAATATTCCTAGAACTATGTGTAATTTGTTTCTCAGCTATCAGAGTATCCCAAAATATGTTTGAACAATAAATTTAGTTAAAACGGTAGTAAATAATTCGTAACTCCCAATCCAATGCTGATATAATTATCTGTATAGTCTGAAAACTTTTTCAATTTGTGATGAAATTTTCAACTAAAAGAAAAGAAAGAAAAAAAAGGTACTTGTATTTCCGACTCCGACCACATCGTGAAGTTGGTTGTAATGTGTATATGTATAAACCTTGTACACAACATAAATATATATGCATATAATCCCACCGATGAACAAAATCGAAAAATTTGCCCTCCTTTGTTGTCCCACACATGGATTATTTCCTACTTCCGTTTCTGTCTGACCCTAATTTTAACTGAAACGACCCTCCGCTAATTCTAAATCAACCTGAATTTGAATCCAACACTCAAAAATACGTAAATCGTGCGTCGAGTATTTTACTCTTCTTAAAACAACAGTGTCAATAAATCCTGTAAATTTATCGTAATTTAATACTGTGTTTAACAAAAAGTTTTTTTAATTTGTTGAACTTTGAACTGAACCATTTTGCGATTTTTATTTCTTCTTGTCCTTCGATTTTAACGTTGAAAAATGTTTCCTAAAATAAATGCTCAATTTTCAGCGTTGCGGTTTCACCAGATTAAGAACGATAAATTCGAGGGGTGAAAAGTGATGTACGACTATTAAAAAGCGATGTGAAAAAAACGTGGGAGAATCACAGACTTGATACGGGATTTGAGAAATTCAACTTTAGAGCCACATCGTTTTACAACTTTTGCCCGAGGCCGGAACTGCTAAAGTTTAGCTTGATTGCAAAAATTAAATGCCTATAGTGATCATGAAATGTTTTTCCTCTTCTTCGACTGTTTTTTTTCACATTATTTTCTTTTCTTGTACTTATTATTTCAATTTTTTTTTTTTTTCGATCAAATGGCAGTCAAAGTTAAGCTAACTCAAAAATAGTTTACCGAAACACTATGCATGCTGACAAATGACAGAATAATTTACAGTTTTTTCTATCTCTTGAATTACATCCGTAGCATAGTTTTTTTTTTATTTTTTCCTCACTGTATTGTGCAACTTGTACACATCGCAGTAGATTAAAGTCTTTTACTCATTTTAAACCGTGAAATCGATCGTTCCTTTTCATTTTCACTCTGACAGTCAAGTGAAATATTTTTTTCACAATACATGCTCTTTAAAAAATCGTACTCGTTACAATTAGTATCAGAATACGGCGGGGGAATAAAAATTTTTCAGATTCGCTTTCGAATCGTAAAATATTTTTTTCACAATTTTTGGTAAATCAAAACACTATCGGAAACTGAAATCAAGCTCAGTTGATTTTTCATTTAATTTTTTTTTTTTTTTTTTTTATAACGCACTGATGCCCGAACTTCGATTTCTACCAATTTTTTTATTTTTTTTATTTTTTTCAATTCCCGTTAAACGAACCTGTACAAAGCGTTCAGGATACGAATCCGGTGGGATGAAATTGTAGTTTGGAAAATTCAATTCACCTATCCCCTGATATTGAAAAAGTGGAAAGTCTAAATCCCGTACGCAAGTTTAAATTAAACCGGCCTCAGTCTTCCACCTCGCCCCATCGCCTCGCGTTCATCTCGGACGCCGTCGCGTCGTCGCGACGCTTCCCTAACGCCGTTTCCATCCGCCCCTAAGCTTATCCGAAACGTCTGGCATTCGCAGTCTTCGAGAGTACAGGATATAAATAGAGGTACGGAAAGACCCAGCTCGCTTTCGCTCTCCTCGAAAAATAATAACAACAACAACAACAACAACAACAACAACAATAATAATAACAACGACACTAGTTTCGAAGCTTTGTAATTGATTAATTTTGACGCGCTGAAAAAAAAAAAAAAAGAAAGAAAAAGAAAAAAAAACAATCCATGCTCCTCATTTTTCACCCTTAAAGGATAAAAATAACTTACACGATATAATTCACCTCGGTTTTGTTGAAAAAAGCGATAATGTAACGGAAAGCGAAACGGTAGAATGAAAGAACAGGTTTTGAAATTTTCCTTCCCAGTTTTATTCTATTTTCAACTGAATAACAACAATCGAAATTATACCCGTCGCGATGAGAAAAAAAAAAAACAAAATCCTTCTTCACCCGTCATCAGATTTTCACGGGTTCGGATAAACTGATTTTGAGCAAAGTATGTCACCTAGTTTTTTCTCATCATTCTTATCTTCAAGGTATACCTACACACGGTAATCAAGTTTGGTTTTAGTTTGATCGCGATTTTTTGTAAAACAAAAATTTCTCTTGATTTGAATCATTGAAAATTACGTCACGTGTAATAAGGTTGAAAATTTTATGAATATTTAAGCTTTATCCTCACCTCTGAAATTTTTCAGTTCCCTAGTTTCTAACAAAAATATCAATCACGACGTGTGAAATCTCAACGTACTCGTACAAAAAACAAAAAAAAAAAAAGAAAAAAAGAGCAAAACCGAGTGAGAACGAGAGAGGAATAAAATAGCCGATAAAAAAGGAGATACCCGCCTATCGATTACCAGCAATAACGAGAATTTTAAGCCTTGGTAAAGTTAATTCAAGGGGAAAGAAATTTTCGCACGAGTAAACGCTAAACAGACTCGAAATTCCGAAAGAAATCACGTTGAATCGTTATTGCGATTGTCGTTATTATTATTACCGTTATCATTATAATTGTAACATTTTTAATACATACCTCCCCGCGTACCTGATGCTAATTTATCGTCGAAAGGGGGATGGTTAATAAATTAACTGTATTGAGTGTCACCCCAACAAAGGCGCACCCCCGCAACAAGAGTGTTAACCGAAATACGTCTCGCACCCCCAAGGAGCAAAGGGCACGGCAGGTACCCTTTCCCACGTTTCCAGCAGCTATTGCAGGGTCGACGACCGGCTTTCGAATGCCCTTCGCGAGCCTCGCTGTGACGTGCTTTCAAACTTTTTCGCCTAATATTCCAACCCCGTTTCCTTCTCCATGCATAATTTCACCTAATTTTTGTATTCTACACTGAGAAAAATTTCATCTCTTGTAGTAAGTAGAAAAATTCCGTAAAACAGGTATCGTTAAAAAAAAAACTGTATGAATATTGTTGGAATTACGAAGAACGAGGTACGCCTAACCATTTTGCGCTATTGTCGATCCTTTTTTTGGTAATTGCAATGCAAAATTAATTTCTTCGGTTTACTCTACTTTTTTAGTTGAATAAGGCTTTGAAATCAATTCATTCTTGCAAAAGCAACAAATTTTCGCAACAGTTGTGCAAGAAAATATAGTAACAGTGATCGTAATGAGAAAGAATAGTAACCGATAGCAGACTTTTCGGTAACAGCTATAAAACTAATTTTCATTTTCTACCTAGAACTGTAATTTTCGATTGTGGTGAAAAATGAAAATTGTTGAGGACTGAGCGGTAACCGGAACTAAAAATTTATCTCAGTATACTCTCTTCTCACAAAGAACCACAATGATTATACAGATAATCCAAACTTTAGTTTGGATTGGATGCGATGTGTTATTTTCAATTAATTTCCACAACGCATGAAATTATTTCAGCCAAAAACAGGCTTCCTTCAAATTCATACAAAGAATGGATTTGGTAGTTGAATCAAAAAAAAAAAAATAAATAAATAAATAAATAAAAAAATGCCATCAAATTACGTAAAAGATATGTTTTTTGTTATCGGTTTGATCAATTTTGTATTGCACCAAATGACATTTGCTCTAAGAAATTAAAAAAAAAAAAACCATTTCCGTTAGCTAATTCGATCGCATTTTTATTTTTGCTCTTTCTTCCTGCTTCAAGAAAATGTCATTTGGTTCAATACAAAATTGATCGAACCGATAACGCAGCTGAACAAAAGAAAGAATTTCTTGTGACCCGCAGTTAATCGACCGTGGAGGTGATTCGTGAAAAAAAAAAGTTTCCTTTCATCAACCGCTACACCGCAATTTTGTTTTCAAATAGTTAAACAAAATAGAAAAATCTTTTCTCGTACTTCAAGGCTTACGTTACGACATTTCATGTATGAAAAACAGAATAAAAAAAATATCGATCAACTTTTCTCAAACAATATCGAGAAAATAATCCTCCGACATTCGTGTACACGGGCTAACATCACCTCTTAATAGCGATTCCTATTTTTGCGTATCCCCGTCGATCGAGTGAAACTTTGTTTTTTTTTTTTTTTTTTTTCCATTCATCGGCCAGATCGAAAATCGAAAGTGGGCGTGAGTTTGGCACGGGCGGTTAGCGGGACGCGATGAAATGGAGAAGAAAGAACGTCGGCAAACTGCCTGAGGGGGAGGCGAGGCAAGGGGGGGTGAGGGAAAATCCGAGGAACGTGTTACATAGTGGAAAAGAGGGGCCTCGCACAGACTCTCTTAAATCGTCGTTGGCCTGTTCTCATAGTTGTTTCTCACGTTCTTAGACGCGCCTGCCCCCCCCCCCCCCTCCCCCCGCCCCGCTCCAAGTCGTTTTTCCTTCTCGTCCCCTCGTCATTTCTCTCCAAAGTCGTCGGGATATGGGGGAAGAAATGGTGGAGCACCCCCCCACCACCACACCCCGGGTTGGTAACCCGAGAAGTTGGAGGAAATGAAAGGAAAGTCTGTTAAGTGCCGCTCCGAGTGTTTACGACGCCGGCGCGTTTTACGTCCCGGCACGAATTAAAGTGAATTTCCGAACCGTCCCGCGGACCGGTTCGTAACAACGATCGAAGCGACGACGGAAAACGAGAGGCAAAAATCGCAACGCTCCCAAAGCCTTGGCAGCAGTTCGCCCGTCAACCGTCAGCCGTCAAAAGCCTCCGGCTTTCAAAATACCTGAAAAATATCCTCGGGGCTTCGCGACTCGCGCACCCCCACTTGGCGAAATTTCGCCTTTCGTAGTCGGGTAGCGAAATAAATTAGCCTGATTTCTATGCGAGGACCGTGACGACGACGAGTCCCAGGAACGGGGCGGATGGGGAAGGGGTGGAGAGTTTCCGCGGGGGGTGGATGGGAGGGGTGGGGGATTGTACCTACTTCTCCATTCAAAAGACCATTCGTGCACGGGATGAAGGACACTCTTCCCGATTCCTGCAACGGGGGAAGAGGAAGGGTTCCTTTTCCCCGTCTCGGGGGTGCAAAACGTCGCGGCTTCACCGGCCCGAGGGAATTTCTACCCTCCCTTGGCTGGTTATTCGCCCTGCGTTACGGAACTCGACCCGGTCAGGGTGTTTAATCCGATTTTTGAACGACTTTTGAATACCTTGACTGTATGGCTTTTGGTCTCGAGACTTTTCTAAGCGGGAATTGTCGGGATATCTGGGCTTACTCGGGAAGAGTGAAAAGTGTCAGAAAATTGAGTAATCGCGTCTTGGTTGCATGTGAGTGAAGACACTGTACGTGATTTTGAGTTAAGGATCGTTTTTATGCAGATAATTCAGGTACCTACTATTTGTTTAATTAAAAGACCGTGTAATTGTTATTTTTATACACCTCGTATCAGGAAGTAAGCTGAGATATATATTAAAATTACCTACATTTTAATTAAAAAAAAAAAAAAAAAAACAAATTCTAATTTTTACGTCAAGATACTCAGTTCAATTTAGATTGTTTTGTTGAGAAGATGTGCAATTGATTAAAAATTAATTATAAACAAGATTCAATGAATAATAAATCTTCACGATTATTAATAAATTTGAATTAATTGCGCATTTCGTTAAATATTAGACATCATTTTTGAATAGTTATCGAAATTTATATAAAAATTTGAGTATTCACGGGAATTCCTTGGCGAGAATTCTCGAGTCTCGAGAAAAAAAATAAGTTGAGGGCCTCGAGGAGCTTTGGTAGTTGAAGATATTGGTGGTACCCGGAAATACTTGATCCTTTATATAGATCACAATATTGTAGCAGCCAATCGGATCCAAATTTCGGGATTTTGACTGAAGTTCCTAAAATTTCAGTCTGTCCTGATTCTCAATATCTTCACAATTCTGATTCAAAGTAATCGAACGTGATTGCAAGTAATGTTGCAGAATCAATGCAGTGCTGATTCAATTAAAAATCCGGAATTCTGAAAAATTTGAAAATTCTGATCAAGCTTCCAATAATTTCAAATGATCAAAACTATGACTTCGTCTCGTCTAACCTCACAACACTCAATATTACAGAAACATCTATAATACTAGTCAATTTTATGAAAAGTAGAAGACTCTGAAAAAAGTTCTAAGAATTTCAAAAATTCTGACCAGACTTTTCGGATACCTATAATTTCGACCTAACCTAATCCAGCCTTGCAGAGCGTGATATTGCAAAAGCACTGCAGAGCCTGAACAATTCCAAACTTCTAGATTCCGTCCATCTTCTTGAAATCTTGATAATTATCATCTAACATCAGAGACGATTTTCAGCAAGGTATGAATATCACGATATAAATATATCATTAAAACATTTCGAATATTTCACCCCCCCCAATATTTTGACAATGGTGAATTTACCCGACGGCAATATTTTGTAGTCGTCACTTTTACGCAGCACAGTTGAAGTATTGCAATAACGATCGATTGAGATATCAGTGAATAATTAAAAACCAAAATTGAAGCGTCGCTGATATATTTCTGCGTTGTTTTCGACATACGCGCAAAACTGAAACATTTCTGCAATGCCAAACGCTGTGCGAAATGCGAAATGGTTGATCGATGAAAAGCCGACTGCTTATCCATTTCCTCTCGTGTAGGTACCGAAATAAAAATTGACCTAACAATAAGATAAACAGAATAACGAACTCAAGTCGTATTACAGAACGGTCGTATCGTTAAATAAAAAAGCCGCAAACAATTCTATAAACCTTCTGTAACGCGAGGTTTATATAGCTGCTCTAAATTATTTACAGCTTTCCGATGCCTTCGAAACACCGAGGCAGCGCCATTTTAGTTCAGAGAAACATGAGATAAGGTTCGGGGATTTTTATATACACGGCTTACGAACAATAAAATCGGTTTAGAAATTGGCAAATTCCCTGAACAATTAAGGGGAGAAAGTTTTGTCAACGTACGTTTTTTCAAGATTTTTTTTTTTCAAACTAATGGAATTGTTTATCGAATTAACGTAATGCATATTTCAAAATACACTATGTAAGGGATATCGATAAATTTTTTTAAACTAAAATATTTCAAATCGCGGTCCTACGTCTGTTGGAAGTCGGCATCTAAGATTTCCGCCGTGCAGCCAAAAGGTCTCAAACTTTGACCAAAATCTGAAAATCAAATTTTCATTCTTGAAATACATTAACGCGCTTTGCACGAAGGAGAGAAAAGAAATTTCAAAACTGAGGACAAATTTGAAAAAAAAAAAAAATTACTAATTTTAGTATAAACGATCGTTAAAAAACAATATTACAATTTGTTTTTAAAAAACCTCAAACGTCATGCAACGGCCAGTAAGTTAAAAAGAATTTCGGAAAAGTTTCATCTAAATCGATTGGAAAATTTCAAATCTAAAGTGCCGACTTCCGGCAGCCTTTAGCATCAACATTTTGAAATGATTTAGTGTAAAAAAATGTATCATTGTAACTTACACCGTATATTTTGATATTTTGAGACATGTATCATGTAAATTGGATAAACTGTTCCATTGTAAGAATAAAAATTTGTAAAAACCGTACGAAAGTTTGCGTCGAAAAAGTCTAGAGCGAATGAGAGGAAAAAATAAAAGATTGCAAAAAGAGTCTGCGAGTGCATTTAGAGCCTCGAGAATCGGGGCGTTGGTTGTCAGCGTCGGGTGAAATGTCAATTGAAACGCCAGAGGCAGCGCAGCGCAGCGAAGGAAATAATTGAACGTGGGGGCGGTAAACACGAGAAGTATAGAAGTAGAATATCCACCCCGGTTTTTCCACCCCGCATCTGTCCCTTCGCCTCTTCGCTAGGTGGAAATCGAATGAAAACGTGGAAAGGCGGAGTCACCGAGTAGAAACTCGAGTTCGATACTCAACGGCCAATATTCAACAACAATTTCCAAGATTCCAATAGCGGCCAACTCCCTCCTTCCCCTGCCGAACTATTCCGTCTTCCAGTGCAACACACAAACACATATCCAATCGTAGCTGAAGGGTTCCGTTCGTCCGATGCAACACAACTCTGCACTTTCTTTAATTAAGAACTCCAGACTTCCGCTCTGCCGCTTTCACCTTGGACCTCTGCATGTATGTTATACGGATACATGTATGTACAATACATACACCTGTATACATGTGTAGACATGCGACGAGAGAATTTTTTTTTCGAGAAAATAAAAAACAACGAAAATTTCATGATATTTCAAGCTTTTACAGGACCCGAAAACCTAGTTTTCCTCAACACTTTCCCAGTTCTAGTAAGTTACTAAAACCTAAATCGTTCATGTTAGAAAACCCTGTATTCGATTCAAATTCAATTTGAATTGTAGAAAAATATCATGTCCAATAAAAGCAGTTCAAGCCAATTTGTTCTCTCGACCAAAAAAAGTAGACTTGCTATCTAAAAAAATAATTTCTAATTACCACGATAGAAAAGTGATATTTTCAGTTTTTTGTATGACTAGATTAAAAATACCCTGACAATTTTCAGGTTGTCCAGGTGTGTGGCCATCCTGGCTGTCTAATTCCCACTGTGTTTTTCCATTGACTCCAACTTCACTTTACATTCTTCTACGGCAAATTTCACAGTAACTTGTAAAGTGCTTTTTGACTATTTAAATTTTTGACGCCATGGCGTTAAGAATGAATTCTTGCCCTCGATTGATCGTCAAATGACAGTAATGAAAATTTATAACCACAAGGTTTTGACTCGTTGGTCAGAAAACATAAAAGAGGATGAGACCGCAAGTTTCAACTGTTAAAACCCAATTATCAAAAATTTCAGTTAGATCACAGTTGTTACGGACAGCTTCTTCAACACTGAAAGCACGACTATTCGTCCAATCTTGATGAAATATAGCTGATTTAGTTCTTGGCGGAATTTCTTGTCGATCAATTCGATTGTATTTCGTAGTACAAAAATAGTCCTGTCATTCAGTATCGTATATAAATCAACGTCGCTTTTTTAACTTCTAGCACCGTAAAAATAAAATACATCGTGTTTACAAACTTTTTCTTTTTTTCCTGCACTTGCATAGAAGATTGGCAAAAAATGAGCTTAGGCTCATTTAAAATGTAAAAACAGTAAAAACATGGCGTCAAATAGATCGTGAAAATCTACAACGTCTCTAAAATAATCGAGCACCACTTGTTGTATCGAACATTTTGTACGCCTGGGTGGAAAGTTGGATTGAATCGTTGACCCTCCGCTTCGAAAATTTTCATTCTACTTTCCCCTTTTTCGAGGATGGTGCACAGGATTTTTCCGCAAGCTGTTCGCTCCCAGGGAGAATATATAGAGGAACTGAAAACCCTGCTCGGAGTTGGATGAAAACATCGTCGTAGAGACAACATCCTCGAGGATTTTCCCCTACCCGCCTCATTCGTCGGATGACCACCAAGTTAAATAAAAATCCCTAGCCACGGGTCTTCGAGAGGTCTCGTGTTTGTCCTCGGTCAATATTGACACTCGCCTTCTGATCCGGCGCATCATCGCTCTCTGGAGCCGCCCTGAACCGCCTTCACGATTACCCCGATACCTCGAGTCCTGCAAGGAACAGCACCCTGCTAAATCCGTGAAAATTTTCGACAAACCCAGATCTAAGAATCAGGGAAAATCCAGCCGGGAAGGGAACTGCTTTGAAGATGCGGAAGCACTCCTGAATGTCCCGTTTTGAAAAAACAATCCTTTAATTCAATACCTTCATAAGACATCACTTTTTACCGCACTGAGAAAAATTTCATTTGTTACAGTAACTAGAAAAATTCAGTAAAACAGGTGTCGTTAAAATAAACTGTTTGAATATTGTTGGGATTAAGAAAAATGAGGTACACGTAACCATTTTGCGTTATTGTCGATCCTTTTTTGGTAATTGCAACGCAAAAAATCAGTTTCTGAGGTTTACTCTACTTTTTTAGTTAAACAAGGCTTTAATATCAATTTATTGTTGCACACGGATTAAACTTTCGTAACGGTTACAAGAAAATATAGTAACAGTGATCGTAATGAGAAAGAATAGTAACGGATATCAGACTTTCTGGCAACAGCTAGAAAACGAATTTTCATTTTCTACCCAGAACTATATTTTTCGATTGTGGTGAAAAATGAAAATAGTTAAGGACTGAGCGGTAACCGGAATTAAATATTTCGCTCAGTGCGGAAATTATTGTCAACGAGACCGTGTCATGAACCAATTGTTAGATTTCAAATTGGTTGTTGATACCGATTCGCAGTTGAGTAATGCAGACTTTTAAATTTTCGAAGAAAGTTTTTTTTTTTTTTTTCGATTATTCACTTAGCACTCTCAATATGCATTCGTTTTTGACGATTGCGAAAGTTCTTCAGTGACTCCGTATCGATCCTGCACAGTATTGAATATTTTTGAAAGACGTTAAAAACCTGTTCTATCATAAGCAACATTGATAAATTCTGTAACGTATCGCAGAAAAATATGACTCCCACTAAAATTTTATATAAACATTTTCTGCTTGGTTTAAATTAAAAACTGACTTTGATGTAATTATGAATGTTAATTTCCACTTCATTTCAACCATATGGAAGTAGTGACGCGGCTTACAGACGTTGTTGGGTACATATAAAAAAAAAGAGAGGCAGAAACGAAAAATCAAATACGAAGTATATGGAGGGAGTAGGTAAATCCACTCACTGCTCTCCCGCTGAGCCAACCCCTTTAGCTCTAAAAGCTTAAGAATCTCGCGTGCTTTCATAAGCCCAAAAATCCGGGTGGTCTATATAAGCTTTTTATAAGCCGATCGGGAGAGAAAAGTCTTCTGGAAAAAATCTGGATGCAATGACGCGACGTCTCAACATTGTTTCAGTTTTTTTTTTTTTTTCTTCCATGTTTTTCACACAAAAACTTTTTCCTATCCAATTTTCTTTTCCGCTTTCTTTCAACGTTTTTCATCTTCAAATTTACATTGCAGAACATTGGCCACTGGTAATTTCACGGTTCCATGATTGTCCGAAGCGCTAAAACATCGTGGGCCAGTTATGTAGAACATTAGCTAGGGTTGTAAGAGAGTGACATTAGTCATTCGAACGATCCTTGAGAATCCAAAAACGAAGGGTGCGGACACGGGTCTTCGTGATGAAAACTCCAAACACCGAGTTGATCCCAGATCAAATATAATCCAAATGGACGTGACGTTTAAAAACGATTCTCTTTCTTCCACACGATCAATCGATGACCCGAAACAGAAGCACATTCCATCAAAACTTGGTCACACTGGTACATTTTTTCTACTTAGTTCCGATACAAGAAAGTGGAACTGAATTGATTGCCTCGGATTGGCAAAAAACGTCAATTCATAGCCAAGCATCTGACATATAAAGAAAAAAAAATGTTCTCCAAAAAGCTGGTTGCATTTAAGATTTTTGTGACACACACAAACATATATATATATATACATTATACACACCTAAATAAACTTCTGAAAACCCTGTTAAATGATCAGAAATCACGAGTCAAGCGACTGTCTATGTCATTTTGACTCATAGGAAAAGCTTATGTCACATGTCAAATATGGCGATACGGACAACCGTATTTATCGTTGATTCTATATATATATATATCGTTAGGTTGTTTCAGGAATAAATAATTAATTCACCCTCATTCAATTTTTCGCTTTTTCAGAAAAAGCATGTACATGTATATGTGTGTATCTAGTTTGAGTTTCGGAAATGGCAAAGAGCGGTTCAAGGCGTAGTTTGTCACAAGTGATTTTCATTCAAACACCTGAGAGCCTCTGGGGGGTGAGTTATAAAACGGGTTCGAATGAATAAGTGCATAAAAAAATGTGAATGAAAATAAAAAGAGCGGAGGAGTATAAAAGACAGCCAGGATTGAGGGAGTGTCTCGCCGAGCTCGGCGGCCGCGTGTCTTGGTTTCGCCGACGATGAACGGGAACGGGAGAAAGGGGGCGTTTTTTCCATGCGACGGTTAACGTCCTGTAGGTGAGCGTTTATTCCTACGTGTGGATTCCCGCCCTCGCTCACCCCCGGGTCACCCGATCAATAGACGAGGAAGGGCCGCCGAGGCGACCGGCGACCGCTGTCTGAGCATCGATCCCTGCTCCACCTTACGCCGTCTCTTTCTCGTTATCCGTCTATCTGCACCTTCCTTCGCGCGCAAACAGAGACTTCTCCGTACCTCGAAAGACCCGCGTCGGTACGTCAATTTCGAAACACCGGGGTACGATATGAATGGCGAATCGAGAACGCTGCGCGGCTATCAGAAATCAATAGGGTGGAACCGCATCGAGAGCTTTTTCACCACTTGACAAGTTTCGCGAGATCATTGAGACTTTTTGCTGTTAATCCTCTCGTTCGTGACAGTCGCAGCCAAGCCATAGCGAACAGTTCGGATTACCGTCCGGTTCTCACTCACCTTTACTGCTCCCGGTGACCTTGTCGCGAAGAACGTTGATCTGGTGAACGCGGCCAAACTCCTCAAACATTGCCCGCAAGTCATTTTCGTCCATGCTACGAGGCACTTGACCCACGAACATCTTAATGTAGTCGGGGTCAGGCTGCTCCATGCTGTTGTTGTTCATCATGCTGAAATTAAGCCAATATACCACGATTAAATTGACTTACTATCATTGGGATTCACGTTTCATGTACTACAATCGAATTCTGTTTCTACTAGTTTTTACCACCCTTCGTAATTCGATCCAACCATCGAATTCATTTTATTCAATCATCATTTAATACTAAGTTTAATGCTTAACCTGATACTACAATTCTTCTTCTTGGATTGGATTTTCGCATTCCCCTTAGCGTTCGATTTGGCTGACAATTAGTTGATAAACGACGAGCTGGAAGATGTTTGGTTATTCATTTTTACTACTCTAATGCCAAAGGTATAAGTCACAAGCAATTGTTCACCTATGAGACCCGGAAGTCGGCCTATAGATGAGCGAACTCTAATCGAGTATGAAGTCAGACTACATGACAGTGCGGATCAAAGTGAGCAGTGAACTATCCTATAAATAGTCGTTCTACCATTTGTTGTTTTCCAAGAAGGGCTGAAAAGGGAGAATACTGAGAATGAATAAAATTTTAACAAAGTAATTCAACTCAATTAGCTTTGCTTATCAATTGTGCTTCTGTGCTCATCAGCATTTAACGTTACCTAAAATTCACCAGCGCTCTTCTCTTTACCAGTGAAGGCACATGAGTTATGCGGTGTGTTGAGTACGAATGGTCATTTAAGCGGAAGGCATTACTGTTTCACGCTGGTAACGGCACATTTGTTGGACAGTAGAGCCACGTTTGCATAAAGCTCGTCGTTAAAACAGAAATGTATGCTTGTACCGGTGAATCGAGTCGTTCCAAGCGAAGCGCGTGAAACAACACAAACTGGCTAAAGTAAATTTCAGAACAAAAGGTCGTCTACGATTATCGATGCAGAAGATTCAGTTTTGCTTTCTCATAGACTGATGAACCTGGATGAAAGAATCTCTCATACTGCCTCGACGTCATCTCGAGTTAATATTAGCCCGACAAGGTTTAAAGCGATTTTCCGTACGACCTACTCTTCTCATCTTCTATCTATATTCCGGGTATTAGCCGGCTTTCCGGCTCGACGAAAGACGATGATGGCGCTACTGTTACACTCGCTAACTCTGCATCATGTCAAACTTATACACCCTCCCCGTCCCTCGTCCTCCTTCCTCTGTTCTACTTGTATGTATCTTACCCTTTCCGTTCAAACTTGCTACAGAAGTGGGTTACAGGGTCTTGAACTTAGCCCCGAAACACGACCCAGAAATTCTTCGCACGTTGCATCGCTAAGCAACATCTTTCTCAACCAAGAACCTACCAGAAAGTCATCATCGCAAGCAAACTTTCCGATTGAGATTAATGATTGCTGATGACTGTTGTGACTATCTGTCCATGACCATTGGAGCGACGTGTAGGTACTATTCCGAGAACAATTACATTTCGATGAGTGACACGCAAGTGTCAGACTTCATTTATGACGAAGACTTCACCGGTAACCGTAAGACCTTGTTTCGAAAATTACTGGTCGGTTGCCTTTGAGCTGTTGGTGATCGATGAAACACGTTATGAAAACGGGATGGGTGAATATCCACAGAGGTAGAACTAATTTCGAGGATCTTGTCGGCTGCTGGAGGTGAACTGGTGATCCTGGTCATGGCGTTGGATTGCGCAGTCAGTCTGATAGATCGTCGCGTACATCAAAGGAGGCTTGCGATCCTTTTTCCTTCGACTTAGCAGTCCCGAACCCGACCCGAAAAAGCCAACGCTGAAACCCTGGTAGAAGCGACACTATACGAAGAAACCCAATAACGTTAGACTTCGTCCCAGCTTTATCGATGGCATCCTTTCCCGCATTGCAGCCGCGGTTCCTTTTCCTGGGTAGAATAACAACAACGAATAAAAGAAAGAGGAAGAGACGCTGAAAAAATGCTGACGCTCTTCCATTAGCAGTCTTTGGCTTCGAGCGGTGCTTGATTCCGTTTCCATGAGCCTTTCACATCGTGTAAGCTTTCGCGACCCTCGAGCGAGCTTTATTCAACCCGCCCACGCGCGAGGAATGATTGAAAAAAAGCAAGACCAAGGGAAAAAAAGAGGTACAGAGTGAGAGGGTCAGAAGAGGAGAGGGGGGGGGGAGCCTCGTACATCTGTAAATAAAAACGTTTTCCAAATTCCAGCTTCTCAATTCTCATCACTTATTAGATCCAAGTATGTAAGTATGTATCAATCAATGCTCAATATTTCGATCAGAACAATAAAAACCTCCAATCATTGAATCTTCGCTGTGCGACTTTGTGAATCTGAACTGTCCGAAATTCATCGAGAATTTGGAAATAAGGTCAGTTTGCAAGTCGTGCACGTTTTGGAATTCGAAATCGAGCCTCGAGTGAAAACTTGATTCATTTACACGCTTTCTGAAATATGAAAGTGAGGGTAGGGGCTGAGTGACGGAGCTACTCGATGTAGAAAGAAACTCTCAGTGGATTAAAGTTAAATAAAATTCATTCGTTCATTCATCCCGCGCCACCAACACGATAAACCACTATGCTGCTTAATTGACATTTGAAAGGGGGATGACTGGCTTTCAACGGCACATATCAGTCGAATTAATACTTCGTCGAACAACTTTTGGTTTCGAGTTGACGTTCGTTGAAATGCAATGGCATCGCAGTCAGATCGATTCCGTCGATCGTGATAGAAAAAGGCTTCTCCCTCTTCATGACCGAATAAAACCTGAAAAATAACACCGACCGCCTCCCGTGAGCAAATATCTATTCGAGGGCAATTACTCCGTGGGCAACGTGTGACCGCCTCACTTATTGAGCTTCGAGGTCTATTAAGTCTTTCCGAGAGGGCAATAAAGTTAAACATCTCTGGCGTGTCGTTTGTCCCAAAGACTGGTGGAGAGCGGAGAAGGATGCGATGTTTGCGCTTTTCCAAGGATATACCTGCCAGCGTAATTGTGCAAGAATGAGCGATCTAACACTTGCAAGAACTATTTCCCCCATTTTGAAAGAGATCTTCGTAACGCAAAAAAAAAAAAAAAAAAAAAATAAAAAAACTATTTCATAAATAATTAACATACTATTATCGCGTATTGAAGTCAATGAAAAGTATCGATTCTGGGCCAATCAGACACGTTAAGCCATAAATGTGAAAATGGCATCTAAAATATGATTGTGTGATATTCAATTGGAAGACATACTGGAAAAAAAAAACAAATAAAGTGTCAAAGTTCATCCAAAACTTTGTAATTCCTACCTATAACGATTCGCGAAAAGGCATAGAAGAGAAATGGAAACGGGAAACGGGAGAGGGGAGAAAAGAAATTACATCGAGTCGGAACCGATCCATTGCAATAATTTATGTGATTCCCGATAAAGTTGGTCCGGAACTAGACGACTGACAATGGCCTACGCGGCCCGGCACCTTAAAACTTTGCCGATATTTTAGAGAGGTCGGCTATGCTTGCTCTACATCCTCGAGTTGCTTCCCGGGTGGGGTGGTGACCTTGTAACGTCTCTCCCGGGGGCTGTTTGCCACCCCTGGGGAGTTGCGGTCCGTGGTGTTGCCGGGGTTTCGAGGAACGGAGAGAGAGAGAGAGAGGGGGCGGGAAAAGAGGGACGAGAGGCACAAGGAGGAGAAATTCCAGTCAAATGCTGATGCCAGCGAGTTCGAAAAATCATTTTTTCTCACAACGCGAAATGTCGCGCTGACAGTGCGATGACGTATTCCTATATTGCAATACCAGCTTGAACATTGCTGTGATATTTCTGAAGTACTTCAACCTCTGTAAGGTTGTGGTAGTGCAGTAATGTGTATCTGGTCTGAATTATTTTTACCCTCGTAAAGTTGAATTTCTAATAATGTGTCTGCGATATATATGAAACTTTGAAAAGTTAAGGTACTGCAATGTTTCTGCAATATTTCAAATTTTTCGAAACTGCGCTGCTACAGTATTCGAAATATTTTGAAACTTACAAAATTGCGTTGCTACGATATTTCTCCAATATTTTATAGATTTGAGGTTACATCGCTACAACGTTTCTCCAATATTTCGAATTTATTAAGCTGCGTTGCTACAATGTTTTTACGATATTTTGACGATTTGAAATTACGTATCAGCAATGTTTCTGCAATACTTCGCACTTTTCAAGTTGCAATGCTGCAATGTATCCGAAATGTTTCAGGGGTTGCAAAATTACGTTGCTACAATGTTCCTGCGATATTTTACACATTTGAAGTTACGTCACTGCAATGTTTCTGCAATATTTGGTACTTTTCAAGTTGCGATGCTACACTGTATCAGAAATGTTTTAGAGCTTGCAAAATTACGTTGCTACACTGTTTCTGCGATTTTTTCACGATTTGAAGTTACGTCACTGTGCAAGGCTTCTGCAATATTTCACACTTTCAATATTGCGATGCTGCAATGTATCTGAAATGTTTCAGAGCTTGCAAAATTACGTTGCTACAATGTTCCGATGATTTGAAGTTACGTTGCTGTAATGTATCTGCGGTTTTTCTACCCAAGCAAAGTTGAGTTGCTGCAATGTTTCCGCAACATTGGCCGCGGTGTTAGATTCTCACTTCATCGTAAAAAGAAATTCAATATTCCAGCGTCAATCTCTTGGGAATTGACTCTTTAAGGTCCGTCGTCATTACGAAGGGAATTGGAAGCTAAGAACAGGAACAGGAGTTCATTAGGGAACGAGGACGCGCAGATCGTTCGTCTACGATGACCCATTACAGGGTGACACGGGGCGAGTGAATATCTAACAGAGGTGCACAGCAGATACCCGATAATTGATTGTTAACAGGGACGACGAACCCGAGCTCTGAAATTAGCTGAAAAATTTCCGGCTGGTGACGGGGAACCAAACAGATTCTGCAGGATCAGAATTGCTTTGGCTCGTAGCAAGACAATCAAATTACACCCCGGTGCACTCCTCAATTTCAATCCGAGAATTCGAGTTCCTGACCCATATTTCGCTACATGGTGACAACGGAGCAGCGCGATGCGTGCCTCACCCTTACTATTATACGCGATAGGGTAAATCCGGGAGAGTGAAGCGAACGAGCTATTCCTGTGGTGCCGGGGTCCTCGGTGTCCCAGAGAGAGATATATCGCTTCTTGGATAAACAAAAGAAGACAGAAGGGAAGAGAAATGACCCGCGGTGGGAAATCCGAATCGGGATCCCGTAATAGTCGTCCGTGAGTTGTACCCATGCCCCTGGAAAGCTTTGATTCGAATCAATGTTACACTACTAAAAGTATCCGAAGAAAATTCGAAGAAAAGAAATGCATTCCTCTTATTTCCTTTTATGAATATTCAAAAGAGAATTACTGTACTGACCTGAGAAAATGGCATCGTCAGTTTCCATTGACCGATTAATTTGCAATTACGAACAAAAAAAATTAGTGAATTGATAACCGCTTTCCAGATGCGTATCAGAGATCGGGAGCTCCGGGATAAGAAATGCACAATTGATCAAATGTTGTGAAAAACGCTTTGCGTTATAGGGATGACGTTCATCCTTGTAAGCTCAGGGAATCCGGCGGTATTCGAATTTAAGGGAGGACTTCACCCTCTGCAGGGTTTAATGACGGCGGAAAGCATCGCTTAGTATCAACGGCGACCCGGGAGTTGGTGGAATAATCCAATTCAAGTATCTTCGAAAACTCTCCCCATAAATTTCCTATCTCGTTAGTCGGTATTTATACGTCTCGCCCCGAATTCGATCTGATTATCATCTGGAGAATTGTCGGGTGGTATGACAAGTGAATTGATTAAAATTATTCTGGAAACCGTTGAAGCGGTGTTTACATCGCACTTTGAATCAAGAGATTGGAAAAACTATAGTTTGTATCGTTCGAAATTACGACACTGCATCGGCGGTGATGATCATTAATTAAGAGAGCGCCGGAAGCCTGATGAATATTAATACACGATTATTCATTTATTTATTTATTTATTCATCGATTTATTCTTCACAAAGTAACGAACCGCCACCTTGGAATGAGCGCTTTGAAGAACCGTGAACGCGAAAAAAGATGGACGCACTCCTGGCACAAAGAACCTCAAGTTCTAATTAGAGCGCGTCAAAAAATAATACGGAAATTCGAGAAGCCGGGTCAACGACTCGACGAGTCATCCGCAAATCAGATTACGCGAGTTTCCGTCTGTCTTTTGACGTCTGCAGTGACAGCTGTTGCCCGTTATAGTCCACCAATCAAATGACGCCGAGTGGTATTAAATGAATTTTGTGCTGATCTTACGAACGAAGTTATTTAAGTGGTCGGTATCATTTCTATGATAATGGATGGCGATTCGCAAAAACTAGCTTCGAAACAAACCGGCATTATTTCTCCAGAAGTGTAATTGAACCAAAAGTTCGTTCAATACTGAAAGAAACTCATGGAAATGTATTATTTTGAAGATGTCAAAATCTGATAGCGTGAAAAAGATTTTTACTACACTGTGAAGATCAGCGAAGTGAAAGATTTGAATGAGGTGCTTCAAACTTTTGTGAGAACGATTAGTTTATTACAGGATTTTCGATTTTACTGCGAATCGTTGGTGGAAAAATTCTGTGAGTGGATGCGGAATGGTGGTATGAAAATCTTTATGCGGACATAAGAGGACGAAGGAGTCTAAACTGGAGTTTAACCTCGTTCCGAGTCCATAAAACTGAGAGACGTTCGCAAGTCATGCATGCGGCCTGATCCCGCAAACGTAAACTAACCTCCATATTCGTCGAAGCGCGTGTCGAGCGGTTTCGCTCCGACGATTAACCCGAGTTTTGAATGTTTGGAATGTCGAGTAGCTGGCTGGCTGGTAAAATGCATCAAGTACACAAGCGGGTTACGTGACTCAGGCTTTTTCGAAGATGTTTCCTTTGCCAATTCCCTTCCAGGCATGACTTCCAGCTGAAATTCTTATTCTGAAGCACCTGGCAGAAGTCGAGGAAGCTTTCTTGTTTGCTCTCCGGTTCGCAAATTCCCATTTTTGGGACAATTCGTTCGTTCAAACTTTGCTTCATACAAGACGATAAAATCATCGAAGCTACTAAAACTCCGAGAACCCAATCAAGATTATATACTACCGGCTGATGAGCCAAGAAATGGCCGCTGGCCAAGTCGCGAAGCGATGTAATACCCATTAAAGTTCTATTCCCGACGTCGTATAATCGATTACTGTTACCACTCGCCATCTCTATAAAACCTGCAATCCTTTTTTCCCGTAAGCTAGTGCAGTATCGGGTATCGAGCACGGTACCTTTCCAGATACAAACTTGGTCCCTTCGATTACCAGACCATCTATGAAGTAGATCGACGAGTTATAGGAATGCACGGTTGGTCAAGAGTTTGATCACCTCTCATAAAATTGTTCAAATCAAATCTCTTCAAGGTGAAGGTGAACGGAGATCTTGTGGTCCAATTTAAATGTCGGTGATTTTTCACCCGAAATCCGATGAAACGTTTCACTCTGTAGGAATCATTGCCGCGTCGTTTTACCGTGTCTGTAGATCGACCGACGAATGACAATTCGAAGGAGGTCCTTTTTCATGGACTAGAGCTACCGCTGTAGCCTGACGAAGTGCCGCCATCGCTCTTTTCAGGCTTTTTCTGAAACTCCATGGGCGTGGTCGAGTTTAAACCCGAATCCGAGTCTTGAAGCAAACGATGAATTTCAATATCACCCTGAAAATGTGTCGCGAAATAATGAAGCCCGTCATGCTTCACAGACCATTCTGGACTATGTTGCGACACAGTTTAACCCTAAATTCGCACAAATGAGAATGGCAGAGCGACATTTTGGTTTGGGTATCAGGCAATTTCCCTAGCCGGACAGTAGAGTATGGATTTCGATCGGAATCTGTACATATTTTTATCCTGACGTCCACCATGTTGAATCAAGCATTTAAAATTTTGAAATACAGACTATATGCCAAAACAAGACGCGAAAGATGTTGAGAAGTGAAATTAAAAAGGAATAAAGAACCGTAGGCACGAGCTCAAGATTGGACTCTTAGCCCAGTTTTTTAAAATCCCTTGCCTTCTTCATCTTCTCTGTATAAGATATACAGTGTAGAAATAACGTGAAGTAAAAACGGTAGCGACTAAACCAAACCAAATAGTAGCAGGTCGTCGTCGTCGTCGTTTCATCCCCGAGGGGTCGCGCACTTTGAGAGGGTTGAGGTGCTTGACTGTAGGAAACTGAGTGTCTGCAGGTCTCTCGCCGCGGAAGAAACCACTCGCCAAACAAGACCCACAAACCGGGATGAGAGGGAACGACGCCTCCGAGACAAAGCAAACAATTAGGGGTTGACACTGCGGCCGGGGGCCAACGGGGGTGGAAAAAGACACGAGGAACGACGCCGAGTGTCCCAGAAACAGATTGTATCAAATGTCGCAGACCTCATCCGTCTAGACGTGGAATAGAATCCTTAAGTTTTGAAAATTGTGGAAACACTTGATAAGAAAGACGACGCGTAAAAGTCTCGCAAACTCTTCACGACGTTTCAAATTTCTTTTCGCTCGTGAAACGAAGCGTTTCTGTAATTCGACTATCGAAAAATCAAGTTGGAGTATCAGTTGAATTATCGAAAACAACCAAAATCGCAGATTCAATATGGTGGTCATCGAAATGAATTATGTACTGTCCGATTTTCATGAAAATTATACATAGGTACGTCAAGGTTTTTAATATCACTGAACTAAAAATTGACTTGCGAATGTTGGGTTCAAAATTATAATTCCAATACAGCGGACATCGAAAGAAAAGTGTAAAAGTGTAACATCTAAATTTCAAATTTTGGAATAGCAGATATAAGCTGACGGACATTGACACATAAAAATTATTCAATTTTCATGAAATGTTGTAATATGAACATGCTGGGACAAAAAAGCAAACTTCCAAGTTTGAAGTGAACTTTAATTCTGGCTAAACATAAAAAAAAAAAGAATAAAAAATGGAGGCACACAGTCACAACACTATGATCACAATGCACTTTGCTGACTCGAGGTGTCTGCAGGGGAGTCAATGTGATTGCCTGAAGAGAGGGTTCCTTGGGGTGATAGCTGATTACACTATATGGAACGAAACTCTATGGGGCTGAAATGAAAGCATGCTGTGAAGCGTGCGAGTTTCTCCCATTTTTGCGATTCTCAAATTACGAAGTGGAAAAAGGGAAGAAGATAGTACTGTGGAAAAAACACCCTTCGAAAATGAAAATGCCATCGACTTTGTGTTTCCGTTTCACGGCTCAGTTGTGAAGAATTTTTATGGTCCTCGAGTTTACGATAAGCATTGCACGAAACTAACGAAAACTACAGTCAGTAATTTACACAGAGGGATGACTTTACGGGGGCGAAGTTTTCATGTAATCGACAATCGTGTCTGCTTTTTTAAATAGCTATTATTTGGAAACTGAGATACCTCTTTCAGTCTCTGCAAAGCTGAATATGAAGGACATCAAGGAAGCGAAGTTTATTGACAATGAGGAACGAAATAAAATTATCAAAAAGTGACAGCTGCCGTGGAAATATCAGGCAAAAAGAAAAGGAGGGGGTTTAAAATTGGTGCAAGAGAAAGGAAAAGAGAAAAAAGGTGAAAATAAGTAAGAAAACGTGAAGGGTCAAAGGGTGAGCGTGGCGTTTGGTTTCTCTGCACCGCCGGAAGGGTCGCCGACGAATTGACGATAAACTGGGACAAACCCTCGCCGCGGAAAACAAGTCAGCCTGACTTTTATTGACGTTCGATTATGAGCTGGAGTGAATGAATACCTAACTTTGGAAAACGAAACATGAAAGTAACGAGTCAATGCCCAATTTAAGATTGAAGGGAACTGAAAGTTTTACTAATTTATATTTTTTCGCAATACGGAATGAGGACTCCTGAATAATTTATCTGAGGTTCACTGGAGGATCTGAAAAACATTGTATGATCTTCGAATTTTTGAAACCCTCAAATTTGTAGTAAAATATTACACTCAGAAATTTTGGCGAAATTAGATAACCATTAGATTTAAAATAATCGATTTTTGAGGAAGTATGAATGTTTTCCGAATCATAACTGATGAAAATCGCAAGGACAGGAAAAATGCTTATTTTGACGAAAACATTGTGCACTTGATCTTATTCAAAAGTTGACTCTGGATGGCATATCCTTAAAAAATCCTGGATGATTTTCTAAATTGGTAATTTGGTGAACGAATCCCAAAATTTTATTACAAGATCGTGCTTTTGAATTCTTACAAAACTTGTTAGAAAACACTTAAAACCAGATGATGAACTTCATTTTCTTCTTTCTGGCAGCCCTGGTATAAGTGAGTATTCTGGAAGATTCTTAGTCTTCAAAATTTCACGAAAATTTGTTAAGAAAAAATAAATGACCATCAATTTCTCGAAATATATCACAAAATTTTCATCGGAATTTGATTAAAAAAAATTTTTACCGAAATCGTTTGAAAAAAGAAAATTGTTCACACAGTCCTAAAAGTCTACTAAATTCATCACTTATTTTTTTTTTTTTTTTTTCAAATTTCGGTGAAATACCACCAATGCCAAACAATTTCCTACATACGTTTTTCCCAATATTCACGAAGCGTTTGAATTTCTAGAGCCTTTTCTAAAAGGTTTACATACAAAAAGTAAAGTTCGTGTAATTTTTGACAAATTGAGCGCGTGTTTTCACAGTTCTTTGGCTGTTATTCGGAAAAATTTGAAAAAATAATCAGATGAAAATATTTCCACAAGGCTTGTTTTTGTCCAACCATTTATCGGAGCATCGCTTTCTGACCGAATCCTTTTGTAAGGGTAAAAAAGGGGATAAAATTGAAGAAAAGAACGGATAAGATCACAGGCTGAATTCTTGATTTTCCGATTATTGTTTCGGGCTTGAGACCCTCCGTTACCAGAAACACGACGTGCGATTTCACGGCGTGTTGGCCCGACGAACGTCACTGAGACGAACGAACCCATGGATGGGGTTATGGGGTGGGAATCCTGAGCGCCAAGTCACCCGCGTGGCTTCACATGACACTCGCTTGCTCGTTCCAGGATATCCGATTTCATACAAGCGACGCCGGCTCGTCTTGAGAAGATTCGGTGAAATTTGCCTGCTCGAGTTTGTACACAGTGATAAAAAAAAAAAAAAAAATTGTCATACTCGAAGGTATAACAAGTCATTCTCAACCTCCTGATTCTATTAAGGGAAGTACCCGAAGCGAACATCGTAGATTTTCTTCATTCCCGTTGGTTTATGTAAATAAAACAACTCGGTAACTGGTGGAAAATTAAATGAAAGACGTTTATTTTTACCGTTACAGAGAGCTGGTATTTATCACTCGGCGTCACAGAGCAGCCATATTAATTTGTATATGGATCCGTCATATGGAAGATCTAGCCGAGCAAAGTTGCATATCGAATCTATCGATCCATGCGCCATCTACCGGTATCAGAGAAGTGGCGTGTTGGCCCGCGTAATTTAAAAGCAAGTTTTCAGATTGCTTGTAATTTTACTTCTTGAGATTTAACTATTCTGTTATAAGCTGTAGTTTTTAGTACAAGAAAAAATATCGAATACGTATTTTTCCCATGTTAATTCGATTGTTTAAGGGATAAAAATCTCCGCTAAAGTTTATTCCCAAATATAATTTTTTTTACGATGTCCCCACCATAATGTAAAATGTTTTGATGAAACCAATTCGACATTATTCGCTATCAACGGATGACGATCCTCGCAGTTTTGTTACCCTCGTTAGTCTCATTCCATATTTGCTGGGGGTAAACTTTTGGGATGGTTTTTCCCTATTGAACTAACGAATTAGCACGTCAAACGAATACGTGTCTTAAAAATTTTGATTCGTTGCAAAATATCACAGAATGAAGAAAATCTTCAAGGTATACTTCGGGTGCTTTTCTTAACAGTGAAATATTTGTGAGTAAAAAAATAAAAATTCGTGAGACTTTTCCTTAATTCTTATATATCACACCTTGATTTTTTTGTGAAACTTGTCGCTTAATAACAGCAGATAGGCAACTGATGATACAATTTGAAGTTCTAAGCACTTGTCTGCTGGCACTGAGCGGTAAGTTTCACAGAAAATTCTTGGATTTATGCTTCTCGACGAAAGGAACGTGTTTTAGATTGCTGAATCTAAATGTGAATTCAGACACTCAAAATTCTAAATTACCGATCCAATATCTCGGACTAAAATTTAATAAAATATTTTGATTCCAATGTACATTGATATCTCATGTTTTTCGAAATTATCGGATTTTTAAAAGTCGGAATCGCAAATCCAATGTTGTAGAACAAAATCAGATTGAGTTTTTGATTTTAAATAAAAATTAATGACTTATAGTTTGGAAGGTTAATGAATTCGAATTCGATATCAGATTCTACAAATTTAAACTGTGAATCCAATGAAGTAGACCAAAGTCCAAAAAATAATATTTGAGTTCGAATAAAAATTGGTATCTTATGGTTTTTAACTCGTTGTATCTGATTCTGGTAATCAAATATTAAAAATACACCATTGCTTCCAATGAAGGGGATTGAAATCCAAAAAAATATAGTATTCACTATTTTAATGCTTGCAAATTTAATTCCAAATTCGGTTTCAACGAACAGGGTATCTATGTGATACCAATTTTCGATAAATCCGAATACTTTTTGACATTGTGGTCTACTATATTGGGTTCACCACTTTGAATTTTGAAATTAGAATCTGAGATTTGAATCGAGCGACCTCAAATTGAAAATACAGCTCATGAAAACTCTTCTTTTAGCCACAAAATGTTAAAAATTTTGAAATTGTTTACTCCAGTTGAAACAATTTTCTTTTATTCACAGGACAAAAATAATTTTTCTCGCTCTCGTGAAAATATTCAACAAGATAGAGAAAAATCAATCATTAGGTAAATGGGAAAAAACTTTATTTGAAGGAATCAACATCAATTATTCCGCCCAATTTAATATTTAAAGAGTTAGACACATATTGCCAGGTGAAACCGGCTGAATATTTCATTTACAGCCAGTAATGAATTAACTTCATCAGATCAATTGGAATTTTCTCAGTCGAACTGAATAATTTTTCAGTTGATAGTTCAAATCTGTAAACATCACTTGCGACGGGATGATATTGAGTTAAAACTTGGTTGTTTGATTAGATTCATTACATGATATGAAATGAACTTTCATTGTCGTAGTGAATTTTATACAGCAATAATCCTTGATCTTAGTATCAATTTTCGCGATTTCACCACGTTCGGCATAATTTTCTTTCCTAAGTTATAAATCAAAGACTTCAAGCTCGCCTTGGCGGTTTAAACTTTGAAAATATTCCCATTACAGAATTGCGTATCGACGGGTATTTATGGGATTAGCGAGAAGCGAGCACCACGCAGCTGCGCTAAACTGTGCTTTAATTACTTTCCTTATGAAAAAAAAATCTATGAAGAAGAAAGAAAATAAAAAGAAGGGCCAGTAGCAGCTGGATATTTCTCAATAATTTATAACCAACCGCGCTGGTACAACGCGGGTCAAGAACTGGAATTGAACTAGGAGTGAAAACATCCTGTGCAGGAAGAGGAAACAGTGCTGGTCAAACCACCCTGCAAGTTGCATGAAAGACCGATGCGACTGGGACAAAGTTGAAAAAACTCGAAATCGTTTATAAGGTGAGAATATTTCTCGTAAATCAAACTAATAAAATTTTGAATCAAGTTCAACAACCGATGAAAATTATTAAAGGTAATATTTGGTTGAAAATGTTTAAAAATTCATGGCAGCGATCAAAAGAGCTGCGTTAAAAAATATTCCAAACCAGATTACTTCTGATATTTTTGATGAAATTTCATCGAAGTTACTTCTTGAAAGTTGATTACACCGACGAGAAAATTTAAACAAAACTGTAATCAAATTTTTCCGTCATTCTTCAAACGTCAAAGATGAGAACATTCGCGGTGTCAATAAAAGTTCACACCAATCAGTGTGAAATTAAACATCATCGGTATAAATCATTAGATTCGTGACACCAGATGGTCTTAAAAACAACACCAGAATAGTGTGAATTTCTATAGAATATTTTCGGTGTTACATTCAACGCCGCATTTCTAACAGTGTAACAATTTTTTTTATCATTTCTATAGTCGACCTTGATTATACAAATTTATACGTTCTGTGGCTAAATGAAAAACTATTTCATCTTCTGTATTATTTTTCAAATACCATGAATTGAGAAGCAGTGCTGAGTTCTTTTACTTTCATATTGCTCAGATCCGGTAGTAAGAATTTCAAATTTTCAGAAACATTAATTGGGTTATAGGTTTCTGTTGGAAATGCCGTTACCGACAATACCGACAGGAATATTATTTAAATACATAGCCACTATAGTTAGACATAAAGTTGCGTTTTGTATAGTTCATGGTTTTTGTGGTGTGTTGATAGCGTCCCTTGTGTGCGAAGACACGCCGAGCTTCTTTCGTAACAATAGAGAACAAATATTTATGTTTCAAGAATACGTAGAAGTTTCTTTTCTACTTCCAACCTCCCTCACGGTTTCTTTATTAAAATGCACAATTGAAAAGGTGAAAAATAATTTAATTGTGTCGTGAAGAGGGTCGTTGCTTGGAAAATCGAAACACGTTGCAGCGAGATTTTAGCAATTATCCATTGTCCTCGTAATTCGAAACGATGCAACGACGCTGCCGCGTCGGGTCGAATTCGCCGTTGAATTTTATGAGAGCCCGGAAGGATGAACTATAATACGGTTTACGTCGTTTCTTGTTAAAAGTTGCGAGGTCACGCCGGCAATAAGGATGAATAAAACTGGCGTCGAACACGACGATGCATAACTTTAAAAATTTGCTCCAATGGAATTGAGTTACAGTTTCACCGACTAACTTTCAACATTTTCAGTGCGATTCCATCCGAGATTTCATGCCAGCTTTTTTACCGCCTTCTCTTCTTATCTCCAGCCTACGATTGAATTTGAAAATTGTCAATTTGTCCCAAAATTACTCTTTCAATAAACCTCACCTCTTTTCGCCTGATTTCAGATTAATCAATCGCAATGAGCGTAATCGAGAAATGGAATAAATTTATAATTACTGAAAGCGATTTTCAATTCTTTTCATCTTTAGGTTTAACAGTTTTCCCAAAAAGACATTCTGAAATATGCTAGTTCCAATATTATGCAAGTTAAATTCGTCGAAGGATTTATTTAGCCAACAATTCCTAGCTTTCAACGATTCGAAAAGGTTCTTCCAAATGATAACACATTATGACAGATACCGGTTGTAAAAATTTATGAGCAAGCGGACCTTGAATGTCTCAGATAAAAATTTCTCCCGACTTTTACTGGATTTTTTATGAATACTTAAGATAACTTTTAGTTCAGTGAATCTCTTCACTATGGAAAATCAACGTGAATATTGGGACTTGACATAACTGGAAAAAATCAGCCGAATGGAATTGGTTGGCAAATAATCGATAGTTTATGTTAATATTATTACAACGTAGTCACGCATTTTTTATTTAATGAATTATTATATTCGTAAGCTAAGAAGATCTCTCGAAATATAAATAAATGAAAAATGCTGGAATTATAAACAAGAGCTCAAGTATTGATATTTGATTCTTAATCCGTAGAAAAATGGCGATAAATTCAGATCTATTGGATTTCACTCTCCAACGGCTTATTTTGTTCAGAGGACAATTTTCTACAAAAGCACTGAATTACTTTCTTTTTCACCATCGTTGAATATTCAGTTCTCCAACATTGCAGTGATGTACATTATTATTCACTAGTGGCAAATTGAATCGACTACTAAAAAAGAAAGAAAATCTGTTTCACATTTACTGATTTTGTAGGACATACTTTTCTCAATAAAATGAGCTATCTTAGAGCGGAGTCCAAGAGATGTACTAGACTTTTGAAAATTTTGAAGCGATTGAAAATAGAGAAAAGGTATCTAAGCTTTTGTTTACGATTACAGAATTTTCTATTTTTGTATTTTTGAAGAAATCTTCATACCTTACGAATACAATGATTCGATAAATACTCAATGTACGACGATCTCGTAATGAAATGATGAAAGGTATCAGTTTTCGATCAACCAATCTGGTTAACTATGCGTGGCGGTAAAAGGGACCGAAGAGTGGTTAAAACTTTGAGGGGACGAGAAATAATCGGAAGCCTGTGCGTGATAAAAATTGAGCGATTCCCGCAAGCGGAAATGTTTGCGAAGGGATGACGCAGAGACGGAGATTCGAAAAGTTTGGAAACCCTTCCGGGAGTTCGACGAGAAGAAATCGAATTCACGCATCGCAACGTGGTGCTTTGGTAGAATTAAAAACCTCTCGCTAGAAGTTTTTAATCCCGACCGCATCTCGGTGACCCTGAAGTTCGAAAGCTCTTAATCTAAAGACGCTTTAATCCTGCCCGGCTCACCGGAACTCGCCAAGAGACTCACTCGCCGTGATAATTTAATGGCGTACGAACGGGAAAACGAATGTGAGAGTCGGTGTACCCTTTCTCGCTAAAAACGTACATCGACGATTCTACCTTCGACGAAATTTTTTACGTCGTATGCGATAAAAACCTCAGAGGTATTCCCGCAAAATAACTGAACTTCTTCAGTCAATCGTCAACTATTTTCCTGAGTAAAATGTGATTTTTTAAAGTGGTTAGTAAAGTGTGAAGGCTTTACCACTCATGGATTTAATGTACACCTGATTTCAAAATTACAAAGGTTTCAAAACATTTCAAGGATTATCAAAAGATTTAAAAAGATTTCCAAAGATTACAGAGATTTCAGATGATTTCAAATATTTCGAAGGTTTTCAGAATTTCGATATATTTCAGACGATTTCAGTGGGTTTCAAAAGTTTTAAACAGATTTCAAAGACTTAAAGAGATTTATAATGATTTTGTACGGTTTCAGAAGATTTCTCAGGATCTCAAAGGGTGTAAATGATTTCAAGAGATTTCTAATGATCTCAGGCGATTTCAAAAGATTTAAAAAATTACAGAAGACTTTCAGAATTTCTAAGGATTTTAGAAGATTGTAAATGATTTCAAGAGATTTCTAAGGATTTCAGAAGATTTCAGAATATTTTCAAGATTCCAAACGGTTTCAAAAGATTTCAAGGAATATCGGTGGATTGTAAGAGATTTCAGCAAATTTCAGAGGATTTCAAGAGAAATTTCATAAACTACAAAATATTTCCAAAGATTTCAAAGATTTCAAGAGACTTCACAAGAGTCACGGAATGGTGTACACCAGATTTCAAGAGTGATCAACACTTCAGCAAAGTTTTAGCGAATTTTTGAACAAATCGAGACAAAAATCAATGAACCATAAAATGTAAAAAAATGTAGTGATTATCGAACGTGGTAGGCTAGAAGTTGTGTAGTATGTATATGAAGGTGGTCCTTACTTAAAGTGTTGACGAATTTTTTCAGGTTCTTATCTCACCTCCTTATACTGCCCTGCGAGACTTTTGTTTCGCCGTGAGAATAACTTGAGATTTATGGGATAATTTTACACTTTATTTTATTTCTACAGAAATTTTGATGGGAAAAATCTGAATCAAACGGGGATTTCTCAAGTCGCGTGTTTAATGGCACAAGGCCGTAACAAAATTGATTTTACCCTGAATATTACGCCAGATACAATATTTTCAAATTATTCTGGAACATTCTGTTGATTGTAAATTTTCAAAATATAACACAGAATTTCAGTGATATTCCTTCGTAACATATCAAATTTCATGAGTTTTTTTTTTTCAATCAAAACTATTCACCAGGTTTCCGTGCGAATTCCCAGTTTGAGGTTAAGAGGAAAAGAGGAATTAATCGATATTCCGCACGTGCCTCGAACCTTGATTACTTCTAAATAAACCCTCTCATACCTTTGTACCAATTGCGTCTGTAAGATTTATTCGACCCTTGAATTGGCAGGACTTATGAAGCTTGGGAACTTACCTGAAACAAACGTAAAACAATTCATTAGTATTATAGCTTTGTAACCAAAGAGTCTTATAATAATCCAGGTATTCATGTATCAACTTCAAAAATTTAATTGTTTGTCCACCAAATTCCATTCTGTTTAATCGGTTCTCTATTTTTTTTTCTTAATTTAGTTGACAAATCAGCCTACGGTCAAAACTCAAGAAGAAAACAAGAACGAATTTGAAAGGTCTCGTTGAAACGGTAATAGATTCAGAGTCCCATTGTGTAAGAATTTTTCTACTTGTAATAATAATAAAATTGTTCAAATATTCCAACCTGTTTTTGACTAACTTATTTGTTATCGTTTCTAGATTTGAAATAATTTCGAATTTCGAATGAATCGTTGTCAATGGATTCAGGCATAATTATAAGATTTCCATTTTAAAATAGCTCGTGAATTGACTTTCTGTCTTTTCGTAGCGTTGAAAGAAGTGTATAGAAAGGTGAAAAATATGTCGCACCAGCTGATTGATGGAATGAATTGATATACAGATGAAAATAGAAGACGAGATCTGAGAAATCTCATGTCAATTCTGTCCTCTATTTATTTTCCTGGGTCTTTGAATATGGCGGATAGTTTATCTTGCCACGAATCTTCATACGACGTCAAAGAAAGCTTTTGCTCAAAGAGTCGCGTGTCATTTCGCCCCAAGGATGAGATCCGAGACGTAGTCGTGGTCACCGCATACTCCCGCGGCAGATACTTCAAACGCATCAAGTTTCTATTCAAATCTTAGAGGCGGCAGTGGTTTGGTTTTCGGAGATGGAGACGCGGCGACATCGTCGTTCTGCGTAGATCAAAGATCTCCCTTACTCTTGAAGCCACAAGGGGATTGAAACGAGCTTTGCGTATAATCATTCTATACCCAATGTTCTCGTCGAAAGAAAGTCGAGAGGGAAAATTAACAACGAAGAAATTCAGCATTCAAGAATGGATCCAAGAATCGGTCGGACTGCTTTACCATCAGCTGATTACTTATCGGCGGTTGGAAATGAAGGAATTGATTAATCGGAAAATACTTCAGTGGCGCAACGGTTGAAAGATTATTCGATATTGAATTAAATTCTTCAGGATGTCGGTTGCGTTTTTCATGAAAATCGATACCAGACAAACTTCTGGTTCTATTTTTGTGAAAATCTGTAATACGTAGAATTAGGGTTTCAGAATTCACGTAATATAGATTTCACGTTATTTCCGCATAGAAAAAGTTTCAAGGATTCAATCAAAATTTAGGCTATGCCTCTCTCCACGTTATCTAGGAAACTGAAATTCTTCGTTTTTTGCGTGAACAATAAAAGTTTCATGATTACATCTGAATCGAGGTTATTAATTTGCGATGACTGGTAAAAACAGAAAGCTCGAAGTTGTAAAAAAAAATTCTGACGTCCAAGTTGTGGTAATCATCCTCTCCCATCGAAAAGAAATCGTCGAGCTGGTGACATATGATCCTTTCCAACAATCGCGTTTATTATTAGTTTTTTAATGATCGAATAATCTAGAAACACTTAAAATATCATTCACCCTCGAAAACGTCAAGTGTTTTCCGGATATTCAAAAACATCATTCCCTTTTCGATAAGAATCTATTCTTTCCAAAATTTGTTTAGAAATATTCGGAAGAAATCACTTCCCCGCAAAAATGTGTTGTGAAATATTTAAACAGGATGCTTCTTGTGGAAAAAAGTATTTTAAAAATAGTCGCAAACGAACCCTTCTCTCCGAATTTCAGAGTAACTCAGTAAATATCGAGCGAGGGGAGAATGTGATAATCCGGAAAATGCAATTTCCTTTTTACGCGGTGTGACCGACGACGGTATTGGAGAATCACAAGCAAGCGTGGAGTGTGTGTTGGACTCTGAAGTACACATAACGCAATTTTTATCCTCGTTTTTTCATATCCCAGCGTCCTTTCACCCCCTTGGAGAAAATTGGCGAGGGGTGTGTAATAAACGGGAGAAGAAGGACGGGGGTAACGGTTATGACTGTAAATTGAGAACGGACTCTTTAATCTTTCGGTAAATTTGCTGGATTTCAATTTACAGGAAAGAATGCCGAGGGGTGGAACGGCGGCATCGATAATCACGATTCCCTCGCAGCAGCCTCCAGAAATAAAATCAATAGCAATCGACTCGATGCTCAGGGTCAGGGGGCGAAGGGATGCAGATCATGATCGGGATCAGGATCAGGATCAGAGGCCGGACGTATGTTGGATTTCCCCATCGGGTCGTACGTTTCGGACTCTCACCCTGAGGGGAACTGCATCCATTAACGTCCATGCCGGAAGGGAGCGGCGGAATTTGTATGAATGAAAAGTTGCGGATTTCAATTGATGAATAGCCGTCCACCTGCAGGGTTGCATATTCGATGTTGCAGAAGTAACTCCGTGCGAGGGCGTCATATCGATTTTACCCAACAGTTTCATTACTTACCATGAGAACGAAACACAATTTAGAAAGTCAGGTGTGTCTATCATCCGCATATAATATATATATATATATATATATATGCTCTTAAGCTTTCGTACCAAGCAGATACGTTAACCCATGTTTTCTTACAAGATATGAAAATTTTTCATTATTTTTCACTCAGTCAAAGGGGGCAGCCCCACGTCGTTTCATCTTTGCCCATCAAGCTCACGCTCAATCTGGTTTCGAAGGTTCTTCATTTCCGGACACTCCCCACCATTTCCGATTAATCTGTTCGAAATATCGCGACCAAAACTTTATTATACATATCAGGCTGCGGGGAACGTTTAAGATTCTATGATACGTGGTTTTTTTCACACCAGTTGTTATTCATGGAATTATCAACGTTTTCGGACATGATTTTTAAAACGTCGCCTTGAGAATTCGAAGAACTAACAGGAATTTAAAAACTTACAATTAGCTATATTATATAATTTGTATCAAAATCAAGAGTTTCAAACGCTTGCAGGATATTCTAACTCAATCGATTTGGTTCTTTCTAATTGATTTAGAAATAAGAAGTTTCGCTTTTGCGCAACAATTGACAAAAGTCACTACCTAAAATCGTTATCCAAGACGTTTGCAGACTCATTTCACTCTGTCAAATCAGAACAATGCAAAATTAGTCACAGAAAAACCCCAACAATTGTGATATTGAACATCTTTCTTTGTTTCTATCTTTTCCCGGACAATATTTTGAATGGTTAATACGAATTATTTTGTATGCAGGATGAAATATTTCCACACAAGTTAAAACTTTCAAAAACTAGTGTAGATCTGACAGTTTGATTCAAAGATCTCATTGGATTTTGAAATTGCTATTGGTGTTGAACAAGTCGTAGGTAAACAAATGCGTGTTTATTTCTCAGAATGCTCAAAAAATGGATTTCTGATTATTCCTTTACAGGAACCTTAACTTACATCAATCAGATTGCGTATTTCTGTAATTCACGTATTGTTCTCGAGCTGTCCGAACAAAGCTCTGTCAACAAAAACTTTCCAGAAGAACCGTGAAATGCCTCACAAAGAAGAACCTACAGGAAATTCAACTGTTGGATATGTAAATAAGAAGAAAGATTGACGGACTGAGTCGAGAAACTGACGCCAGACTGAGTGTACAGTCGAATGATCACAAGAACTTAGAACAGTTTGGCCAAATTCCAAACCCGTTCTCTTTTAGCGCATTCCAAATCATTGGGTACTATTAGTCGTAGAAGCGGAGCAAACCTTTTTATAAACCAAGTATAAAGCTACACCGCGGTTTTTATTTTAGAATAAAATCTCATGCTCGTTCGAGCTCAAGCACAAAAAAAAAAAAAATGTTGCAATCATCCAGACCACACGATATTTAATCCTGGAAATTTGTTTTACACCCCCCCCCCCCCAAACAGCTCAATTCAGATCTCATTGCTGCAGTCGTGATCACGAAATATCGAAAAAACTGTATATGAAGAAAATAAATTTGGACCCTTTAGAATATTTGAAGTCAATTTGTTTCAATGAAATGGAAAGATATTAAATCAGCTTCAGTTCGATGTTTGGAGCCTCGATTTAATCATTATTGTGGTATTCGAAAAGTTCATTCGCCATACCATACTGATGGCACGATTCAAGATCTAGTAAGTATGAAAACGTCACTTTTCTTTTGCCAAACCAATTATTTCAAACCGCTGCAAGTGCAATTCTTCTTGAGACGTGTACCGAATCTCGTGATAAACTGGTTCAGGACAAGTAGCAGGGAACAGCCAATTAGGCAAGCGAGAAGAGAATAATATATAACTGAAACCGAAAAGAAAGGATGTCACGTCAGGGACAGTTTTAATTAAGAACTTCAACGGAATTTGCGAAATCCGAGAGCTCAGCCTTTTTCCTCGTCTCCGGCACCTTTCTGTGAAGTCGACCTGCAGGATGTTGCCAGCGATTCGTGTCACCGGTAGGCTTATTAGTTTTGCCCCCAGCTGTATAATGCCGCCACAGCAACCAAGCTTCGACTAAGCTTCTGCGGCATTAGAGAAGTGGCCGAGTAATCTTATTCTGCAGAGGGGACCCGGAATTAAGGCTCGGTCGGATCCTTCGAGCGGAGGAGCTTTAAAGTGATCTCAGGACACCATCAAAATTTCTCACCGTCGCGCAAATTCTAACTTCTCATGTGAACGGAAAACAGTTCTTGTGCCTTATATAATTTTCCTAACCAACTGCAGATAGTTGGAAAGAAAACTACGCGCGCAAAGCACTCCTTTAATTTCACTTTTATCCTGCCTGGTTCTTCTTCTTCATCCTCTCCCTAAATAAGGGATGTCTAATCCCCAGATTCTGCACCCCACAATTCTTGATTCCCCTCGCCTTACCTATTTCTCCTTGTTTTATTCCTCCTCAGGATTACCTTCAGAAAAAAAAAACGGCAGACACGAACTCTTGTCGAGTCACTCAAACAGAAGATAGCACGACTCACGATTCTTGCAGTATAACAGAGATCCTGATATTTCTCGATCATCAAGACCAACCTACTCATTGGCAACTTCAAAAATGACATAAGGGTCACAGGTGACTGCAACACCTTCGCATCTTCGAGAATGATGCACGCATGCATCAAATTCGCGAAACCACAACCACTCAGAGGATCCATTGAGGACCAAGACCAACCTACTCATTGGCAACTTCAAAAATGACACAAGGGTCACAGGTGACTGCAACACCTTCGCGTCTTCGAGAATGATGCACGCATGCATCAAATTCGCGAAACCACAACCACTCAGAGGATCCATTGAGGATCCCCGTCGGACAATGGTGGGTCTGAGGGGTTTCCTGGGGTGATATTAGCAAGCGAGACCACGGCTAGCTGGAGGCATTGAAGCGTGTTCGTGCCCGCCGCTCAGGTCTGGCCAGACGCGTGAGCTTATTCAACGATCCGGTAGTAGGAAATGCAATGGGTGGGCTAGTGCATTCATTTGGTAATCCCTGTATGCGCTTTGCTCCAGTCAGTGCTTCGCGACACCAATGAATTCGAGAGGCTTGTCGACTGGACTTTCGAACCTGAATGAACCCTGCTGCTAACTAACACACTATGACCTCATGGTCAACACAATGTTCAGGTCAGTTGTAGAATTAATATCGTTTTTGTATGTCGGGGATAGTGATAAACTTTGACTTGAGTAATGCTGTATAGTAAACGTGCTTACAATATTAAAGTCAGACCAAATCGACAATGGGAAAATGATTTGCTCGAAATAATTGAGTCACGACAAAGTGTCGAGTGAAGTTTTTAACTATATATTTACGATTTTTCTGTCATCACTTTAGCAAATGTTGTGAAGTCGATTTGCTTATAACATGAAAAGCAGTTCAAAAAGAGAACGGAAAATTCTTTTCTTTTTTAATATAATCAAAACAGGATACATTTTTGGTTGTACTTTTCTTTGAATACATGATTCCAGGCTGTTCGAGATCGTGAAATATGTGTTGCACGGCCATGAACAGAGAAGCAGTAAATTGAATCGAATGAAATGATTTCTCAACCTCGGATCGTATTGAAATTTATTGCACGAGGTATACATTTAGGGGCCTTTGATGAATAGAAATCCCGACTCAAGGGATCATGAGTGAAGCCAGAAAGCACCCCGCGAGCTTGGCGACTGTGGGTGAGAGTTCGGAAGGCCGTCGGTTGAAGGCAGAGGGTTGGTTCAAGTGTTCCCGCATGTCGCTATACAGTTTGGAGTATTTAATAGCCGAGGGTAGGTCGTAGATCTAGACCGGAGTAAGTTTAGCCATCGGAATCGCATTAGCATCGCGGGGCAGTTTCCTCTCTCTGAATTATTTACTACTGTGCACAACCTACGATGATTGAGAATCTCGCAACAAAAACGGATAGATATGGTTTATGAATTCCGTTCAGGAAAATCGAAATTTTTCAAGATCGCCTCAATTGTTGTAAAGCTCAACACCGTGACTTAAAGAGCTGAGTGGAAAAGGGAAAGGAAAGAGTTTCGGTAACTGCGTACTTTTTTCGCGCTCAAGTTTGGAAAAGCACTCTGGCTTTGCTCTGACTCCGGGTCCATTCATTTCTATATCTTTAAGAGCGAGTTTCTCTTTCCTGGGACCATTTTTCAATTTTAAATTGGTGAGTCGGACAGTCCCATGTTTTTTGGTTCCATTCTTTCTTACTCTTATTCAAGTGTCATCCGACCACTTAGTTCCTGGTACCAGTATTCATTCCAAACTTCCGCCGAGCTCTCTCGCCTAACAAAGTGATCCAACAATGCGGCACTTTGCTTCTTCTTTCTTCTTCTTTCGAGAACTGACACAACGAGAGGCGATGACAATGAGAAGACAGTGAAAGAGGGAACTTGACGTATGAGATTGCAATCGGATTGTGGATTTTTCTCCGGGACAGAGATATCCCGAGAAATGAATAATCAATCGAAAGGAAGCATCGATCGGCCATTACTGCTGAAGAGGTCATGATTTATCTAGATAATAACACAGAAAATAAGGGAAGAAAAATAAAGATGATCAATATTTTATCTACGATCAGCGCTACCAACTGTCAGTATCAGGGCTGAGGACTTTTCACAAAAGACCTCTTCAAATGATTGTATCTGTTCTGAAACAATGCCACACTGCACCTTTGGCGTACGATGAGCAGCGAGCGCTTATTCGACACGCTTGAAGCACCCCAAGGGCCATCAGAAAGCTGCTGATAAGAATGATGAAGGCTGGTGTGCCACGTACGAGATAAGTCACGTGTTTGCGGTGAAACAGAAAATGGTGAAGGCTTCCATGATTCAACAAGACAAAGGTCATTTCCAACAGCGCAAGTAATTTTTGTTACTAAACGTGTGGATGAATTGAATCTTGAGGGTTTCATACTCGAATTATGGTAAACCTTGCGAGTCCATGTATCAACAGAAAATTGAGTTCGGTAAAATCATGTTCGACACTTTAATCAATGGTATCTCTAATCGAGCGGCGTCTGAATCGATTCTAAAAGTGCCGGTCGAGTTCATTCGGGTATATATTCACGCTGTTTCTGAAGTCCAAAAACGTTCCAAGGCTCAGGTAAACGGTACGTGAGTTTCTTGACAGGGTGCTAGAGGTTGAGTCACGATGACGCCGAGGATATAAAGTTTACTGAGAAAGTTCGAAGCCCTTCGCATAAGAAGAAGAACCCGACATAAATAAAGAACCGAGGCCATCGCTTCCTGAACTCAATTACTCAAAACTGGACAAAAAATTGATCATTAGATTGAGAGCTGTAAAAAATTTCCACGGCAATTCACTACTCCCGTCAAATAAAGAGTTCCGGGCTTCAGGGATCAGCGCCTTGATCCTCTAGAACAAATACACGACCGCGACGCTGAAGTTTCGATCAGTTTTAGAGCTATCAGTGAACCCACAGAAGGTGCAGGTATCCGAGAGAAGATGTGTTCGTTCAGAACAGAGTGTGAGATTCGAGCACTTCCATTTCCGTTACGACTTCCGCAGTGGCGCAGTTTGAGTGCCGCCAGGTCGTGACTCGAGAGCCATTGAAGCCTCTGCGGCTGAAGGTGATGGAACCTTATTTCCACTGGTAGAAGTTGATGGCACCGATAGACCGTGACAAAGTAACCCGAATGTTCCAAAAGAATTTTGAGGAATCCAATCGAGCTATGTTCATGATACAACGACACATTCGCATGTGAACTCCAGTGTCGATTTACTTCGACGTCCTGGCCCGCGAGAGGATTCTGTAAGGATCTTAGCGACGCTTCTTAGTTTTTTGTCAAAATACTATAAACTTGGTGGACGAAAGACTTCACCAATGAACCAGGAACATAGCTGATTGGGGATTTCTTTGCTCAGAGAATCGGCGACCGTAAGGACTAAAGACTGTCTGGTTAAAGTGACCAGGAGACAAGCCATGTGTCGAGGAAGTGAGTATAGCGAGGAAGTAACGCGGCCGAAAGCTACTGCATTACGTGATTGCTACTCGCCTCTTGAATCTCACCACCCGTGGTTAAAGGAAGACAAGTGAAACTGTACTACAACGGAAACAACTGAACTTCTGCCTCCTCCGCTATACCTACGCCTTCCTACAAGTTTTATGGAGAGGAGAAAATCAGCCTCCCATGGTTCTCTCGCTTCCTTATTTCTCCATCCTTCCAGTGTTTTTCCTCTCCTCGATTCCTGATTCCCTCGAGTCTCTATCGCGGCAGGACTGCACCATCGAAAAGTCCATTTTCGAAGTTAAGCACAGGTTCGAAATTGGCACTTTTTCTTCCGCTGTTCAGATACAAGACAATGCATTACACGGTTTTACCTCGCGAGTACGGAAACCGCGATCTCGACGATGTTATGATCGAAAAAAGAGAAGACTGAATAAAAAAATTGTCTCCGGAGTGAAAAAAGATGATCGAAATATTCTTAACCAAGCTCACTGAGCCGTTGAACTTGGACGGGGAGAGTAATAAGTTTAATTTCACCCAGCTGGGTAGCTTTTTAACGTCAACCTGAGGCACGGTTAAAACTGCGGTAACTAAGTGGATTAAGGCGAATGGACTGCAGTGGTAAAAAGTGGACAGGATAAAGTTGGCTTAAGATAACGCGGTGGTCTCAATATCTCAAGTTTTTTCAGGTACGCACAATAATCTAACACTATTTGAAAGTGAGCAAGTTGGATATCTGTTATAGTTCTATTAACAATTCGACCAACGGTGAGACTGCCAAACTTTGGTAGAGGCAAAAAAATCAAATGGCTACACAGCGGAAGGTACGTAATATAAAATTTAAAAAAACTGCTGAAATTTAAGACAAAGATTTTTTAAATTGAAAAAATCGAATTGTATGTGGAATAGATCGGAAGGGGATGATCAATTCGCCTTTCGCCAAAGCTTGTAGGCTGCTGGCTGATATCGAAGCTTTCACTAATAGTTTACTTGTATTCGTGAACTGTAAATTTATGCAAACGAATTTATCCCGAAGAGGCTTGATAGGGAAAGATTCCAAGAGATTCTGATTCAGGAAGTCTTAACAAGATCTTTTTTTTGACAGATTACGTTGTTTTGCAAAATCAACTGTCAAAAATGAGTTTTCTATAAGTTCAACTAGCTTTATAAGCATTAATTTTGTGACTTTTCAACTCCCTTCCAAGGACTCGCCCACGACGCGAAAGTCAGTCTGACGCAAAAGCAGTTATTAACCACCTTCAACCGACTATTAAAATGACTTTACGCCATGTCCAGGGATGTTTCGATGGTCCAAGCCATATGGGCACCAGCTTAACGGACTCGGGCCTAATCGTGCAAAATGAATAATGGCTAGGGTGATATATTTGTCAAAACGAGGGTCCCGCTGCCACGTTGGCTGTCCATCGAGCCTATAATAGTTAATCTCGCGGTTAACTCTCCCAACAGATTCGCGGCCAGGCGACGGACGGACCTTCTGGCAGTAGATCACTTTGCCGTCCCGCGGTCGGATTAACGAAATTCGTTGCGAGCGTGTCGTTCAAGATGATCCAGCGCCTTGGCTGACTGTAGGGCCGTGGATTTATATTTCTCTGCGGGACAGTCGATGGTCGCACAAAGTTGAGCTTGGTTGAGCTTACGTGATCCTGTTAAGGCTCGGAAATTCTCCAGGATAACGACGCAATGCTACCGTGTCGCGCTTCCATCCCACCCCGCTGTCACCAGTTCACCAACATTTACATGCAAATAACTTTACGTGTTTATTACTCGTCCTCCGTTCTCGCTGTCGTGTCACAGAAAACCGTAACATACGATCCCCTATCGCTTGTCACACTGTGTATCGACACGAAATTTCCATCTGAAATGGAGATACCTTCTAATTAATAGCTTGTCAGAAATAATTACGAACATTCCGGACCAAATACAAGACAGGGCACACAAATTATCTGGCAACGATGCGAAGCTGATATTACTATTTTTCTACAATTTGAACATCTTGGAGTTTATATTAAGATGCAAAAATCCTACGAGTTCCCGACCTATAATTTTACCGTTAAGACGAAACACATTTAACAATTTTTCAACTCTAATCAGAAGAATTTTTACTTTCAAATTTTCGGCGTATTTTTAAGCCGACCAATTCAAGGATCCAGGATATTTTCGATGTCGAAAATTCTAATCTATCCGATCATAAGATCTCTTTTTGTTAGACTAAATCCCAAGGAACTGGAAAAACAAAATTTTTTCGATGTTCTCCAATTTTTACCTCAAATCGAATTTATTTTTCTTAAGACTCGTCGTTTTTTACATTCAACTTTTTTCACATGAAAAACTACCGTTTTCTTAAGCTACTAAAAATTGGATCATCTTGAGAGTTGCGATAAATCCACTGAAGCATAACACTTTTATTTCTCTCCACGAAATGATTAGGTACATATTACGCATATTAACAGAGAAATATAGTTTTACAAATGTCTATCATACGACGATATTTTGCTAGGATAAAAAAATGTTATTCGTTACAAAATTTCCAGCACATTTACATAAAAAAAAAGGAAACATATTCTGTGTAAAGAATTGCGCGTTTTCATATAAAAATGTCAAATATGTAATAAAAGTTGGGGAACATCAAAACACACGGGTTTTATGGAAATACGTGTTTTTACAGATCGGGTAGATTTAGCGTAAAAAAGATTCCACGGCAAAAGAATAAATGTTTTTAAACCAAAACTACCTCAGATTATTTTTTCCCCTACAATATGGATACAATAACAGTTGGACTTGGAAATAAATTGATTCAAAGTTAAAAAAATGCCTGACGTATTTTTCCAAAACCGTGAAAGCTGACATCTAACACTGCAAAGGATTTTTATATCTTAATATATATTAAAAATTATCAAAATTGCACAAGAATCGAGATTTCAGCCCGGAATCGTTTGCCAATAATTTGTGAAATGTACCAACAACGTTTTCCCTTTCCATTCTTCGCCACAGTGTCACGGAATATAAAACCAAAACAGCGACTCCAATTATCGTGTACACAATTTTTTCTCACATCTCAGAATTTTATCTCCACCAAGTGAGAATAATGGAATTACGAGCCAGTCAGTTACGAAGTCAATTTGCCAGGCAGAGTTCTTCTATATTTTGTCAAGCCAATTTTTTACCTCGCGATTATTGAAGGGCTTGGCACTTTAGATTTTATGCAATTTTTCATCAGGCGATAAAACTGTCAGCCTGATTTAATATCAAGAAAGCTCCTTCGATCAGATACGAGAAGCTTTGACATCTCAGGTGTTTTTTGGCTTTTAGTGCGGTAAAGTGAAGTGAATGTAGCGTAACACCTTCGTTCGTAAAGAGAAGATGAGAGATACTTCCAAGCTTATTCTTACCAGCCTTTTTCACTTCGTTCTTTCATCTTTGCATTGAGGAAAACCGACAAGTAGAAACGACGACTTTACAGACGGGTGAAACTCAAAGTTGTCAGAGAATAAATTTCGTTGAATCCTGTCAATACCCAAAGTTTTATCAAATATAAATGAAGGGAGGATGTACGTAAATTTAATTCTCACCATAAAACGGATCAATCCGATGGTTAATTGCAGTGAATATGAAAAAACAATCCATAAAACTTTGCAAAGAGAGAAAATGGAAACCGAAAAAAAAAAAAAAAAAAAACGTTCTCCAGACGATGATATAAAGTACACGATGCGAAAGTGAAGCAGGGAGAAACTGGGGCTGTTTTAGTTGCAGGAACACTCCCGCGTTAAAAAGTTATTAATTTAAAATGTAGCTTCCTTATAAAATGGGCCGCAGGCGGCATCGTCTTGTCCGAGGGTCTGAACTGCAGCGACTTTTACGATTGAAACACCCGAGCTTAGGGTTGAGGAAGAGAGAGAGAGAGAGAGAGAGAGAGATAAAGGAAGAGAAAAAAAGAGCAGAGATTGCTGTGCAAAACGTGCCCGTAATAATTTAAATTAATATTTTCTCGTTATACGCGATTACGGTTTATAAATTTTGCTCAAGTACTGGTGAAAAGTTTTGACGTGAGAGGGTTTTATGGGGGTGGAAAAAAATTTACGTTTTTCCAAGCAGCCGATAAATTTCACCTCTCTCTCTCACCTAAGAAAAAAAATCAAAAAACAGACACAGAGAAGAAGAAACGAAAGAATATACCGTACAAGAATAAGGAAACACCCTCTGATAAAAGAAGAAAAAAAAAAAAAAAAAAAACTACGCGGAGACGCGAACAGAACTGCAGCAGCGTGCTTAAAAAGTTAAATAGCTTCCGGTGGTTGGGGTGCAAAAAATTGATATCGATCATTACTAGTCTCGACTAGCGGTGTTCCGTTCCCTCGCGTCTAACTTCGTTCGTAAATCAACCAGCCCTCTTCTATCCTGTCTCAGCAGCCCCTGGGAGGCCGAAACGGACCCTCATCGCGAGGCAAGAACTCCGCGTCGCATCAGAATTAAGCCGGCAACTTTCTATTTTACGTATGAATTTCAACGGATATTGTAAACTTACGCACTAAAAGTTCCAGAATTGTGAGTCCCTTACTGAATGTCACAACTGAGACATGGTTGAACTGATGAGACTAATTTTTTATCAAAGTTTCAGATCATGAGTGAAAAAAAGTTTATGTGTTAGATCGTCAGGGTTTGTAAGACTTTTCAATTTCTAACGATGAGATTAATTTGATGTTGATCTAGCCATGTTCAAAATTGCGGCAATGATTCATTTATCTCGTGCGTGGATAAAATTTTACGAAAAATCATGTCACTTGAAAATTTGAGTTTTTCATTTATTCACGCATATTGTAAAAAAAAAAGAAAAAAAAAACAAAAACTTTGAATTGACAAAAGTTTCTCATTTCTAAAATAACACCAACATCAATTATTCACGATTTTTTATTTGCCTTGTATTACCAAAACCAAATCGTTGGTAATGGTTCGCGTTCAATGAAGAAAAAAAAAAAAAAAACACGTAGGTACATCTGAAAAGAAAAAGTAATCTTCACAAATTATAAAACGGTTTCTTGAATCAACAAAATTGCTGCAGTTCAATGTGAACATTAGTTTTTTCTCTTGCAGTGAAAACTGGACTGTCGTTAACGTAGAAAAATTTGTGTCGTGGTTGAAAAACTTTGGAATACTGGTTGGAGGATAAACTTGTTGAAAAATTTTCTTTGCTTTTCGTGCAAGTTGCCTAATTTCTTAGGTTCAGTTATCATCCAGTTTGAAAGTTCAGGTGTTGCCATCAGATTGTCACTCGACGCGAATCAGAGGCGAGCGGCGGTTGCACTTTTGTAGATGATGATAATATTACATAGGCTGCGGATAAAACTTTTTCCTCAAGTATCAAAACTTTTTTAGCACATAAAAATATGGCCAAAGATTTATGTGAAAAGTTTTCTGCAGAAAAATTTCTCAGAGACTTGCGGGTAATTGTCGAAGATGTATCGCCTCACGCTCGTAAATTTTATCTCGCACGATATGCTCTTCCTCTCTCTTCCTCCCTCGACGATCCTTTCCCTCCGGGATCGAACTCTGACGTTTTTATCCGACGTTGAAAATGAGCCAAGTAACCATAAAGTAGCCCGCTCATCTGTTTACAATGTTTATTCCTCGGAGATCCGGTTTTACTTTTTTCCGTCAATTAATGCCACTCAAAATAGAAACATAAGCTATCCACCAATGATTTAAAAAATTTCAAATTCCGTCAAACTTCATATCAGTAGTTTGCTTCAGAAATTTTTGATGATATAAATGTTATTGGCTGTGTGCAAATGATTAAATTTAGCAAACGTTTATCTCATTTTTTCTATCTGGGCGCAAAAAAATTCAAACACAAAAATTATAACCAACACCCGATTATAAAGAACCGAATGTTTTTTTTTTTGTCAATTATAGATCGGTAGTGAAAAACAGTTGAAAGTGAAACGTACTTCTGCCAGTATATTAAACTATAAAAAGAAAAAAAAAAATTCCCACCGTAGTTGTAATTGTTGGGAGCAGTTTGACAAGAATGCTGAACCTAACCTAGCAATATTCTCATCGTAGTTCACGACATAGTTTCTCCCTTCTGGACATGATTTGAGCTTGATTGACTGTTGCTTTTTTTCTGAATTAAGTTTGACGTGTGCTTAATTTAAGTATTATTGAAGATTTGTATTTTTTTTCACATCGCCGTTCAGTTTATATTCAAAACGTGATTGTAAACGAAATATATTTTTACAGTTCTGAGGAGATCCCCCCCCCCCCCCCCCCTCCCCCCTCTCAAAGTGCCGAAACGTAAAGATGAGCTTTTCGTTTCTCTATGTTTGACCTTTACACGATACCGAAAAACGTTACTATAGTATAAAAAAGAAAATTGTCAAAAATGTAAAAAAAAAAGAAAATTGTCAAAAATGTAAAAAAAAAGAAAAAAAAAGAAAAAAAAAATAATGGGAAACAAACATACCTTCGATATAGAAATTTATAAATGAAATATTTCACCGGTGTTTCTTGAAGCGAGGAGAAATCCGCGAACAGAGTCGGAGCCGTTCGTTCCCCAGTGCGTGAATTTACAAACACCTTGCATACACGCGGACTCACATCAGGTATGGTAACCCGGGAAAGCCATGGCTAATCCCCTTCAGTTAAGAACTTTTCATATCGGATTTCCGAGCATAATAATTCGTAATCCGGAAACAGAAAGCGGTTGCGTTAAGCGAGTGTGTGTAGCACGTATACGATATTTATGCATTATACATAGTACTCAGACGTAAATTCGGTCCCGAATTTGCGCTTGAGCATGTTTTTGCGAATATAATATATGATAGACGCGCCTGCAGCTCTCGGCGTATGGAAATTTCGGCTCTCGAAGTACTACACGAGTAGGAATGTGAGCGAGTTTTGGGGTTGCGGTCATCAATTTAACGCTGTAAGTCCGTAATGTACCAAACCGCCCCCGTTTTCCACCCGCCGAGCGACCGAAACCCTTTTCTACGTATAGGCGTAAGAGGATTAAGTCTCTGCCGGGGCGGTTTCGGTTTTTATAAAACATACCGCCGATATTTCAGCCCCTTTTTGCACGACCGGCGTTAATCAACCCTTAGAATGAATTTAATAACTTGGGTTATTTTTGCGGCTTTACAGCGGTCCGAAAAACCACCCTTCCCTTATACCTCGCGTTCCACCCTCCGGAATTGGTGCAAAAATACCGGAATTGCTAACCCGATAAGTACACAACTTCGCATATTTTCTCATATTTTTCCTCTCATACGGAACAATTTTACAATATTGAAATTTTTTGATCGCCTTTTTTGCAAATCTTGTCACACTCACGCGTTGTATTATCAAAGATGATAATACGAACATGAAACAAGCGTTCCTTCACTCTTGATCATCTAGAAATCGGTTAATCATATTTATTTTTTTCCTATAATTTCAAGTCTTCAAATAATGATTTCGCAATATTTTCCACGACGGAATGTTTTTTCTGTTTCCCTTCGACCAACCGGAAGATTAAAGTCTGAATATATATTATTATTAAATTGTTATTTATGTGTCGTTATTTTTTAATTGCATTTCGTAATTTATCGCAAAGGTTTTCGTTTCGAGGGTGAAAAAAAAAAAAAAAAATATTAATATTACCGAGAGTAAATTCAGCGAGAAGAGAAAAAGAATTAAAAAGCATAAAAATACTTTCCTGTCTGAGGGGAAAAACTGTTCCATATAATCGAATAAACGCCCGGGCGGAAAATTCTATTCCAATATTAAACACCATCCCTCGCTGTCTGTCTTTCAGGTGACAAGCAAGTCAGGAATCCATCGAGACTAATTAGATACGACATAGCAATCCAATAATTCAGCCTTCGTTCCCTTCGGTGGAGAACGAGCGTTAAAAATTCATCGGTCAGCCACTTCTGGGAGGGAACAGAGCCAAGTTTCGTTCGATAAATTGACGTTCAGCTTGTAGCTAGCAGTTTGGGAGAGTTGATTCGATCGCCTGAATTTTTTGCGTCGCAGGATGTCCAAGCTTGAGGGTTTCAAATTGAACAAATTTCATGGAATTTCGGGGGTGCCTTGACACCCCGGAAAACCAACCTGCAGCCGTTATGATAGGAGGGAAAAAAAAGGAAGTGAAATTGGGTGAAGAGGTGATCTGCAGGTGGGCAATGCCTGCCTGCATGCCTGCCTACCTGGTGTATTATAAGCGAGGCACAGACATTTCGCTCCCTCAAACTTTCGTAATTGCGTTGCTTTGGGGGTTGAAAATTGTGGGGGAGGAAGCTGGATGAATTCAACCTGCAGCAACCGAGAGATGGGGATCATAATTTCGTAGGGTTGGGAAGAAACGCGGTGTAAGCATGTACCCACCACCCACCATCCGAATACCCGGGGTATAATAAAGGTGGTGGGTGCAGGGAAATCAGCGAGAAATTACGAACCACCGAACCAGTCCGGGCACGATTACAACGTTCATACAACCGTGATTATGGTTGTTACCTCTCGGTTTTTGCAAATGGTGAAAAGGCTCGCTGCTGGGTGTGACGATACTCAAGTTTGATGTACCCTGAGGATGGATGCATTTTCCATGTTTCTATACGATCTGCACGAAATACTAAAGTATATGCAAGAGAAGTGGAAAGTAAAAAAAAAAAAACAAACACAGGCATCGAGTAAGTTTTGCAATGGTAAAAATAAAGGTGTTTATTGAATATACTGTAGTTGATACTGGTACAAATGAAATGACGTTAACGACTTGGGGGAAATTGATAATTATGATTTGTTCGGTTTTTAAAAAGTTATGAAACACCGAACGACGGAGTCGCACAGTTTTTAGTATCCGTAAAAATGAAGCGAAATGACCCTAAACCCTCTGGAATTCCATTGCGAGCTGAAAGTCTCAAATTTCTGCCGAAAGCATGTTGCTTTAATTTGAACTAATTTAAACGAATCATTATTTAAGCTTCAGATTTGTATTACACTAAGAAGAAAGACCATTTTCTTCGTTCGGAAACATTGCAGTAATATTGCAAAGTGACTTTACCGTGCTATAAGTTGATGATCTTGAGAATTAGAATACAATGTCTTCTCGATATTTTGTAAATACTTGATTACATGATAAAAAAATTATGCTGCAGGATATTGAAACATTGTAGAAATATTGTGAAATGTTATCTAAAACATTTCGAACCTCGCAATGTTACGTTGCTGCAATGTTTTTGCAAGATTGTGCAATATTCCCGACATATTTCAACCTTGAAAAGTTGCTTTGCTGCAACGGTTTTACGATACTAAGTAGTTTATCCGAGATATTTCCAATTTTAAAAAATTACAATGCTGCATTGAATCCGAACCATTCGAAACCTTGGAAAGTTTCGTTTCCGACAATATTATGCTTGTAATGTTTCCCCATTGAAATGTTTCAGCAATAATGCGTGTCGTGTGAGTAAGTTTAACAGCTCCGGGAATCTTGTTACTTTGGAGAAGTGCCCAAGCAGTGGGTAAAAGATGCAATGCAGGGTGAGGTTTTACGACGCAAGTTGCACTCTCGATGGTAGGATGAGAAGAAGTGAAGGGGGAGTCAGAGGAGCAACATGGCGTTTATGACACTATTAAGAATATACGATCGGATATGGCGAACGACTAAGGCCGAAAATGTATAATACACCACGAGCGAAGTCGATCGGAATGGTGGTTAGGTACACACATTGCAGCAATATCGAATTTCGATTAATCGATTGGGTGACCATTACGCGGCAGCGGACGTCGACGACCATTAATAAAAGGGCGCAATATTCTGTGACGGGATAACCGGGTCGAGTATCCTGCCTGCTTTCCTCCCTTCGTCAGCATTATCCCAGACGGCTTGTTTTTCAAAGTTTTACCTTCTGCCCAAAGTTAGTCGAGAGAGGGCAACGCAACACCCTGTCTAACCGACCCCAAAACTTGATAGTTCTCACCGAGAAACTCCCGTCAACGCCAGACTGCCGCTGCCTCTGAGTCTTTGGCTGGGTGTTTGCTTGTATCTTTCGTCTAACTCGACAAAAAAGCTCGCTTAAACGGCAAGAAAATGAAAACAAAACAAATCAGAATCCAAAAACAGAGAATAAACTAACGGCGAACACTTTTATTCACATCGACTGGTTGTGTAGAGAAAGTTTGAACACTTGTGCCTACAATTAACCTAAAAATTACATACATCACTGCATAATTTTTCTATACAAAAAAGCTATTTATTGCTGAAATCGCGAACAGCTCAACTTTTTCTATAAGCAATAAATTCATTGTGAAACAGCTTTGCTTGTTGGTGCACGGAAAATTGAATCAACTTTTTTCTCTCTTCTCGTAGATGATTGTGGGACACATTTGAGGCGTTGGGATGGCTTGTAGATTTCACGAAATGTGCCCCAATAGACTGATCGGTGTATAAATTCTTTAGCGAGTTCGTGTCGCGCTGTGGCACGACGGATGAATCACAATGGCATGAGTTATTCCCGGTATAATACGGTCGATATAGAATATAGATATGTACCTAGTTCCAACGCAATACGTTGTACCGATGCCCGATTATCGTTGACCTCGATAGGCCCTGCGGTTCGGAATATCAAGGCACAAGGTACAAAACATCGAAGCTGAGATTTTTTTGAATAGTTGAAACGCAATTCGTTACACCACGATGCTTATTCCACCTCAAAACATATCAAAAACCTTCCAAACTGTGTCCAAAATGCTGTATTATGTATCTGAGAAGTGGAGTGGTAGAACAATTAGAAAATTATGCTTCTGCAGAAGCTTAAAGACACAGATTGGTTGGAAGACAGCTTATTTTAAACATCATTTGATTTTAAACATCTTTGTTCACCTTACCAAGCTTGTAACCAAAAAGTATAGATAACGCTTTCACATTTCAACAAATAATCGTAAGAAATGAGAATGACTTGAAGAGAAAATTGTCCTTTCGATATCTTGAAGTACTTCGAAAAATTGTGACTTTCCTGCATAACGAATTCCAGAATCTAAGGGAAACAATTGGGTACATAAAGCAATATCGAAACTTCGGAGTATTTGAATGAAAAATCATGATTACTAAATGTTGGTAGCTGCAGCAATGGTGAGATCTTGTGTTTGCGGCGAGAAGAAACCAGAGGGTAATCTTAGGCCGGGTAACCTTTTGAAGTGTTCCACCACTCCGAGATACTCGAATGCCAGAAAAGACGGGACGAAGAGAGGACTGTGACACTCAGGGACGAGGGGGAATGTAATTAGGCGTGGCATTGTTCGCTTGACCATTGGCCATGACCGTCACCCTCCTTTGTCCTGTACTGGGGGTCGCCTCCAGACACACGCGAGAGGGAACCGACTGCAAACTGGAATACCCACTAGATGGTGCCCCATTGTCTTCCGTCCCTTTTGAACCCTACGAGTTATCAAACCCGGGTACCTGGTCCCTTTCAAAAGGACATGAACCCTGAAAAATTACACCCGATATTTCTTGAGCCTCGTGTTCTTCAACCACTGTGTCCAAGAGACGGAAACAGACAGACCAAGTCCAGCGCTGATGAGTATTTTGCATGATTCCGTTCAGTGTCGGTTTTAATCATGATGGTATTAAGGATTGCTGCTACTCACGAGGCTTGTGAGGGTTGGTTCGTTAATGGTCACATGGAGTTGTTCAACAGTGCACTATTAGAAATGCGATGTTGAATGTAACACCGAAAATATTATTCTATAAAAGTCCACATCATTTTGGTGTTGATTTTAAGACCACTGACGTGTCAAGAATCGAACGATTTACACCGATGATGTTTAATTTTACACAAATCGGTGTCAACCTTTATTGAAACCGTGAATTTTCTGACAGTTTGTGCGAGCCTCAAATTCAAGGAATGGAATTTGGAAGTTGACCAGGTTGCCCAACGAGATGATTGAAAAACTGTTATTGCAGCAATTCAGGACTCTTCGTTCTCTGATCGTGAAACTTGTAATGAAAAAATAATAATCTGATGAGATGACTGTTACTTGATTACTTGACTTCCTCAGAGTTTGTTTCTGGCTTTCGACTGCTGGCCGGATAAAAAATTGATTTCTAAGGCTTACTATATCTAAGTAAGAGGAGTTAAGAGAGCGGCAAGTTGAATTTGAAAAGGGACGAGAGGCCGAGGAAGGCAGAGAAGAGGTCAGCACGCAAAACGGTGGGGGAAGTGAAGTTAAATTAAGTTTGTCACTGCGACAGCGACGACGCCTACGACGCCTCGGGTACCGGAAAGAAACTTCCCAAGGTAGGTAAGTAGGTACGTAAGTAGTTTGCATTTTTACCAAGATGTAGAATGGCGTCGCTTTAGAGTATAGATATACAGGTCACAACTGGGCAATAACCTTACCCATATCTTTTTCACTCTGTACTCAAACGCTCTACCTGAAGACCAACTCAGAATAAAAATCGTTCACGAACACAATTTACGGTTCCGTATTATAAGCTCGATTCATCTCCTAGGGACCAAATAATTTTCACCGACTTGCAAACTTTCGGAGAAATTAGGACTGTGCGAGATATGCGACTTGAAATATAAAAAACGAGGACGAAGAGGGTTTTGAGTAGAAGAAAAGACACAGTGCGAAGTAAACAAGACGATGTTATTCTTGAATTTCGAACGACTACCTAATGTTGTTTGTTGATTTCGAGAATACAGGTCCATCAACGTCACAATTTTCAGTACAAGGAAAGTACGGGACCATTAATTTCATAGTGAAAATAACGACGTATCGATCTAACAACGAGACTAAAAACCCGGGTACTAACAGACGATACGTATTCGGTGGTATTTGTACCTACGAAAGACTAACGGCGGTCACTAGATACAAAATACAGGATACAACGAGGTGTTTGTTATAGCTTTTGGCGAGGAGGGGGTAGGCATGCTGCAAACTTTCATTAGCCACAGGAAATTAACCGAGGACCAACCCTGGCGGCTTGGGATGGGGATGACCAGACGAAACCGTCGAGAACGCGAACGGAAAGAGTCCTGCTCCTGATAAGACTAGATGACCTGCAGGATAAAATGGACGAGGTTGTGGGTGAAGATCTGGGAAACTTGTTCTATTGTATCTCGCGATCTTTCTTCACTTCTCTCGTCTCTTCTCGTTGTTGTTCTTCGTTTTTTCTTTATTAAGCACATTTCGTATCCGCGATATCCAGCCACCAGCTGGTAGTAGGCGCGGTGTCAAGTGAATTTGCATAATTGTTTTCGGTTTACTCTGCAAGCTCCGCCTCAGCTGCTAATGGAGAAAAATACGGTCTGCGCTGTTACGGCTCGTGTACTTGCGGACCCCGCGGCGAACGATAAGGCAAAGTTTGTGTGTGCCTAACGCTTTCCCTACCTCTCTAGCGCTTTTTATACACCGCGGTGTATACGTATACACAACCGTGCCACGCGTACATAAATAATAATGCAATTTCATTCGTGGCACCACTTTTTAAGGGGCAACTAGATGTATATAACGGTGTATAAAGGACCGGGATGATTCTTCTTTTTTTCTCATCTTTTTCCTTTTTTCAATCTCTTGACTTTCGCGCTGTAGCTTGGGTCACCTTGGAGAGCTTTCTTTTCTTTTATTTTCTTTGTTACCAGAGTCGTCACCAAAATATTATACCAACCCGCTCCGAACCATCAGCTTCTACAATGTTATAACATCGTGTGAAGATATTATCCAAGATGTTACACCATGTATTCGACCTGGACTCCATCAATGATTCGTCCCTCAAAAACTCGATGTGTCAAATACGGGTTAACCATCTTTTAATCTTCAATATAGTGATTAGTAATTTCCATCGCACAAATCCAAACTAAAAAATTGATTGATGTGGATATGACGTTGAACGTTACGCACCGCAAGGCAAGGTTATCTATTGTATCTTCAGAACCCACTGTCTAACCTCGATCATTATACATAAAAACTCCATGTCGTATTTCACGTCGTATGGAGTTAGAGTATTCAAAGAAAGACCGTTTCAGTATGAACAACAAACTCGGCAAAAATAGTCAAAAAATATGTTTGAGAACAGAACCATTAGAATATTCTCCGTAAACCAATTCCATTTTATAGTCATTCCTGTAAGAAATCCTGAAATCGATACAATTTCTTGAAAATTGATGTAGTATACTAACGCTGATTGACAATTTGCAAATAACTAATCTAAATTATCGTTTCCTGTAATTGATCGGCAGTAATTACCAGACAAGTCACGATGACTTGTCATCAGAAGTGATGAAGTGACATCAATCTAGTTACAATAACACAGCGATCGATGGTTGATCTTTTCGAAGCAGCGTATAACTGCTAAATGACATCGACGATATCAAGGGACTCGTGTGAAATTCTCGGCGAAAACTGCAACTGCAGGTGATATTTGAGCGGCAACCGGGGTGGATGTAACTGCAGCGTGCAGGTTGTGCGAAACTGGAGACCCATACACGCCATGTGATATTGATTTTGTGTCGGATGGCCCGAACGCGGGAATACAAGTCCAGCATATCCTCGGCGCCCTGAACCCCTGGGCTTTAAATGGCCAACTAGGACTACGCTGGTCACGTTTATAGTGACCAGCAGTGTTACGAGAGCTGCATATGTGAACCCTCCGGAGGGACGTCTGATCCAACGTCTGTATCGGAAACGGAGCAGCGATGAAGCGGATAGAGGAAGAAAGAGGGGTAATTTCAGGGAATTTTCCCATTGTCATTGCGCAAACAAACCGAAGGAAGAGAATCGCTCCGTCCTGTCCTTTCTAGCCACTTGGTCAAAGATCTATTGTCGGTGCTGCCGTCGGTGCACCACCCCTCTCGTTGCGAAAAAAAAAAAAAAAAAAAAAAAAAACAGAAATAACACTCCTCGCGGAGAGAGGAGAGGGAGAGAGCTCAGTTCCTAAACAAGAGTTCACCACCGCGTTACAACTTGTAGGCTTGAACACGGGCTCGGAAATGGTCCACAATTTATCGGCGTTCTTGCACCAACTCTCGTTACAGTCAACCCCCTCTCTCTCTCTCTCTCTCTCTCACTGTCTCTCTCTTCCATTCTCTATCGCTCTCTGTTTCTCCCCATCGTGTGGCTCGTTAGGATTCATATATGGGACGTTCCAGGCCATTTCGACCCGGGAATTGCCCCCGCCAATTTTAATTTTATTTTCCTTGCATAGCACGTTATATAGGTTGTTACGAAAAATGTTTCTTTCAAGAGTTCAGATTGTTCGAGAAATCTGTGTTCTAATAATCGTCCAATTGACAAAATCGCTGTTGACCATGGTTGATTTCAACGAAATTCGCACACTAAATAATCTGTAGAGAAAAGAAAAAAAAAAAAAAAAATTTAGAGTACGGAACGAAGATGGGCACGCATTCGGATTAAAAAACACTAGCCAATTGGTCAAAAAAACGCATCTTTGATTATAAAATTGATAGGCTAAAAAAAATCAGCAGAAGCATCTGTAACGTAATGATTCAGCGATATATGTTAAAATACTGATGAAAAATTTTTTCCTGCTAATTTCTTTCGTTTGTTTTTTTGTTCTGTTCTTATTCCGGGTCGATACTCGTATCGTCTAAGCTGAGTGCACGCCGATGTTCGCCTGGTACAAGAATATGTATACCGATATTTTAACAGAGAATTTAGTGAGTAAATTCAATTAAAATCAATGATGGCAGACAGTGATTTCATTAACTGTGAAATTCCCAGAAAGTCCAATTTGTTCAAGCTCGCAAATGTTCAAATCGCATATCTTCTAATGCCGATACACTAACAGGAAAATAAAATCTGAAATCATGCGGATAAGAGTTCAATCAAAATGGTATAGAATGCCTCATATGTTACTTTATATATTTAGTATACATACATTGATACATTGTGTATCAATAATGCAGAGAAATAGAAATAGAGAATATGAACGAAAACTAGGAATGCAGAAGCAGTTATCGAATTTTTGCATTCGTTGACATTTCAGAGATTGCTCAGTTTGAATAAGAAGTTTCTTCTCTGCATGCACGATGTATAAGGTGACTCTAATTGCTCAGTTTGTATGCGAGAAAAACTGCGATGAAGTTTTGAAGATTTCTCATAATTTTTCATTCTCATTTCTAATTCAGAGTAAAGAAGATCACGTGATAATAATATTACCACTAACAAGAGTAGTTGAGATCGATTTATTAGATAAATCGAAGAACTAGACAGCTGGAAAGAACGTGGACGAAAGCTGCAAAATTGAGGCCTGAAAACCGGCGAGTATTAAAAAATAACTCAATTGAAGTATCTGCCCGCGGTTTTCCCTGATTTCCCTATCTTCTCGCTAATTCTTTTGTCTGTCTTCATATTTCTCATCAAGAGCCCAACAGTTCGCAAAGCTTACCGTGAAATCAACTGGGAAAATTAGAGCTTGCAAACGATCCGCCCCTCAGAGGTTTTCCTCCCTCATCGCTAATTGTCCCGCCAAGAGGGAAGGAGTTGGAAATATTATAACCGATTTAGATGGCTGTTGTTATAAATTTTCTGCCCAACTGATTCCGGGTTTGGTGTATTCATAGGAACAATTTAAATGAGAATGTCGTTTATACCTGACGGATTGTTTTACTTGTGGAAAACTCGACGGCCATTGGGTTAAATCTTTAACGTAGAAAAGGAGAGGGAAAAAGCGAACGACCAGACATTCGGGCGAGATAGCTACAATGCTGATCTTCGGTGTGGCAGTAAGCGAATTCGATTACAGATTCGTCGATGATAATTGCGGGAAGAGATCGGCGGACGCGATACGCCTCGCGGGATCCAATTACCGATTCGTAATTGGGGCAGAATTCCTGTCGAGTTCAAATTTCCTGGATTTGGTCTAGATAGCAAGCAGCTGGCAACCCAGCATTGACTGAAACACTACGCTTTGTTAATTAAGCTTCGTGATGTCGCGCTGGATGGTTTCGATGACGCCGAAATCAGTCGACTAAACAAAAACGGCAGCAATGTGTCAAAAATTGGGGCTTCTTCGTCGCCTGCCAAAAATGAAGTCCTCGATTCAAGATGCAATTACGAAGAGTGACACACTGAGCTTTCATCAATTCCATGAAGCGTAGATTCGGGGTGTGAGGGCGTGACCTTGTTAGGCAGCCAGAAACTTACGGAAGGGACTTGAGAGTGAGTTCCTTTGAACAGCACTAATTCGTCGCGAGTTAAGGTACAGGACAGACGGTAGGCACAACTTTGAGGATCTTTGCACTTTCGATAAGGGTGATTAAAAACTGAGCGTAAGGACGAGGGCGAGCTTCTCGTCTCGAGTAAAATAGGCAGGAGACACATGAAAGGGCCGAGAAAGCGATGAGGCCGCTTAATTAGGGAGCTTATAACGATGGCGAAACTGTCCTTGCGCGTCAAGGAGGATCTGATATCTCAGAGAACACGTCAAAGATAAGACGGATTATGCAACCTTTATATTCATTAATTCGGTCATTATCATTCCACGCAATATTCCAGATACATTGCAGAAACTTGACTTTCCAAGATTTCAAATTTTTGAGACACGTTGCTGTAAGTTGGTCTCTACAAGATTTATTGCATAGTTATCAATATTTCAGATAAATTGCGCCAACTTGACTTTCCAGGATTTAAAATATTGCCGATACATTACAGTAAGTTGACTTCACAAGACTTATAATACTGTAATGAAATTGCATGGTTTTAAATATTTTGGATCAATTGCAACAGCTTTCGTTTTCAGGTTTGAAATTTTTGTAGATACATTTTAAATGCTTGTATCAAAAAAATTGTAATATTGCCGAAATATCGCAGCAGCATATATTTTTAGGATTTAAAATATTTCAAACACGTAATTGTGCAATGTTGCATCTATCCTACAGCAATATTTTTCAATACAATCGTTCAATACGTCATGCAATATTCCTGCGGCTAATATACCAAGGTATTTGCAATGTCGTGTGACATCTGAGATGCTCTGTAAAAATCCCTCCGATGCGATTTCGATGAAGACAACAATTCTCGAAGAGTAAGAATCAGAGACTTATGGACTAGTTTATTCCGAGTCACTCGAGCTCGACACTTAAAACGGTAAAAGTTTCCCCGACGATAAAGAACCATTTTACAGTTCAGGAAAGACCAACGCAACTAGAAATTGCCGCAAACGGGAAAACGGAAGGAATTATGCAAAGGCACTGACGGCCGTTAAGGAAAAACTTTTTCTGTCCATTGTTTTCCGGCTGCAAGCAATCCGCGTCCAAAGTTTGGGTACCTGGTGCTGCAATTCGCAGAAACGATCCATCCGCATCCATTGTGGAGAACCGAGGCGAACGAAACGATGCGACGCCCCCGCCCCCGGGGGGCTTTAGGAATTCCGAGCATTTCTCGCTATAAACATGAGATCAATATTACAGTCTTCCGTTGCCGAATGTCCGTGTGTGTGTTTGTGCTTTTAAAAAGTCGCTTGTTTCCCGGCCTCCCAGTTCATGCGTGCCAATTTTGACCTCTCGCCTCGAGGTGGTTCAAGGTTCGGAGAAGAGAGAGAGAGAGAGAGATGAGAGACGAGAGACTTTCCATTTCTCTGAAAAGCCCTGTGGAGCTTTGTGTATTTCTGCCTACAGCGTTTCGCGATTCTCGGAAAGCGTGTGAAATTGAACGAACGTCGAGTCGTAGCCTCAACATTTTTCGAATCACTGGTGTCGGATTTGCGATAAAATAGGTTCGAAAGCCAGTTTTTGAAAATTGGATGAAGTAAAGGTTTCCAAGGTCATACGAGGAAACTTTAAGAATTGGTTAATTCAATTTTTGCAAACCAGGAAGAGTCAAAACGTTTCCAGACGATGAAACATGACCCCAAAATTTAGCCACTTAGGTTTTACAAATCTGAAAGAGCCAAGAGTTTTCATCATAATAAAAGGAATCTTCGATACTTTGAATACTTCGAAAATTTACTTCGGGAATTGGCAAACGATCAACTTAAAAAATCTCGGTCGATAATTTCTATCAAGAATGAGCTTCCATCGGTTTGAAAGTACCAAACAATTCTGGTCAAACTGTTTAAATCCTGCCTCGATTCAGCGTGGTAAAGAAAAAATATATGACAAAACCACTGTGCAACAGGATGAAAACCATAAAAAAATGTTACTTTTCAGACGAAAAGTTCAAAAATCCAAAGCTCATTCGACATTTCTGACGAACCTGTTTCCAGATGAAACAAACCGTTATTAATCGAAATCGTCAAACAGCAATCTTAGCTTCGCATATAAGATAAAACGACTTGCAAATTTTCGGATCTCTCATGATCCTAAGAGAATAGTTGGCGACTGCATAGGCTGAGATAGTTAAGCCCGAAGCATAATCTCCAAAGTTGAGTCGAAAACAGTGTGACTAAGATTACCGAGGGTTATATAGCAGGTCGGGGTTTCTCGGGTAAGGGGATTTCGAAAATTATTTCGGCGGGGGTTCGCAGCACGTAGGGTTGGGTGGATGGCGCGGCAAACGGCGTGCGGGGATCTTCGGGATCTGCGGTTCAGGCTATGTTTATTAATACAGTACCCGCCATCCGACCCGTATTGTCATATACGTTAAATTGTCCACGATTAAGAAGCTAGTTTGGATTACAGTTCCAATTACACAGGATTTTGGGTCACCCCAGCAGCGCGATATCGTCTACAGCTTGCAAATGTGAGCCAGCAATTAACCAATATTTCCCATGCGGAATATTCGAAAATGATCTCAATGACGGAGAATAATAATTTTCTTAAAAATGTATGTGCTTCGAGTCTGAACACGAAAGTTTTGCTATGCGAAGTAAGTTAATGGCAGCAGGAAATTTGATTACATCTGCAGCAATTGTTTTTTAAAGGATTTATTCGGCGTAAAATAAGATCACAAAATTATTGAAACCAAAACGCCCCACCAGGATCATAAATCCAAATGCTTCGCTGTGGTATTTGTCCATGGTATCGGTCACAAGCGTAAAACTGTAATAATGCGGCAATATTCTTACAAAATTTCAGCTGCATTTATTACAAAGTAAAAATATTCTAGCAACGTTTCTGTAAGATAACTGCAGAAATATTGCAGCTGCGATTGTGATGCATAAATATAGTAGCAATGTTTAGGCGGTCTAGTTATACTGCAATTTCTGTAAAGAAATATCCAAGTAATGTGATTTCTGTATCGTTTCTGCAACATTATAACTTATAAATTTTTGATGCATAAATATTGAACAATGTAACCGAAGTTGTGACACAAAATTATTGTAGCAATATTTTGAATACTTTTGTAATAAATCTGCGACATTTCAGCTGAAGTTGCAATATATTTCAGCAATAGCGTTTGCCAGTATTTTTTTCTCTCAATACTCCTGCAATATTGCAGCTGAAATTGAAACAACGAAACATTGTAGTAATGTTACTGCAACATTATGTGATTCGTGGGCGGTAAAACCTTAGTTAAATGAAACCGAACCGAGTAATCGGAGATGAAAAAAGGCTCGACTCAAAGAGTGGCTGTATAATATGAAAGAGGGTAGTTTGTTTCTGGCCAAGTATTTCATGCGGCGGGTATAATATGCTTAGAGAGACCCTTTCCAGTAAAACACTGGCTCATTTGGAAAATTATATTAGCGACCCCCGACAGTCCTGTTTCCCAACACTTTAGGGAACAGGCCGAATGGTTGGCAAATTAACTGTCCCGTGTCCGGCAAGCAAACAGTTGAATCTAGTTGCGTCAACGTCCTATTCACCCGGCCCTTACATCCCTGCATCCCAACGTACCACTAACGCAATTCCTAGGGACAATAAGGGACAATAACAATTATCCCCAGACCGTCACCGTCCCGCAGCGCCTTCACTTACTTCGCAGTGAGGAGGACACGATGCTTTGCCTTTGCCTGGGCTTCTTCAGTGACGCCCTGAATTTACACCCTGAGGTACAATAATCTCTGTATATAATTCATTGATATGAGCGTCGCGTATACGTGCAATCATCTCCAAGATATAATGAAAATTCATGCTTTTGCACCGTCATTTCTAAGGCAAAGAAACACGCAACATTGTCATTGTCGTTCAAATATTGCTGCGATATTCTTACACATTGCAATCGTCGCTGCAACATTGCTTAAAGATTTTCACAACATTTTTATACGCTTCGATCGCTGGTGCAACATTGCAGATACAATACAACTGAAGTTACAACATTGCAGAGAGATTGCTACGATATTTTCGTACATTGCAAACGCCGCTGCAACATTGCAGATACAATACAACTGAAGTCACAACATTGCAGAGAGATTGCTACGATATTTTCGTACATTGCAAACGCCGCTGCAACATTGCGGAAACATTGTTACAACATTTTTATACGTTGCGATCGCATCTGCAAGATTGTAGAGACGTTGCAACTGAAGCTGCAACATTGCAGGGAGATTGCTACAATGTTTTTTGAGTACTACAATTGCTGTTGACACATTGCAGGAACATTGTTACAATATTTTTATATGTTGCAGAGGGATTGCTACAATGTGTTTATAAATCGCATTCGCAGCTGCAACATTATAAAGATACTGCAACAATATTTTTACATACTGCAATTACAGCTGAAACATTGCAATAACATTGTGACAGTATTTTTATAAATTTCAAATGTAGCTGCAATATTACAGAGAAATTGCTACAATATTTTTATACATTGCAACTTCGGATGTAACATTGGAGAAACATTGATTTAATATTTCCATGTATTTCGAGTGTAGCTGAAAATTATAGAAACATAAAAAATTTTCTTACACCCGGACGCTTAGACCATTAAAAATTTACTCTGAACAAAATCAACGTCGAGTAGTTGAAGGTTATTTTTTTTTTTTTTTTGTTTGAATTAAACTTTAGTGGATGATTGTCAATTCTATTCAAGTTTCCAGATTTCTGTTGAATTCAGTTACCAGCATATTTCAGATAGGTGTGCAATTTTCTATAAAGAGAATCGACCATTGAGCCTTGAGATGAATTTTAAAAAAATTGTGGAAATAATGTTCAATATAAAATTCAGATGGTCTGAAATCGTGATCAAAATACTCTGGTACGGACACTATGAATTTCTAAAATATAAATTCCACAAAGAAAAGAATTGACTCTATTGTACCATAATTCGAAAATTTAACAGTACGTTCATAAAACTGCTAAACCAATTTGTTCTTTAATTTCTTTCACTCCGTCGATCAATTTTGACGAGAACTGAATCGAGGGCTTTATTTGATGAAGAATTACGCAAATGAAATGGTATTCAGTTGCCTTAATACCAGGCCAGCCATTAATTACAGGTGATAAGAGGAAAACGGCAAATCCCCATATTCGATATTAATATTATGTATATAATATCGGAATATCAATCATGATTATAAAGTCATCAATAACGAGTTTCATGTAAACAATCGTATGTAAATCCTATATAAACGAAAAATAAAATGTGCATCATGTACATTGCATATACATTATACATATTATATACATGTATTCAGCAGCTTTATAACGCGGCTTAAATTCTTTCCTTCTTCGCTCTTTTTCCGCATACATCAATTACAATGAATTGTCATTATTATTATTGCGCAGGAAGTAAATTAAGCAAACGCGGAGCGCCTCTATTATATACATGTTTACTCAGTTATACATATGTACACACGATCGTCAATTATAATAGTGCACGTTCGTAGATATTTACTCGGTTGATCAGCTATCTGACGACTAGATAAATACTGTGTCATCTGATCGATTCGTCAAACTGAGAAAAATGAAAAAATGAAAGTACGTAAGTGTAAACAAGCGAAACGCTGGAACGAAATGACACCAAGTGACACAATTTATAAAAAATAAATCACGAAATAAAGCAATTCTATTGAAAAAATCTTTCACCGATGCAAAAATGATGAGAAATATTAATGGATATAAATCAAAACATCAAAATATCGCAACTCTGGATTTCAGTAGAGGAAAGTTGCTTATCAATATTCCATTTTTCATTATTGCAATAATTACTTATCCGTTGAGTACACTGAGAGAAATTTTTAGTTACGATTACCGCTCAGTCCTTAACTATTTTTTGTTTTTTACCACAATCGAAAATTATAGTTTTACGTACAAAATGAAAATTAGTTTTGAAGCTGTTAACAGAAATTCTGGTATCCGTTACAATTCTTTCTCATTACGATCACTGTTGCTATATTTTCTTGTAACCGTTGCGAAAATTTAATGATTGCGCAACAATAAATTGACGTTAAAGCCTTATTTAACTAAAAAAGTAAAGTAAACCTCAAAAACTGACTTTGCGTTGCAATTACCAAAAAAGGATCGACAATAGCGCAAAATGGTTAGGCTTACCTCGTTTTTCGTAATTTCAACAATAGTCAAACAGTTTTTTTTTAACGATATCCGTTTTACTGAATTTTTCTAGTTACTATGACACGTGAAATTTTTCTCAGTGGTATGCCTCAGTTTCACCATTTGCAAAAAACTTGTTCACCAAGATGTGCGAGAATGATAATTTGGGAAAGTTTGGAGTAAATTCAGGGCGCTCCGAATTTCGTGATGTTTCTGCGCGGCAAAATACCTTATCAGACTTTAATTCAATTATTTGCCCCTCACGGCGCCTAGCTGTGGCGGCATTGTCCTGCCCCCCTGCTAACGCTGATTCGTTATCACCCTCTACGCGACACAATGGCGCTAAACAGAAGATAACCCGACCCTGATAAGTGATAACTGTCCTCCGCGACAACGATTCCGGTTTCATCCACCGCACAGCCCCAATTTCGTGGCTCGATAGCTCTCGAGGTACGATTGTGGGGATTAATTACAAACGCGTACGAATTTATTCGTCAATTTTTCGCTTCATTTTACAGCTTCATTTACCAGATTAGATTTTAAATTTTTGTACTAAATTGGTGGTCACGTCGAATCAAATAGAGTAGATAATAAATAATACTGTTCAACCTGGATAACAGAAGTTTGTCATTCGTTGCTCAGCTAGGACTGAATAATAATACGGTGGATAGATCAATGATTCATAACCAAATACATAAACTGACAATGAGAAACAATTGTTTTTGTCGTCGATATAGAATATTGGGGGGAAATATTTTCTCATTTTCTTACAGAACGTGAAAATTTTTTTACGTAGAAGAAGAGAATCTTTGTTACTTTTGATTGATGAAAAATTAGACCTATTTCATATTCTTGAACACCCGAATGGTTATTATATTAAAGAACTGATGAGACTCTGCTAGGTGATATTAGAGAATATCGAAGAGTTAAACTTGCAAATTTTTCTCCTTCCTACTTTCAGTTTTCCAAAGTTTTATATCGTTAAATTGATTCGTACGTAAGTAAAGTTGTATGTAACTGAATTGTATCATTTTTGAACAAAAATGCAACAATAAACAAACTGAATTATAAATAAATAGAAGTTTTGGTGTATCGTTGTCGTTGTTTTTTTTTTTTCAAACGTCACAGTTTTTGTTTATAACGTACCATATAAGTCACAGCTTTGACTTATAAAACTGTACAGTAAAACGATAGTTTTTATATTCTTTTACATATTTTGAATTCGATTTGCGGGAAATTTGACGATAACAATTGATCGAAAACAATTCGTTCGACCCAACACAACTCAACCCAATAAATTGTTGTTCAACAAATTGGTTTGTTTGGCTTTGTTGATCAACGCATTAATTTATCTAAACAACAACAAAGCAACAATATCCAGTCCAACACGAGAATTGGGAGTTCACTTTTTCGATTAAGCTATTATCTAAGATAAACTAGGGATTTCATGCGTTTTTGAGTCTTCTTCGTATTCGGGTGATGAAATCAAAAAACGTGGTAGATTGAAAAAAGGTGGCGTATTAAGGAATCTAAGAACGTACTAGATTTGGTACAACTGTAATAAACTGGCAATGCTGGCTACGACGCAGAAAAAAACACCGACGAAAATGCTTCAAATTCATTTTTGTACTAGATTTACCGACACAACAGATATTCAAAAAGTCGCAGAACCAACTCGAGACTCCATCTCTACAAAACTAATATCTAAAAACTGTTCGACGAAGGGTTTCATTTTCATCTCCAATATTTAAACAACAATAATCTAAAAAGACGCATTTTTCTAACCGAATATTATTTTTCTAGAAATTATACACATATATGCATATGTGAACATATTTACTTGGAAAGTTAGAAAATGTCAACAAGGTCGCAGATAATCGATTAAGAATATGCTAACAAAGAAAACTTTTCATAGAGAATCAAAGTGTGGAATTTATCATTTTATTTGTCACCAGTTTATACAGCTTTAGTTATCGTAACGTTTAAATTTGCCAAGCAAATGACGATACGGTTTTCATTACGTCGAGAAGTCCATTTCGTTATCTCGGCCGACAAATTAACTGACTAATTTTTCACGCCAGGAGTTAATTATATCAGATACAGTAACGCTGGTATGAAATCAAAATTCTTCGGGCAAATTCAACTACGCAAAGGATAATTTGAAAAAAATCTGCAAATACATCTGACTAAATTATATCGATTGCATTGAATACAAATTGGCGAATTCGACTGATTTTAATTAACTCCTCTATCGTTATTTTGTTTGGTTATAGTGAGATGACACTATTTCTAAGCAATTCGTTTCTACAGAAAAGTTACTCGAACAAGTTTAAAATTATACGTCCGGATTCTGCGTTTAACTGCTCTTCGGCACTTTGAAAGTTGGAATAAATGAGATCACATCCAAAGGCTATAATAAGTTAGGCTAGACTTCTTGTACAAACAAACGTTGTAGAAACGAATCCTGCCGAGCTTAATCATTTTTGATCAATTGTCATTATAAAATCTCTACTCAAATACTTGATATCTCAGATTTTGTTAGTCAAATTTGCTCAGAATCATTTCTATAACATATAGAATATGGATTTTTTGGCCATCATTGGCACAAATAACGTTGCTAAGGATTATTTGAAAAAAACTTATCTTTTTTTTTCAACTCTTTCGCCGGTCGAGTCGATTTATTTATTACAGTGCAGTCAAAATAGGTTTGAATTAAAAGTATCCGGAATACGGCTGAATTTTTTTTTTCATCAGGGTTTTCGACCCTCGGGAACTGAGATCTGAAGTAATTTTTGAGCTGCATAGCCGGCGTTTAGTGAAAACGGCAAAATTCGACATTTTTTTCCGTTTTTCTCAGAAACTGCTATCTATAGATGAAAAATGATTCGACCATCATATAAGCCAAAAAATTCTGCATCGAATTATGTCCTCATATGTCAGAAACGGAGTCGATTAACCTATCAATAAAAAAGAAATCCTACTTATCGACGGCATATGAGAAATTTTTGTGAAATAATTTCTTTTTTTATTAATTCGTTAATCTGACTCAGTTTTCGACACATGAGGACATAATTCGGTGTAGAATTTTCCGCTCAACACGATGGTCGAGTCATTTTTCATCTATCGATAGCAGTTTTTGAGGAAAACGGCGAAAAACGTCAAATATTGCTGGGTTCTACGTCAGCAATGCACTTCAAAAACGACTTCAGACTTGAGTTTCTTAGGGTCGAAACCCCCTGTGCACAAAAATGCAGCCATATTCCAAATGTTTCAAAATGAGATCTATTTCGACTGGACTATAAGGTTTCCGGCAACGTGGAGAGGGAACATGTGGCAGGAGTTGAGGGGGGCAAGTTTTGAGGCACCGGTTTAGCAACGCTATGTGCATTCCAGTCGATGAGCACCGGTTCCTGCAGGTGCCGAGCAAATTCGCTTTTTGTCAGGCTCACCAACAAGCCGTGATAACGTAAACCGTAATTTCAAACACCAGGTACGTAGGAAAGTGCTTTATCTGTGCCTCGGGGTTACGGTAGGGTTATTGCAAAATGCATATCACATATAAAATTATTCACGTTGCATATAACACGGTAAAAACATCGCTGCAGTCTATAAGAAATATGATATATGATATGCAAGGTAACAATTGCTGCGATACTTCTACAATATTTCAAACCCTGCAAAAGTCGCACTGTTGGAAATATATTTTTTCTATACTGTTGAGTTATAGCCGAAGAAAAATTTTACGTCTTTTTCTCCATTTTTTTTTTTTTTTTCCTTTTCTGTGACATGATTCGAAAAGAGAATGGATTCGAAATCTGAAATATGATAGATTACATCGTGATATTGAAAAGCTCAACGTTCGTCTATTATACAAATTTACAAATGTATTGAATGAATCATTAAAATCAGCCAAAAAACAGCAGGAGAACTTCGCTGGAACTACCGAAATTAAGACGAAGCTATTTCTACCAAGATGGTCTTCGAAAAATACGTAATAATAAAAAATTTTCACATCATACTGATGGAAATATATTTTACTGTTACATATTTCTGAAGACTAGTCATTTGGACTGGCGTTAAAAATAATGCAATAATATTAATTACTACAAACCGAACACGATATTATCCATTCAAATGAATGATTTTCAAAGTTGTTTAATGACATTGAGAAATTATTTAAATCAAGTCAAGTCAAATCAACTTTATTCGAACTTTCACTGTTTTACTGTTGAATTAAAAATTTGAAATATGAATATTTTATCACGTATTTATGATCAACAATCAAATTAAGTGTAAGGAAAAAAAATATATTCCGTGTTGCCTGAAGATATGAAGAAATGGAATTACTAAAATCACATCTGCGACTGGAAAGATAAAAACTGACAATCGTTATCTTCATTATTATTATTATTATTATTATTATCATTATTATTATCATCATCATCACAATGACATGACAACACGAAAAGAGTCAAGAGTTTCTTCAGGGCTTTAAAAAATTTTGTAATCTGCCTGGCAAAGTTAAAAGTTTTCAGAACGACTTTCAACGTTGTATATATGTACAAATATATAAGAGACTCTCAGGGACATAAAACCGAAAGCAGGTAGGTATATAACGTATACACGTAACATCCATTTTATATAAATACACAAATACAGATATACTTTTGCCGTCAAGTATAATACAGTTTCAACTTGAGGCGTTACTTTGGTACGCGTGACTCAGTCAGTGCTTTTGCATACCTCGTAATGAATGAAAACCTTCTTATTTGCAAATTTCTTCCGGGACAGAAAACATTTTTCGAAGAAGAATTTTTCTGCGAAATTGTTTCTCACGCGGTGCAGGTTTCATTTTCAAATTTTGAGTTACATAAAAATAGCTGTTTGTATCAACTTTTAAATTCGTAGAGTAAAATTTTTACTCCGGAATAACGATAATCAGACTTGGTGTAAATTTAACAACCGATATTCTACGAAAAAAAAAAAAGAAAATAATCTTTTTTGAATCAAGCTGACCGAATACATCATATCAACACCGTTAATAATTGAATTGCAGGTACATAATTTACAAAATTGTACGAAATAATAAGCTGAATTGAACTGTAATTTTTGCTTGCAAATGACCGCCAAGTTTTTGGTGAGAATTTTTTTTTAAATTTCCTTTCAAAGAACCATAAAATACATTTGCGAATTCTCACCTAAATTGGAAATTCTTTTCAATTATCGTTCCCAATGATCAAGAACTAATTTCTCAGAAAGGAATAATATGTATCACGATAATTGACTCACTAGTTTCTAACCTTAGCCCAATGTACACTTAATAAATCTGAAACGGCTTATTTTTTACACTAGACAGTTATGTTGGCAGCGCAGAGAAATCTACAGCGCCACAGTCGGCCGAGTGCGAAACAAACTCAATCTCAACAAACATAACATAACCCATGACTGTCGAATCCACAGTCTTACAAACAGGTCTGGAAACTCTAGTGGTGGGGGCTGAACGTTTGAGAAACAGCATTTGATTCCCGTTGGGTCCGCTAGAGGCGGGGCGGTAGAGTGAGGTTGTTTGGGAAAGAGATAGAAACAGGTCTGTCATCTCTGTGTAACCTTATTATCGGTTCAAACGAGTTTGAATAAGATTTTGATGAAACAAGCCAGAAAACTGAGCGTTTGGTTTTTTCGCTTTCGTAGCCGGTTCTACATTTCGGGACAACACATGGCTTCGGCATAGTTCATCGTCGCACACCACTTATTGTCTTATTACTACTTATGCGATTTTCACAATTTTGACGTACATTTGGAAAATTTGGGAATTCAGTGCGAACTGGCGGCAGCGTAAAAAACGAAAAATGCACCGTAAGCGTATTTCCCCAACCACGCAAATTTCGATGAGTTTCAAGAGCTGTAAGTGAAGACCGTGGTCGAATCTAACCTAAGAATACCGCGGGGATGATGACTTGTTAGATTGACACGTATTCTAAGGTTAGATTCGACGGTCATGGGTTATGTTATGTTTATTGAGATTGAGATTGTTTCGCGCTCGCTCGACTATGGCGCTGTAGATTTCTCTGTGTTGCCAACATGACTGTCTAGTTTAAAAAATGAGCCGTCTCAGATTCATTGTTCCCAAGTGCACATACCTTCGTATTAACCGGATGTTATAGTCAATCTTTGTTACAGTCCAAATAAGTCATATTGATCTCGGTCGGTAAGGATTCTTTACCGACGGACCAAGTGTTGCGTACACTTACGCTTCACTAACAAAAAACGATACTGATAGCACCGTTCTACATACAATACCGACTACGATTACGTGAAAAAAGTTGTATTTCACCCAACAATAATGACATGATACGAGTTTCTGTAATTCAACCACCATTTATTGCAGGTATACATTTCTGGCAATATTTTCGCTGGAATAAAAAAAAAAAAAATGTTGGATGTTCCTGTTCGACGTTGCATGTAGAATGGCGCCATTGGTAGATTTTTTGCGTTGGTGATACGTACGCGTAGGTAATGATCTACACAAGTGATATTTCACTCGGTCGGTAACGACTGCTCATAGCATTCTCTTAATATATACATTTGAGCATCGTTTCGAGAAGTTCTTCATCAGTTGAGACGGTTATAATCTGAATACAAATAAACATAACACACAGCGACAATAATACGTGACCGCTAAGTGCCAACGATACGAAACAAGAATACTTTCGCCAGAGTCAGGCGATTATATCAATAAGTCTTACAAATGTAAATAACAATACAGAAATAGATGTAATATAATACATGGAGGATTTCAGCTGGTGGTCTCTAAGGTTATAGAAACGAAGTTGACAAAAAATAGCAGTAATTAAAACATAAGAAACGGTTGAAAAAATCTCCAGCAATTTTCTTAGCGCTAACAATGGTGAACACAAATCCAACAACGTTTGTACCGTGTAAGAGATTATTTAAGTACTAGCATTGAAAATGATTAAACAAATCGTGTTTTTTTTTCTTTTGTATCTGATTCTAATATTTGAGGGCATATTTTGTTCGTCACAGATAATTCCGATTGTAATTTGGAAAAAGTTTCACGAACAGTCTTTACAGGATCGATAAGAGTCGATTGGTTGAGGAAGTCTGCGATTGAATTTGCGAGTTACAACTGCATTATAAAATAAAATTTGTCCAATTTTTGTCGGAAAATTTATGGGAATTTCATCAGCGAACAAAATGAATTTTTCATTACGAACGATACAATTATAAAAATTTTCCTCATTTTGTTGGTATCCCCGCTTCAGTCATTCAAATTTGTTTAGATTCCTTTCTGCTAAATAGCATGAATTTTTTTTTTTTTATTTGTATTCATCACAATTGGCAAAAATAGCATTGCTGAAGTTTTTTCAAACGGGGTTTTTTTTTCTCCCAACAATTTAAAACTCACGTGCGAGTAGTTTTGAATATCGAAAGAAGCCTTCTTACCATTCCATGTGCTGCATGTTGTTGTTGAGATCAAGAGATCGCGCAGGCGTCATGTTCCTGCTTTTGAAACTTTCGAGAAAGAGCGAATACCTCATTTTTATACGGCAAAACTTATCGACGAAGATGGCCAGGCTTCGTATTATTCGTCGCAGTATTTTACACTTTTATCGAGTGATTCGAACTCTGTGAACAGTAAAGAACATATATGTAGTTAAAAAATTGTTCATACCGAAGTATTTCACATTCATCTGTGTATATCCCCATCCCTGTTATGTCCTCGTATTCTACAAACTCAGCGAAATTCACGTGCATAGAACGGAACCAACGGAAATTTGTTTTTCATTTCCCTTTGTGAGCTTTTGGCGATATTTTTCTTTCACCCGTTCAAAGCTTCCATCGACAAATTTAACATTACAGCTTGCAGCGACGTCGTATCAACATGAGTATTGAAACGCAAATACCGGCTTTCGAAAAATTGCTAGTAAAGAAAAGCAAACGATCATTTTAATCAAATTGAATACCGGATGAAATTTCGATCCGATGAAATTGAATTTAACGAGATTCGTTTTACACTATACGAACATTTACGAGGTTGAAGTTAGTAACGTTACTTCAACGATTCACGTTTAGGAAAAAAACGTAACTTCGATCCTTAACATTGTCTGAAATTCAGCTAGTAAATCGTAACAAAGAAAAAATGTTCAAATTTCGAAAAGCCAACTCCTTGAAAGTCGTTTTAAAATTGTACGACAGCAATATTTTTCAATCTGCTTTTGTTACGCTAACGTTACCAACTTCAATCTTGTGAAAATTTCGATTTTGAAGAAACGCGATAATCAATTGAAGGAAAAAAAAAAAAAAAGGGCGAAAAAAGCTAGCAGAGCTAGGAATCATAATTACTTGAGAAATAAAGCTTAGATTTACTCACCGTGTTAGAATCTCTCTGAAAAAAACTTCAACTTTAAACTGCACGAGCACCTTTTTCACTGCGCACTAGATTCGCGATGAAGGATTATAGAAGAAAGGAAAAAAAAAAAAAGAATATGCTGAGGAGATACCTAGGCTTGAAAAATTACTCGAAAACTCGAAATTTGACCGGCACTGAGCAGCGTAGCGTCGCGACGCGTGACCGAGAACTGAGGAGCGGACGAAATCTGCGAAGACGCAAACCGTCGTGTTATTGGCTGATAAGAAGTCGCCTTCTATCTCTCTCACTGTTTATTTCTCTCTCTCTCTCTCTCTTTCTTTCCCTCTGGCTTACACTTTGCCGACGAAGCGCTCATCCCACATTATTCATGCTCCAGTGCTCGAATTTTACTAAGCCGGCTGCCTGCATCGAACCTGTGTGAGGTAAACACTCAACTTGTCCACAGAACACAGCCGCGGCTTTGTTGATTTACTGCGGGGTAGAATAACCAGGAATTCTTCCGCTGTCCGCGTAGAAATTTTGCCAAATATTTTGAAACGTGTGTAGGAAATTTTGACGAAAAGACCGCGGATGAAGAATAATACGATGGCATTGATTTTGGATTCTAACAATCAGACTTTGGTAGACAGATTAGATACTCACTGCGAGTTGTAGAATTGACTTTTATTTGGTATTCGAGCTTTGTTGGCGAAGAATTTTTTTTTTATGTGAACTCGTTCACCTTAAAATCAAAAGATCGAGTCAAAATACCTGTATTTTAGTAAAGAAATACTTTTTGAACAATTTTCTTATTTTTTTTTTTTTCATAAATCCAGCCTTGGATATCAGTTTTTTATTTCAAATAACTTCATGTTGTAGAAAATCTCGCAAATTCATTCGATTCTACTTTGGTCTGGCTGATTTTTTTCAGAAGACAATTTTCTACAATTTTATAATTTAGACACTTTTTTAAAAATCATATATTGGTATTGTTGAATATTCGATTCTTCAGGATTCGACTTATATTAATATTGATCGACAAATAGTAATGCTGGATTCGCTATTAAAAAGAAAAAATCTGTTTCTGATAATTTATAAAAAGTTTCCGAAACGCAATATAAGCCACCGTCAAGTAAAACGAAATAAGTGTATAAATTTTTAACTGTTTTAAAGAAATTCGGAACGATAAATTGATATCTCAGCTGTTGCTTATAAGTTCATTATTCTTTTTCTTGCGATTTCTGGAAAATCGCTTAAGGTTACGATTGAATTTTTTCTAAAATTAAGAAATGCTTATTATGTGATTATATCATAGTTAAATTGATACCAATTGTATTGATTTTCAACTCAGCAACCTTCCACCTAAATTCGTGAACTTAAAAAAAAAGTCTCAAATAAATTTCACTTTCATGTAATTGAGTCAGAAAAACTTTCATTGTAAAAATGGGATTCTTCGCTTTCCCCAATTTCAGAATTGTCAAGTTATTAAAACATTCAAAAATCGGCATACCAACGGAAATACAAACAGAGTCATCGATAAATCATTCCTAAAAAATAATAAATCCACAAATTGCGAATGATTTGACCGATTTTCTTCGATCATTATGATTCACAATATTATCAACCAACGAAGAAACAATAATGTATGTAAAGTGTTGCCTTCTCATGATGAAGTTATCCTTTCAAAATGCAATCAAAATTGTCCCGTTGTCTTGAATGTCTAAAAGTTCATATAATTCTATTTTAATATGGTTGAAATATTTATTCTCTTGATGATTGCCATCACATTTTTTAATCAACGATTTACGATGCGCGCAAAAATACTTTTCTCACGCTAACGTAAAAAAAAATTAACGTCACTTTTGTGTGATTGAGAAAATGTTTCACCGAATGAGAGGATCTTGAAAAAACATCGTTGGATATAAATTTAAAAAAAATCAGTGGAACAAAAAATGAGTTCCAAACTCCTATTTATGTTTCTTGCTTTTAATTTATCACAGAGATAATTTGAAATCAAGGGAATAGTAATCACAATGAAGTCGAGAGAGGATGTGCAACAAACTGCACATTGAACTCTAATTCCGTACAACATTGTAACACGATACGTTGGGTGGCGGACTTGTATCCTCTGAGAACAAACGATGAGTCGACGAATGCAGGGTTCTATTGTATTAATAGTAGTGAAGGTGGGATAAAAGAAATGGAGACCAGGTCCTTTAATTACTCTGAAGGAATAAAGGCGGTCGTAAAGAAGGCAGACGCCTTTGCTCGGAGGTGAAATATTAATACGTGAAACGTGTTGAGGGACCGAGGCGAGGCGGGGTGAAAAAATTTCTCATTTTAATATGCTTTAGGAAATCTTATACAAAGAAGAGGAAGAAGCTGGTGGTTGTAAGGTTACAGGGAATGAAACTATTTTATTTAAGGTGAAAGGATCAAGGTAAGAGAAGAAAAGAAAACAAGGAGCTGAAGGTGTAAAGGCAGGAAAAAAGATCCGAGAGAGGATTCTCCAACTTTTTATTTCACAGGGATATCCTTCCTTGTGCACCGTTTCCTTCTTTGAGACCTTTTCTTATTACGGCTCAGCCAGCAGGTATTTCTTGCTAAATTAATTCTTGGCCAGCGCGTTTTCCTTGCAGGAAATTATACCTAAGCTCACTAAGCGCGCAATATTCAACAGAAACATCGTAGCAATGCGTCTTTGCAATTTCTGAAATAATTCATATTCATCTGGCAACATTGCAAAAATATTGCAGCAAAGCAACTTTTCGAGATTCGGGATATTTGAAATACTTGCCACTATATTGCAGAAACAGTGCGGCAACGTAATTTTTGAAATGTTTCTTATTCATCCGATAACATTTCAAGAACATTGCAGCAAAGCAACTTTTCAAGGTTCGAGATATTTGAAATACACTCCACGATATTGCAGAAACAGGGCAGTAACGTAATTTTTGAAATGTTTCGTATTCATCCGACAACATTTCAAAAACATTGCAGCAAAGCAACTTTTCGAGGTTCGAGATATTTTAAATATATTCCACGATATTGCAGAAACAGTGCAGCAACGTAATTTTTGAAATGTTTCGTATTCATCCGACAACATTTCAAAAACATTGCAGCAAAGCAACTTTTCGAGGTTCGAGATATTTTAAATATATTCCACGATATTGCAGAAACAGTGCAGCAACGTAATTTTTGAAATGTTTCGTATTCATCCGACAACATTTCAAAAACATTGCAGCAAAGCAACTTTTCGAGGTTCGAGATATTTTAAATATATTCCACGATATTGCAGAAACAGTGCAGCAACGTAATTTGTGAAATGTTTCGTATTCATCCGACAACATTTCAAAAACATTGTAGCAAAGTAACTTTCCGAGATTCGAGATATTTTAAATATATTCCACGATATTGCAGAAACAGTGCAGCAACGTAATTTGTGAAATGTTTCGTATTTATCCGACAACATTTCAAAAACATTGCAGCGAAGCAACTTTTCGAGATTCAAGATATTTTAAATACATTCCACGATATTGCAGAAACAGTGCAGCAACGTAATTTTTGAAATGTTTCGTATTCATCCGACAACATTTCAAAAACATTGCAGCAAAGCAACTTTTCGAGATTCAAGATATTTTAAATACATTCCACGATATTGCAGAAACAGTGCAGCAACGTAATTTTTGAAATGTTTCGTATTCATCCGACAACATTTCAAAAACATTGCAGCAAAGCAACTTTTCGAGGTTCGAGATATTTTAAATATATTCCACATTCTTGCAGAAACATTGCAGCAACGTATCTGTACAAAGTGTGAAATATTTAAAATTCGGTACAAAATATTGCTGAAACATTGCGGAAACGCAACTTATCACAGTTTAAAATATTTCAAACGATTTGCACAAAGTTACAAACACATTGCAGCAATGCAACTTGTTCTGGTTATATAAATTTAAAATACGGTACTCTACACAATATTGAAAAATATTGCGACAGCGGAAATTACATCGCTTTTAAAGATGCAACGTACAATGTTGCAGGTACATTGGTACTGACGATACAGTTCGAGATTTGGCATGTTTCGGGGGAATTTCACAAGGTTACAAAAATATTGTTGCATGTGCAACTTATTCTGGTTTTAAACCTTTCAAATAAGTCGCACAAGTTGCAGAAATATTACCGTAACGTAACTTTGAGAGGTTCGAAATAACGTTCAGGTACATTGTGTCGTAGTTTTGTAATATTCTTTCGAATAAAATGGTAATAAATACTTGAATGTGGTAAAAACGTTCTCGCAATATTGTTTAATTCTTGTTTTGAACATCTCTGAAAGGGACGCTCTCCTCGCTCCTGTTAGAAGAATATAAATTACAAATCACTCGTGACGAGTGGTTATGTAACGAGGGCTAGATTCATTACACAGAAGTTGAAATATCAAGTTTTTCGGGCTTTTCACGGGCAATTTAACCGCCTCCTTCTCCTTCTTGCCAGGCCAATTTAATCTTAGCCTATACTTCTCGAGCACCACTTCTCGTCTCCGTAAATATAATAACTTCGCATATATACAACGCGAGGAGAAAGAACTTCAACTTTCTTTGAAAGTAAACCTATAGGTACTAGGTAACCACCCCAAGTCCAAACTTCTCGAGGACCTTGTGCTTCGAGCTGCGAACTAGCAGGTCCGTTGTAAAAACCGACTTTTCCTTCACTTTCCGCACTTGAAAACTGCAAAGCCAATAGTTTAAACTCTCGCAAACTGTAAAATGAACATTTGCCGTCACTTGCCCCTTGATTTCTGACTCAAAACAAATTTCTTTCTCCTCGAAATATGTCTAGAAAAATCTCCACTAGTCCATACACAGAAAAAAAGACACGTACCAGCGTTTAAGGGGGCTTTCCAGTGTGACAGCCCGAAAAATCGCTGTTTTTCGCGATTTTTTTTTTTAAAGAAAAAATAATCTAATCGGTCTGGTTTTTTTTTTGTATATTAATTGGGTATTGAAGAATACAAAACAATTTTTTAAAGATCGATTTATTTATTAATTAGTATCTATAAAAATGATGAAACAATTGTTGCAGAAAATGCACTTGGATGTGGTGGCCACATTGGGGGTCACAATTTTGATCTGAGACAAAAAACACAAAAAGATTATTGATCGGTATATAATTGGCTTTCGTGCTATGGAAGCTTTTTTCTTTTTTTTTTTTTGCAAAAATGGCGCCGGTTTGAACAAAAAGTATCGATTTTAGCATTTTTTTTTGGCAGTTTTTTTTACAAAAAAATAGGAAGATGTCAAAAAAAAAAAAAAAGCTTCCATAGCACGATAAACAATGACGTTAAGAATATTGTGTAAAAAATTCAACTCGATAGCTTTAAAACTCTGCCCTCCAAGTTGGCCACCGTTTTGAAAAATGCTGTTTCGAGAAAAACGCGTTCAAAGTTTCAAGTGAGGAAATTTTAGGTAAATCGTTTACTTACGGTCAATCAGCGATGCCAGGTCCATACAATATCCCTTCTGCTTCTTCGAAAAGATCGTGCTCAATGGATTGTTCAATCCGACGAGCTGTCCTCGCCTCTTTGCTATCCAGGGAAGCCCGGCGGTTTGCTTGGGTGATGCGCGCATTCTTGTATTTAGCGGCGAAATCTGCGGCGCTCGGCCCTATCGTGCATCCCATCGTCTCCAAAATTTTTAAAATTGGGTCGTAACCTTCATTGAAGATGGTTGAGATGTTGATGGTTGAAGATGGTTGGATGGATGAAGAGGGAAAGACCTCGCTGTGCGTTATTTTGGTGGATGGCGCGCTAAGTTTTTGAAAAGTTAGCACGCCATCCGTTTTTTTTTTTCAAAATTGAGTGCGACAAAAAAATAAATTGCGCGACTAATTTACGACTAATTAACGGCAAATTATGCAATAGTCCGAATTCACATTTTCGACAATTGGCGAGCCAAGTTCATGTACGTGCAGGTAGGAACGAGACAATAGAAATAACAGTCGCACGGGCAGACGGCCGACGCGGCAGCTGTAGCGCTCCGTTGCCTTCTACCAAGAAATGCTGTACAGTAACCGAAATAATCTGAATTTCGGCATGAAAATTTCAGGGAATATTCGGAAGAGTGTATACTATTCGATAAAGCAAAAAAAAAAAAATCGATTTTTTGAAAATTTCACACTGGAAAGCTCCCTTAATCTGGAATCAACGATATTTATATTCCTTGTAAACAAAATAACTGTCTACGTTTAAAATATTTTGGTATTATTCTTCGATGTGTCATCATCTTACATATTTCTTAAACAATTCCAAGGTTTGACTTGAATACCAGAGTCATGAAGAGAAATTCCTTTTGGATTGAACTTTATCCGGAAATATAAGCACATAGAAATGTCCTTCGAGTAGACGACGAGCTTTCGGAATGAGCTTCCGCAGGTTCGTGCCAAAATATCTTACACAGGGTAAATGTAATGTATCCGCTATAAAGAGACGGGCTTGGAATCTCACGTCTAGGCAAACTATCCAGCAGGATCTAGGATAATAATTTAAAAAGGTCCTGATAGATTCAGTAAGAAAAAAAAAACAAAAAAAAAAAAAAAAATGCCCGCAGTGCTTACGGCTTGTACGGTTTTTTTCCGATCGACTGTTTCACTCACTTTTAATCACGTAGTAAGAAATTTCGTGCGAAAAATTCTTCGTGTCCACCTTTGCTGCCAAACTGCATCAATACCTTTGCGCTGAAGAAAAGTTAATTCGGGAACAGTGAAAAAAAAAAACAAAAGAAAAAGAAAATAATAAAAACAACGGGAAACTACATAATGTTATTAAATGATTTATCAAAATGATTAAAAGATCATTTTTTTCTTTTTTTAAACATTTTTCATTCCGATTACTTTATACATGTATGTAAAATTCTGTGAATTAAGAATTTTGAGAATGAATAAAATTAAATTCAAAAGTACGGGATATCAGAGAGCTGGATCGAAAGCGAATCGAAATTTCTCTTCAAAGATTCACTCGCCTAAGGACTGATGGGCACCCCTGAGGTGGCGTCGGATCGTTCACGGTTATAAAAACGCGAGGTAGCGATCATACATTGTCGGATGTGAACCGGAAGCTGCATACAGACAGAATGGGGTTGAATTTATCTACGCAGCAGGGTGTAAAAATGATAAATAAATCGTTGAAAAGTGAGGTGAAGGAAGGAGGGGCGGGATTGGGGAGGGAGGGAGGGAGGGAGGGGGAGCGAGGAGGAGGGTGAGGAATTGGGCTGAGAAAAATGAGGGGGGGGATCGGAGGGTGGATGCGGAGGTGGAGGCTGGTGCAGCTAAATAATTGAATCGCGAAATTATGCAAGATGCTCGTTGTTCGCTTGTTATATCACTCCCAATCGCCCCAGCCGGGCGGGTACGTTTCGCGAATGAATAAATTAGAGCCTCCTTCGCTGTTCACCGGCGATTCGACCTCTCCTCAAGAGTGAAAGAGAGAAAGAGAGAAAGAGAGAGAGAGAGAGAGAGAGAGAGAGAGAGGGAAAAAGAAAGAGATGAAAGCGCGCCGAGTGCTCGTCAACTTTCCTTCCTAATGGAAAACACAAGCACCCACCTCACTAGCGCCAACCGTGAGCATTGATTGCTCCGGCCTTCCGACTCGACTCTCCTCTTCGTCTCACATTATTCTACCACCTCAATTTCCATCGCTTTTCATATTCCATTCCTGCGTTTAACCCGGTGAAAATTCGGTTTTTAACGAGCTTCCGCGCCTCATCGACCACTCATTAAACGAAACGGACAAAAGACTGAGGGTTTCGAATTAAATGCCGAATAATCGGGAACGACAATGAATGACAGAACAGCGGAGAGGAATCAGCAATCGTTGAACGGAAAGGAACGCTAGTGAATGGTAAAAATTTATCTGCGAAATACTCTCGACATTTTTGACACCCTGGTGAAATGTTACCGCGGCATTAAATTAATTCACTCGTCGAGCACTCGGTCAGCAAATTCCAAATTTAGAGAATCTTTTGGAATTTGATCCGAGACGGTACATTTATTTTGTAATAAAACCCATACTGAAATAAAACCTTTGAGTTTTTTTTATATCAAAACAACATTGATTTTCATAGTTGATTTTCAATTTCTTAGTCATTCGAAATTCGATTTTGCGGAGATTGCATTTTAGCTTTTGGTTCTGCTTATCTATTTTTTTTTTTTTTTTTTTTTTTTTTATATAAGGTTGACAATATTTTTGCGCAGGGTTTGAACAATTTAGATACAATCTGCAAAGCGATTTTCTCTGTTCGTTTTGCAATTTCTATAAAGGTGTATTCCTGGTAATATTTAGTTCTGCTGAAACTAATCTGCGGTATGTTACGGTTATCTGACTCCTCAAAAAAATGGACTCTTTCGTATCTAAGAATTCCGAGTTGAGATAAAATTCTTCGAAATCCATCCATGATTTTAGAGAAAATTTTCACAACGATTGCGGCTTACATTAAAAAAAAAAAAAAAAAAAACTCATAGAATAACTAGAAACCCGTAAATCGAAGCTTCGCGAGGTGCGGGTAGATTGTCACGGGGTTTTACAGGTGTATTAGCATCGTTATACACGGATCTATACATCGCTTTGCATGATAAGCAGGCAGGCCTCAAATTCCCAATCCCAGAACGATCGGCGTGTCTCGCGGCATCCGAAAGCTCGCGATGTTGAAGATTATCACTGAGGTGTGAACAATTATGCGCTCCTTATTAATGCCGAATCTGATCCTCGCTGTGAACTCGTCGTAAGCGGATCAGATCGGATGAAATCAAAGCCCTGATAAATCGGCTCGATCTTGATCGCGTTGAGACAAGACATGATAATGACAAAGGCGCATGAAACTTGTGCAAGATCAGATAAATTGCTGCTCGAGTCGGTGGAGTGATGGAGAAAAAAAAAAAAAAAATTGCTACAGGTACAAACGAAATCAATTAGAGCGAATTTTACCAGAGGCACTCGCTACCAGAGTTGCCAGTTTTACAACGCGCACTCACCAAGTTCTATTACGAACCATTACCTGCCATTACCTCCTAGCTACTATTAGCCACTTGGCGCTTCGTGGAGGAGGACGGCCTTTGACAGGGTAATAGGATCTTTGATAATAATTAGAAGACTGTAGTTATGTTCCCGGTTGTTCCAAGGAAAATAATGAATCACTCTCGGATCTCGTTTGAAACAAGCGGCTTTAGACTGGCCATGAGCCAGCCTTCGAACTCTCCGTTCTTACATTGTTGGTTCCAACTTTATAGAGAAAAATGAAGTTTAATATCCGATTCAAATGTTACGTGAAAACTTTGACGATTTTTTTTTTTTTTTATTCTGAATCACTGTAATGGATCCGCCATTACAAATTTTGTAAGTCTGACCTTGGATTCGTTATCGGTGAATCACAAATCCTCCGCCTATCTATTTCAACCAAAATCGGAATACTTTTAGACTTTTTTCCACAATGTTTGGTCGCCATTTTGAATCTCGCAGTCTGACTTCACATTCGACATGAGCCACAAAACAAACCGACGAATAACAATTTTCATCAAAATCCAAAAACCTCAAGGTACAAATTTTCATTGAAATCCATTCATCCATCCTCAAGATATCATCATTGTCATTTAATTTGTTGGAATTTCGTTATTTAAATAATTCAAAAAATACCGAACCGATCAAAGTCAACATCTAATCAGTTCTGAGTTTGGGAAATCCGCGTCGATTGGATGAAGGTTAACGGTTCTATCTACCGCATCAACTAAAAAAAAATTTACCTAATTATTCTGAAACAGTTTTATAAAAAATTTAATTAAACGATTATTATTAAAAGAGACAAGTCAATTTACAATAAATTCATAATACGACGTAAAAGGCTATTATAAGTTATCTGAAAAATGCGTTTACAGTTGATTATCGGGCGATTGTATATTCTGAAGTTTCCAACCGAGTTATTCCCGAAATGAAGCAATATTTGAATTGCCTTCGACTCTATCTTTGCTGCAATCTTCGAAACTTTACAAAGTAATATTGCTACAATATTTTTGCAACATTTTAAACTCGACGTCGAAGTATAAGATTACTTACTACAACGTACCTGAAACATGTCGAACCTTGAGTTAAATTGACGCAACTGGAATATTTTTTCAACACTTGAAACTGTGCATCAAAGTACAAACCTTCTGCAATGTGACTGAAATATTTCAAGCCTTGAATTAAAGTCACGTGGCTGCAATACGTGAGAGATATAGCCTACTGTGTTAATACTACTCGCGTAATTCGCGAAAATTGTGGCTTGTATAAATGAGGGCTGGATAAAATAACCGACAGGGAATACCTGCGAATAAACTGAAGCTCAAATTGAAAGCACGGAGAGGAGAACATTGCGTAGTCTAGACTCCAAATGCCTGAATCTTATCAGCTGCGAGAAAGCGGAGAAAGAGGGAGAAAAAGGGGACAAAAGAAGCAGGTGAAATCAGAATTATGCAGATGCCGGATATATTCGATGTAAGTCTGGCCGGGCATTCTTATTCGAATGGTTCTTCAGCGAAAAGACATCTGAGCTTGTTGAATTGAAGGTAAATTTCTCTTCTACTTTATTCTCGAAGCTCATTTTTCGTTAAACTCTTACAAATGAGATTTCCAACATATATTTACAACCGGTTCGTCAATACTGTCCAAAGCACTCTGTCCGCTGTTTCGATTTCTGTTTGGAAATTTGAGACCAACAGTATTCGTGTTTCACGATTTTTCATCTAGTCTAATCCATTCTCATCTTTCCTATTCTCGTCTTTTCAATATTGGCACTATTGTATGCTCTGCCTCAACGTACTTCTTCGACGAATAATGGTTGGCGGGCTTTTAAGCTCCCGGGTAAAATTGGGCCGCACGGATGAAATTCACACGTGTGGCAACGGGAGCTTTTCCGCAGCTCCCGAAGCTTTTTTGAAAAAAATCGATTCTCATGAATATTCATTCATTAATTCTGGGTGGCGGGCAATCGCCCTTTGGTTAGGTTTCGGTGCCGCAGTCCTCGGCGCCGCGAAATGGGATATAAAGCAGCGGACGCAAAAAGAATTAGAAAAGCGAGGTATTCAGCATTCGAGGAAATTAATGGAAGTCAACACGCTATCGTGGATCGCAAAACCTCCGGATATAGAATTTAGTTATCACTTCAACGGCAATATTTCTCTTTCTCGCAGGGCTGAACCTCCCGAAGTGCCTTTTACCTCTGGAGTAGGAGACGACGTCCCGCTTATCTCAACACTTCTTGTTCCGCTGAGGACTCGACGACCAAGGTTATTAACAAAAACAATTCTATCTCCCTGTCTGCCGGCGCCTTCGTTCGTTCTCAACCCTCGCCAAGAAACCGTTTTAGGTGTCATGATTACCAGAATATTCGGTTTAGTATTCCTAGGACAATTCCCACTGAGAAATCGACGGTAATTCTCAAGGATGAAAATTCAACGGCACACTCTAACGAAGCACACTTGGCTTGCATCCTAATACCCTGGATATGATCTGACTGAAAAAGTACCTCCATACTTCATCGCGCAGTAAAACGTCTCAGTTTTTACTCCGTCTGTGGAACTTCGCTAGAACGTTATGAAAAATACGATGCTATTGATTCGGCATCGCAATGAAATTATCCGAGCTTGTTATATCATGGAAAAAGAAGCCACTCTGCATGCGATATTGGAGAAACGTTACAGTGGCGTCACTCTACAGGGCTTAATTCACACTTCAGAAAAATTCGAAAGTGTTTCAGAAGCATTCGAAACGAATTCCAACAATATTCAAACAGTTTTCTTAACGATACCTGTTTCACTGAACTTTTCTAGTTACCGTAACAAACGAAATATTTTTCAGTGTACCCATTCCTGTGCATAAACTTCCAATATCAACAAATTAATTGGATGAAGTATTTGAAAAATAGACAAGAATAGAAATATTGCTTCAACGTTTCCAGATTGATCTGAAAGAGCAAATGTGAGGATGCAACAATGCCATAATAGCCCTATAACGTTGCAGCTTCAGTTCCAACATAGAAATATTGTCGCAATGTTGCAGCGATATTGCATGCTGTGAGACAGTAGGATCAATGTATAATAATTTCCCAAGACTCGGACCAGAGGAATCCAAAACGTTTATTCCTTTAATAAAGAGAGAAACTCCAGCAATCGCTTCTGAACACTAAGCGTCTACGCCAATGCGACCATAATCGATGCTCCGTAATAATCATTGAGACTAGACGGGTTAACGAGGTCAGTAGTTGAGCATGATAACAGTTTGTTTAAGAGTCAAACTGTGGCGTTTTCGCTCGTTGAAATTATGCGGCGTGTTTGAGTGCATCTACAAGCGCTTAGCACAGATCGTCGAGATACTGTTGTAAAGCAGGGTTCAAGCGATGCTCGAAAACAGCTCTGCGCGATAGTGCCACCAATGGTTAATTCGATTTTTCGCATCGCTGATTTTTTAAAGTGCTGCTGCATGCAGCTACCTCTCCATGCGAGCCTCGCGATACCCAATTTTTCGGAGTCACTGAACTCGTTGAGCTTTTACATCCACGGTATTCCTCTACTCGAAACAACGAGCCTCAAGCCAATTTGCAGGCCCATCAAATTAACAACGCTGATCACAAATTGTTGACTATTCTGCCCTCATATTCGATCAATTTATACTAGTCTCAAGGTGAATTTACTCTTTAGTGAAATTCAAACGAAGCAATATCGGATTTGGAACAAAGAGATTCGGACTGACTGCTTTAGAGCACGTCATCCAAGTCACCAAGGCCACAATACCAGTCTATGAAGATAACCCTTGCGCTATGTTCAATATTGGTTTTCAGCTTGACCAGTACTATTACCGTCTTTTTTCGATTATGCTATTCTACTATGATAGTTTACAATCAATACTACAAGAATTTTTATAGACTTGTAACCCAAACCACAGTAAACATAAGTGCAGTGCTCAAGATCAGACTTAGCGTGACTCCAAGAATGGTATATGAATCATTGGCATACGAGAACGTTTAAAAGGATTTGAACCACCTCGGGCACGGTCATCATAATTAGAAAATGCATAAAAAACGCACTGCTTGACATTTTTTCTAAAAAGAAAGGGGAATGGGGGAGTTATTCGAACACGAGTTCCTCACATCTTCGAGAAAGAACTTTGAACTTCATGTCGATCGTTCGGCACGTGATGTTGTTGAAGTCAGGGGAAAGTACCTGTTGCCTACAAACTGCTTCTGAACGCACGCATGCACAGACAAACGGATCATGTGCGAATACCTATTCGCACGGGCCGTCGCAGATCTCACGGAGTTGTTCATACATCGAGTATTGATCGCATCATCGCGCGTATTCCGCGTTTAATCGCCGACCGTGCGAGAATGAACTCGTTAAATCTCTGTGTAAGGCGCTTAAAAGCGTCGGCTTTGAAACAACACTGCAGGCACAGAATTTTTATGTCCCATTTAAGCCTTGAATAATATGTACGATCGACAAGAGGTAAACGATTTTTCATGAATTCGTACGCAGAGTCCAACCGTGATCTGTTGTTTATTCTAATCACTGTTATTATTTCAACCTGTTGGATTTATTTAACACCCAAATCACGTAGCAGATTTTCTTCTGTGCGAAAGAAATATTTTGTTTTAAAATTAATCTGAACTTCGGTGAGATTTCACGACAGCATTTTAACGTAGTTGGATCAACTATGTCAGTATTAACAATGCTTGTATGAATACAAAACACAGATATTAAGCAATAGAAATGACTTAACTTGATTGTGAAGAATGGTGATGTCAACTGTTTTCGCAGATGAAATTAGTACAATATTTAAATAGTCAGATCCTCGACATTCTTTTTCTCAGTGTGAGAAACAAATCAGTATTGTTTTAAAAACTCAAAGCTACGCATTTCGTTGTTTCAGGAATAATTTACATTGCCCAATGGAATGGGTGACCATCTACACGTTTAACTATGGTATATGAGAATTAAACACGAAAAATGGTAATTACTTTAACTTTCCAGAGAATTTTATAACTACATAACTAACAATCATCAAGTTATATCTTGCTATGCTTGTTGTTTTTAATTTTTAGTATAAAACGTATCGTCGAGTAAGCCGCGCTATTATGAATGGAATAATTAACCTTAATGTCACTTAGAGCGCCATTGGTTATAACGCGTCATTTAACTAAGCCAAAACTCGCCCACTTGTCACGTGACCAAAGACAATTCTCTTTCATTTAATTTTCTGTTTCGATGTCCACCATGTACGTTATTCGGGGCTGAAGTCGACTAGCAACAAATTTCCTATTCCGTAGCTCGTGCATGGCACTGTAAAATATTCATCAGTATCTACGATGTTGGCAATTGGAATCAACTCCAGAGCGGACGTATAATTGAATTAACTGAAGCTGGGACACGAAATGTGCAATTCCATTAGGGTACTGGCAATACAGAGATTCCCTGAGTCCTGGAGACAAAGGGAGGGGGGAATTTAATTTGTATTGAGTCACAGAGCGCAGGCACGTAGGAGTCCGAAGTGAAAGTGATGAAAACTGTGAATTCTGTGAGGTTGGACATGCCAAAATAATTCGAAGAACTTCAGGAAACATTCTGATTGAAAGATTTTCACTGGGTCTGACCATATTTATGATTAATATTTGCCCGCCACGCGACGAACGTTGCTGCGTGCATTATATATGCAATTATGGAGCTGCAGGGAGTAATTATGAGCCTTGCAGAGTAGGAGCTGAATTAAAACCACTTTGTCCTACACGGATTAGCAGCGAACACCCGGAGATTAACCTCCTCCCCCGCCCCTCGAAAGATGTCAGATAATAATTCATTACTGCCTAGAATTTCGGTCAGGCAATTGCCTTCGTCCACGCGATGCTAAATCTGCTGCCCTTAACCGAGATTCAACGAACTTAGGCAAAGGAACCGACAGATGTGAAGTGTATAGCGTCTCTTTTGAAAACAATTCCTTCTTCATCGAATTCCTCACCAAATCACGACTCTAGCTATTCATCAGCCCGGTAAATTGCCTAACCTGATTTTGAAGACCATTGAATAGTCCTCACTCCTGTAAACCACGTTTGGAACTCATCGTTTTTCGCTTCGGCCTGGCGATCGGATCCGGAACGGTGACGTGAACTGATACCTTGAAAGATGAGCGAGCTCTCATTTCTGGCGCTTTTCCGCACAAAAACGTCTGCATTTTCGCTACCTGTTGCCCTTTCAGTAATATTCTTCACATCGATCCTTCATCTTCGCCTTCTATGTGAAAACTGAAACGCTGAAAATTGTAGCTTCGCAGGATTGAGATTCTATACATCATTCACCGTTGACCATTATTTGCTGACACAAATTTCCACTAAATTCTATTCTTTTTTATGAAATTGTACTAACGAGTGGTGGTCACATGATAAATGACACCTGATAACCTATCACGAAAGGCTTGATATTCCAAGAAACCATTGGTTTGGCACTTTAGTTGTTATTTGCAGAGACACTTAAGACTCCTGAGAGGTCGACGGGCGATCTCAGAAGCCGGTGGAACTATTTCGGAGATTTCAGAACAAAAGAGAAAGATGGATAGGATTTGAGAACAGCGTGAAGCTAGGGTTTCGGAGACGTGCAAACGTCGAAAGATTTCGCCGCTCCATTTGCTCGATATGTGAGCCATTGAAATCGAATAAGAAACGGGGAGGAGAGAAGAGGAGACACTGCGTAGTCGGAAGCCAGATAACCCGTACCCCAAAGCCCGAAGCCTAAAACAATGGAAGAATTGAGTTGGAATTGAAGTGAAGCAGCGGACGAAATCCGGATCTCTTGTCTGAACGGCGCACCAGACCAGATCGTTTCAATTTCAAGGAACATTTAGAGCAACAGGTTTACATGCGCGTGCACATTCAAACGGTGTCATCATTTTCCACCATATTTATCCCAAATCTATGAACACTTCAACCCTCACGTATTGCCATGTCGTTTTTGATCATGATCCACACTCTCTACACGTTCTCCTCTTCTTATCGAACAACACGTGACGCCAGCACTCCCGTAAATCACTCACGGGCAATAACTTTCATCCCCCGAAATCCTGATCGTCTCGAGTGGGTATAAACCTTAGGAAAAAATTTCGGAAGGAAATCTCTTTGAAGTAAAAAGCGAAATGAACTTGTTGAAAAGCTTCAGTTCCGTGTTTTAATCGACAATCCAAACAGTCCACTAGTTCCTGTCAGTATAAGAGTTCTTGGAAACTCGTCGAAACATTTTATCACCGTTCTATTTTAACTCCATTTCCGTTTTAAAATGTTACCGAAGAAACCGTGCAATTAAAAATCAGTTGCACGTTGGGTCATAAATTTTCCGTCCCATTATGGCATTACTCACCAGCATCTTCGACCGTTACAGTGTACTCCTGTAAATCATTCATACTCTAGAGATATTGAAGCTTATTCTTGGGAGTAATTTCGTCGTACTCACCTGGAACAAAGAAAAGGAATTCATCAGTGCATCAAATCATGAAGTTAGTAAAAAGGTATCTACTGAACAACCTTTTTTCAGGGCTTAGGACGAGCAGGAAATCGAAATTTCAAGCCCTGTCTCAAAATCCTTAGCAAATCTGGTACACGTATAAGTAATTCAATGACAACTTCTGTCAATCATTTTAATCTTTGTAATTAAGAGTCACTCGACAGTCAAATAATGAACTTCCACCTCAATTGTGAAGAACAAGAGAAACATCAAGGCAACGAGGTGACTGTTTAACTAAGAATTTTCCAGCCAACAAACGCGTTCGACCCAAGTAAACAAAATGCAGACCGCTTAATATCGCGAATCCTTGAGAAGTTCACTTGGTTAATCCTGGTGCAACATGAATCGTGTACATAGTTTAGGGGTTTGTGTATATGCCCGAAGTTCAGTACCCGAGGGTGTCGAGGGGCAAGTCAGACCCCAACTAAACTAATATATAATCCGGTGTTGGCCGCGCTGTGGAGTTATATCGTTGGTTCCACGACGAGCCGAGGTTATCAGATGAATGTGTGTAAAATTAATTAATCAACTAATTAAGATCCACGTCCGTCGCTCGACGCAGTCACAATCGAAGCAGCTGGTTTCACGCGACTTCCATTATTAGAGCAAGAAAGTCCGCCGTGGTTGCAGTGCAGAGATTAGAGATAACACCGACGATCATCTGATTAGGTATACTAGGAGGCCTTTGAGATCGGAAGCCTGCTCTCCAGGGTGTAATGGATGCCAGAGGCGCTTTGTGTCTTTATCAGCGAAAGAGAACCATCTCAGGTGCAATTAATGAGTCACAGGCCATTTCAAGACAGCAGAAATTGATTCTGGAAGTAATTATATGTTGGTGCAACCATGCATGTGTCTCCTTCCGACTGCATCAACCTCTAGCTAGTCGACGAATGTATTCCTGCTATATGATGCTCAAGTTGCGGAGTTTCATCGGTCGATTAGAAACAGCTTCGGGAGTTTGTTCAGTCAGTATACCATTGATCCAGTTCTAGACGTGCAAAACAGGAACCTAATTCGAAGATCAAAAACGTCACCGACTCATCCTTTTCGAAAAATGTTGGGGAATGTCAATATTCACGTTTTGGATAAACGAAAAGAGTGCCTGCTTTGAAAGCTGTGGCTCACGAAAGCTGAGAGGAAATCCGACGACATTAACGGTGGAGGATAGCTGAGCTCGGTTGTTCAGACAATGGAGCAGGGATAGATTTGTTGAGTTTAGTTGGTATGACTGGCGGCTTGCCAGAGGTGCATTGTCCAAGGGATGGTGAACAGGATACCAGTGAACTTATACGTCGAACACGAACAAACTAACCCTCTGCATATTATATTACATGTATGCGATGATGCGGTGCAACCATGGAACTGCAGACCACTTGGCAAGAGCTTCGCGAGGTCACGTGGAGGACATTGTGATCCAGGGTGAAGGGAATGGAATTTATTGGGAATTTATTGTCTTGTGGGTCCTCTCCGTCCACGATGATAAAGGTTTCGTAGTCTGGTGTGGGGTCACAGATTGGTCAGGTCAAAACCGTACAAGAACTTCTTTGCAAAATCGTCCAATAATGTGATTTTCGGGGTTCCAATTCGTCGTGAAGGTGTCGGCGCATGCGGTCGCGACTGGAAAAGGCTAATTTATGCAGTAATCAAGAGCCCTCGAACCCTTGTTCGCACCCTTTGTACTGTACCTCTTACGTTCCGCGCGAAACCGAGTATCCATCCCCTGCCAACCACATGCCAGGTCTCTAACCCCAAACCTAATGTGTACCGTGGGATTCGAGGCACCTGTTTTTCTCCCCCTTCTCCCTTTCTCTCAAGCCTCAAGTTGCCAAAACGTTTCTCTCGTCAACTCGAACGCGCAAACATACTTGCGAATGTAATTATAACGCATTTGTATGCAGACGGCAACGCGTGAAAGTGGACGTCCTATGCTTAACGACCCTTCATCTTAGCTGCGGTTGAGTGTTTTGGTAAATATTGAACTGTGGTTGTTGTACCTCTTACGTAAATAATCATTCCACCTCGACTCATCCTCACTGTCAGACACATAACTATGACAAAGATCTAAGTAACGCCAAGAGAGGTTGTGAACAGCGATACAAGGATAATCACAACGATTCGATGGCGAGATGATTCTGGATACAGAATTTTCAGCTCAGATGACTCGGGAGGAAATGGACCATGACGAATCTTTGAGTACAAGGGATTCCAGAGTTCGGAGAAGACAAAAGTCCAAGCATTAGGAGAGCGTGTTTAAGCTAATACTAGTTTCACGAGGCGCCATCACTTTCGCCACTTCCGGCAGCGCTGGGTGTTCGAATCCTCGGTTCTCCTCTCCTTCAGGATAGCCGACGCTGCTACGCCGGGCTCAGAGGCTCAGCAGGCCGTGCTATCAGCACACCTCGTAGTAATTACCCCATCTGTCTCCGGTGACCCTTGAGCTGCCCTCCGCCAGTCCCACCGCTGCCACCAACTGGAGCACGTATTGCCAATTCTGGCGCACTACCTTAGCCGTATCTCGAGCTCTATCACGCCCGGGACAAATTTATTACCGAGTATCTCTTCTTGATAGAGTTGCCCTTCCCCAAAGCCGGAAAAGAAGGGCGGGAGTTATTTCCTCGATTATTGACAGGGACGATTTACTCACCCTTGACTATTAGCGGAGACTTGATCTTCTTCACTCGCAGTAAACCCTCACAAGTTTTCAGATATTGATAAAATTTTGCAGATTGTAAAATGGGTAAAAATGTATGTGACGAATTCCATCCTGAGAACGTTGAACAAACCCCTTCAATATCACATTTTTCTGTTCTTTCTCTCTTATGTACACCCAGATAATAATCATCCGATGATGTTTCGACGTAACGAAATACTCCTATGTATTTTCGGGGATGTTCATTCAAATCCAATGTCTAACATCAACATTTAAAATGACTTAGCCAAAATGACTGATCTAATTTAGAAAAGTTGATTTGGCAGTTTCAAGGTAGCTGTTCCAGAACCCGAAATGTAGACTTCCAAATCTGAAATGTTGGACCGAAAATGGCACATCAACTTCAACCAAGGTGGTTGGAAATTCACAAAAAGGGGAAAAGAACAAAAAATTGTGATACTTTGAGAGGTCGATTTCACCCTCTCGGACCAGGACTCCGTAAAAATAACACAACATTTACCGAAGGTTTTTATCCACTGCACAATCCTACAAGTTTCGTTAACATCAACGGCGACACTTGAAGATCAGATTTTCTCGTGAGCCTTGCTAAAATCCATGAATTGTCGTCGATGATGACTGCATGCGATGACCTTCGAGAGAATTTGGCGGTCATCATGGATTGATTCGACCACTTTCATCGAGTCTGAGAACTCCGACTACGGTGTTCGATCTGTTGCGGGTAATTAACGATTGCATTCTTACTGCAACGGGGGTAAACAGCGGTATGGCGAGTGCGCCTTTGGCGGGAATACCGGGGCAACACGTTCCCGGTACATCCAGAAATGCCGATGCTCGTGGCGCACGTCGGCTGCCGGACATACCATAAGGACGTCTCGGTATCTTCACAGATATTCGTGAAATGCCTATTTTCACCGCGGATTATGCCCATCCTCAACACCATCGGGAGAGTCTCTTCGATGTTTCCACAATTCATGGCCCTTGAACACCAACGCTTATATTTACACAGACATCGCTTTCCTCCGAAGCACGCGATTTCGTTCCAACTCTCTCCCGAGTTTCGGCGGATATCTCGAGCCAGAGCTGAACTCCCGCTGATCCCTTATGACGTTATCACTAATTGGCAGCCGCTCCTGCACATAGCTCAACGATTTACCCGTCAAAAGGGATCACTGGATCCATCGCTCTAATGAGAATATATTTCCGACTGCTTTTGAACAAGGAAGTGAGAAGAGGTGGTCAAATTTTAATTTGTTATTTGCAACAATATTTGAAATTTGATAGACAATTTTAGGATCATTCCCCAATAAACAATGCCAGTATATAAAGCGTATGAAATTCGTCAAAAAAGAACGTTTTATTCTGTAGAATAAACGTGCAGCACCTACGTATTTTATTGCGAAGAATGTCCGCCGTGATTTCGGTTTATTAAACGTTTTTGGTGGACGTCTTACGATAGTTGTTCATATGCAAATTTTATACGTTTGAAACCAAACATTTATAAATCGTATCTCAATTTGTTGATAAAACGTATCGAAAATCCGTTATTTTAATATTTATGGTAATCGTCTAATATTTGGATATTGATGACTACTAAGAGACGTTTCGCAAGTACGTTTTAAAACTCAAATTATGAAGGAAATTTTTTCTATTAAAATGTGTTGACAATGTCCGTTTAACTAACGTGACAAAATGTTTTCTGTTAATGACGCTTTAATCTTTCATTATTTATGTCTAAACGAATATTATACAGTGTTAAAAAACGTTTTTAATTGGACCTCTAGACTTGAATACATAACGTATCTTGGATGTGTAATTGAAAGCGTATATAGTACACTGCTATAGAGGAAGATCATTTCACGTTAGCTAGAAACAAGTCTGGGTTGAGTTAGAAAGCGTACGAATTTAGTTTATATATGTGAATCGATTTTATTATATCTTTGTTAGAACGTTACACAAATATCTTATATCTATAAATACTCATTTATCAAAAAAAAAGGTACATCTTGTAGCTCATAGACACAGCTCAACCTACACTATACTTTCGTCTTCACGGTAGTTACAACTAACAGAAAACGCTAAGAATATTACACTTATATCAGAAATATTTATATGCCTGTATGATTTGTACTTTTATATGACTGTTTTTAAAATTAGTTGACGTTTACCACAGTTTCTTAGCCCTTCTTTCGTACATAGGTATGCCGTGATCGAGCTAGTTTTAACCAGTCTTTCACGGCACACGAAACACTGGTTTCGGTTGCATCACCAATTTCCTTCTTGCCAAGAAAGGTTTGTTTCACAGCCTCTGAGAAAAAATACATCAAAAGGAAGGTACAATATCACGATATTGATAACTGATAAGGAATAATTTCAATGTAAATTGTGATGAATCTCGAATATATTGGGAAAAAAGTTAACAGTTTGCATAATTTGAATAATAATGTGTGAATAATATTGTTTTCACACGATAAATCCAAGTAATAACTGTTTCTCGAAAATTTCATGAATTATTCATTACCGTAAACAGTTTCCATTGTCAATGTCTTTTGAAATGGGACTTTGTCCCTCCCTGCCCAATTGAATTGCATCGCTAATTCGTTTGTGAGTAGTGACCTCATTATAGCCAACACACATTGGCGACCGCTTGTCCCTCCAACAGAAGCCAGTTTCCCGGTCTGCAACAAAATACTAAAATGAATGAATGTCGAATTGAATTCAAAATATTCTTACTGTTATCAACATCGATAACAATTTTGACTAGTTGGAGATTGTCGATTCCTAATATTTTTTCAGCATTTTTTAACGTTAACCCTCTCGATCAGACCGAGACCGATTTCATGTTGAATGAAAATCTCTCACCATATTGATATTTCGATGGGTGAAAGCAGTTTACCTCAGGGTTTAGGAGTATCTATAAGGCCATCTGACCTTGCTTAATGGAACTATGCAGTTAGAACCCTGACCTTGCGACCGATACAGTTTTATGAAGCCTCAAAGTGCGTGTTGCGTAGAAGCAACATACGGTCCGAGAGGGTTAAAACGTTACGAACCGCAATTCTGTATGCCTGTAGTAATTTTCATTATTCCTTTGCAGTCAACACATACCGAGCGTATTCTTCAATGAGAGACAACCCCCTCCCTAGTGCTAAGCCAACTCAGGCACATGACGCGTACGTGAAGTTCGGTCGAGTGGAGACTAACATGGCCACTGGCATTCTATCCCCTCCCGGCCGAGCCTCATGTGCCTGTGTTGGTTTGCGCTAGGGAGGGGGTTGGCCCTCATTGAAGAATACGCTCGGTATTAGTACCTATCCGTATGTCATGACATACATATTTTGAATATGATTGCAAGGTCTACTCACTAAATAAGTTCGATGCTCTTCGGATTTCAGGATATTTTCGAGGTTGGAGAAGTCTTCCATGGAGTTAAGAGGAAGTTTTGGGAATTCGGCTGGTTTCTTTGTTACGTCGATGCTGACTTCCTTCTGTTTTGAGAAGATTTTACGTAGTAGCAGATGGTTTTGTTCAGTGTAGGATTTAATGTGTTCTAAATACTGCAGAGTTTTTTCTTCAAAGGTATTCTGTTCGCGTGATGTGGTCGGGGTTGAAGGTTCAAGTTGTGAAAAGGATCTTGATAAGTCATATTGCGTGGTAGACCTGATGATCCTACTAGAAATGTTTCTATTTGATGTTTCATATCCAGACAACTGATTCGGTGACTCATGGGAATTATCATTATACTGGTGCTGTACGATCTTGTGGGCCAAGTTTTTCTTTGGTGTCTGATTTTTGGTAGATCCTTTGGCTGAGTTAATGTAGCGAGTATTCTTATTACGGTTAGAAGTCGATTCATCGACTTCGGACGGTGGCAAATTCTCGTCAGCTGAAGAGGTGTAACCTAAACTACTTGAACTTTCACGAGAACGCTTCGTTTTTTTTTTTTTGTTACTAACGTGTCGATTTTTAGCCTTCTTCTTGTCGGTTTTGTGTTTACGTTTTTTCTTTTGCGGCTCAGGTTCGACATCATCACTGTTCGTAGCTTCATTCTCGTCCACGTCATTGGTAATATCTTGCTGAGGTATTACAGTGGATTTTTTAGCGATGTTGCGAATTATTCCGGATTCATCGGACGTGCCCAGCTCCAGTAGGCGCGCCATCGTTGCTTCGGTGTCGTGGTAGTCATCTGTTAGTTAATCAAGGAATATCAATCAATACCGAATGCTCATTGATTAGCAAAATTAATCACAAATGTACAATATGATCAAAATATATCGTCGTAACTCTTATCCAAGTGAAAATTAATATGATTGAAACATTCAATCCGTATACAATTGTAAAAAAAAGTTCTACGTTCCAATAATCACCTCCGGTATGCAGTACTTTGTGAATGGCAAACTTTGGCCATGTTTTTTCATAGGCAGCCTTTGATTTTACAAGTTTTGTAAAATGATCTTCAGTTTTTGTCCGTGGCCAGTAACATTGGGTGTTGTTTTCGACCAGCCAAAGAACTGGTACCAATGCGCATTCTCTATCTTCGCCAACCAAGAATTCAATCACCGCATACATAGTTCTGCAGCACGACTGAGTAAAAACATCGTTAAATGTATCATATTCTCTAGTCTGGTGTATAAATTTATATTTGATCAAAATTCAAGCACTTTTATTCCACTCTGAGCAAAAAGTGCCAGTTTAAAAGTTTTTAATTAGGACATCAACATAGGAATATGCAAGGTAGTATATAAGTTAAAAGATGAATCGATCATGAAACATTATGAAGATTTTGGGAACGCATGTCTAACCAATACTTGAACGTCAATGTGACGTACAAAACTATAATAAATCAGCTCAAAAGTGATGTTATGAACATATGGTAGAGTTGGGTATATTGGACTACTAGGTAAATTAGACTCGGCATATACGGTATATGGTAATAGGTATACGATAATGTTATTTTTTGCTAAACATCTCAATTGAAGCAAACTTTTAATATAAAAGAGATAATGAACCTACGATTCTCGGGAATGTGTGCGAGGTAGACATAGACATACTATACATGTCTTGAACGAATCCCTCTTCCTCGTACACATTGCCGAGAATCGTAGGTTCATCATCTGTTTTTTGTCGAGAGCTCGTTTCGTTGAGATGTTTAACAAAAAATAAAAATTTTATTTCATTTCGTGTAGTATCGGAGTTACTGCGAAACCATCTTTAAATGGAAGACAGACGAATTTATGTAATATATCATCGACGCGATAAGATTTCGCTACGTTGAAACTTCTTACGAAAAAAATCCCTAGTTTGGAAGATTTAATAGGTTTCTGATAAAGGTCTCGCTTGTACTTGAACGGAGTACCTATAATTCTATATTCTCCGGCAATGAAAAGGATTGATTTGATCACTAATATTTCTGTCCCACAAGCTACTACATTATCCGGCCTTTTTATTGATATTTTGAATTTTTTCGTTTCCAGAGCCTGACATTCACGAGAATTTCCAATAAATTTGGGTTTAGGAATAAATTTTTCCTGACAATTAGTTTTACGAATAGAACTTAGTTCTTCAAGTCGATTACTCAGCTGCTGCAGCGGCAAGCGTTTCGATCGAATAAGTCGTTTCAAATGGCCCAAATGATTTTCATACACAAAGCAACTGTATTCTTCTAATGGGCCAAATCGTTCTACGTCGTCTATGACATGCAGCAGCGAATGTACATTATATACGACAAAGTTTTGTCCGTATATCTTAGCACCTTGAGTAACGAATTTTTCGATCATATCTTGCGCGATGTTTCGAAAACGCGAGAACAAGGCTGTATTCGATAGAATATACACGGCGGCAGACAATAATAAAAAATGTTTGTACTTTTTTCGATCTAGCACATCCCGCATTACAACAGGGCCGGAATATAACAAGAAAAATCTAAATTCTGTCGCTTTCCATCGATGCAAATCCAAAAATCCACGGGGCTTTCGAGGAAACTCTGCCGGAACATATCGCGCCAATAGTTTCATTATACGTTCAATTTCTAACAAAATATCCTTAGACAATTTGCAATCACGTGAACCCTCGACCCAGTATTTAAGGAGCAACCTCTTCAAAATTCCCAGGTAGATTAAATGCATGGGATCTAAAGGAAATTGGGAGACTAGTCCCACGTAAAGATCTAAAAGAGGCGAACGTCCTTTAACGTGACGATCGTTTTCACTAGGTGCAACAAAATCACTATCTTTTCGCTTCTGGAATTCGGTGTCACATGGATAACACAGTTTACGGTTGAGATGAACTGCGCGAATCTTACACCTCTCGCAAGCATCCTTACCCGAATGTCCTAAACACATTTTCAACATAGATCTCGCGGGCGCGTCACACGCGAATAAACCAACTCTGACAAAGTATTTGGTGCCATTAAACTCAAAACCATTGGTGCTTAAACGTGACGTTTCTTTAATTAAATCTCGTAAATATGAAGATAGTGGCATCGGTTTACCCGTACCATAATAAACACCAATTACAAATGGGCTATCATCGATCATTGAAATACTGCGTCCCAAAATTGGCCAAAATGATGTTCCGCTACTTTTATAAACGGGAATCCCATCAATATTAAAATCAACTCGCAACGTATGTTCAGGTGACAGTCCTTTTTTGAGACCTGACTCGAGTTTTTGTCTCAAGCATTTCTCCAAACCGAAATAACACATTTCTCCGTTGTCTAAATTTAACGTTTCAATACGTCGTGACGTGTGAAGTAGAGTCCTAGCACTTAAGGGTAAGATAGGATGTGCTGGTTTCAATAATGCTAGCAATTGATCGATCGCGTTATGTGTGATGTTATTTGAAGATGCCCAGTCGCGCAAATTTTCAACAAAGTTCGTTTCATCATCTAAATGCACTTCATCGCTGACGGAACTTGAATTATCTTCAGAACTGTACAACGTAGCTTTGATGCTATCTATGTCACTTTCGATGTCTTTGAAATCTTTATTATCGCGGTTCGAATTAGAGTTTTCTTCATTCTGTTCATTACTTTGATGGATATGATCAACATCATAATCGCTATCTATAGAGTGCACATATTCTCCGATACAAGACACATGTTCATGACTAGCATCTTTTAATTGTGATTTCGTAAGGTGCTCGAGTGCACAATTATTGCCTGCAATACTCAGTAATACTTTACGAGTATTTATAGCTGTTTTGCGACGCAAATGTCGTTTACTCAGAACTTTTAAATCATGAGGCATGTTATAAAACTAAATAATAATACACACCAGACAAGAAATGATGTACGCTTTAACGTGCTTGCCTTATTTGTCGTAAATATCCGCACACCACTCTGAAAACTAAAAGTTAAATGAACCTAATGAACGTAGTACGTGAGTCAATACAGAAGATTCATAGCAATAAAGCTTTTACACGAGTTAGCGCAACAATTTATATAAAATTTTATTGAAAATTAAGTAATTTGATCAAAAATGCTGTTTCGTGTATATTTTCTTGGATTTGGGCTAAATAAATATTAAAAAGGCATTTGTAGCCGAACAATTTTGTAAACACGAATAAAAAACGTGGTCAGCTACCCATCGAACGTATATAATACGCAGGTAATGAGTAGTTTCATTCTATTGGATTTGACTCTGACATTTACCGATAAACGCATAGTATACTCATGATTTACGTTCAGTAGTAGGAATCGTGATATATTTCAGGACTAGATAGTACTGTTACTAATATTATTATTCTATAGTACTTATAGTTCTATGTATCGCTATTTATTGTTACTACAAATTAAACAAGATCGTAGTTTAACGTTGAACCAATTCTGGGCCGATGTCCTGCTTATATTCTAATACTTTTCGAATAGTATATCATGACGCCTACTACTGAACGTAAATCATGAGTATACTATACGTTTATCGGTAAAGATCAAAGTCAAATCCAATGGAATAAAATTACTTGTTACGAATTTCCTGCGTATTATATACGTTTGATGGGTAGATGACCACTATTTTTACCAGTGTTTACAAAATTATTCAGGTGCAAATCCCTTTTTAATATTTATTCAGCCCAAATCCAAGAAAATATACACAAAACAGAATTTTGGATCAAAATACATAATTTTTAATAAACCTCTATATAAGTTGTTGCACTAACTGGTGAAAAAGCTTTATTGCTACGGATCTTCTCTATTGTCTCTATTGTCTAACATGACCGTCTTCTTCTGATGGATAATAATTGTTATTTTCAATTGAAGGGAAAAGAAAATAAAAAATATTGTCAAAATAATATTTCTGTGATTTCGATGGCACAGAAATATTTACGTGGCTGTATTACTATACTTTGTTACTTTGGAAGATGCTACGAGTTCATATGTATGTTATAGATATGTTGAAACGGTATCTAAAAAAATAATAAACACGAAACCGATTTCAAACAATACAGAGCAAAAGTTACTAATAACCGCATGATCACATGGGATGATTATTAACATGAAGTTTTCCTCAAATTCGACAAGAACTAATATAATTAACCTATAATATACGTATCATAGTAAACTTAACACATATAAATAACGTTTAAAAACAGTTCAAAAATATTCATGAACGTTATATAATAAACAATAAACTATTCCATATTTTTATGGTACATCGTTTGGTTTAGAGAAAAAGACGCAGAACATTACACATAGTTTCTTTTGAAGAAAGAAAAGAAAGGAAAGAAAAAAATACAGAAGAGACAGAATTTGAGTTGCAAAACACATTATTTTTTCAACCAAGAATGCTCGATGTATTAAGACAAAATACCACCATATTTGGAAAAATATGTAGTTGTACTTACCAGCGTTATTTAATGACGAATTTGCTTCTTCCGTCTAGGCCGCAGATTAACAATAGCTTCTCACCTTTTTTGCTACACGATCACCGATCGATCCGAGCACCTCCGCATTCGGTTGACGAATAACGCCATAACCAGCGCCTGAGGCCAGTTGCAAGGGTGGGGATGAATATAGGCTCCCAGACAAAGACAAAGATAGAGGAGACGCAAGAGCGACAGAGAGATCGTGCCCAAAAGGGAATCAACTTTGCCATATATGCCCGTGTTATTCCGAGCTGTCCTTGTCTTACCACTCGCTATACTTACACTTACTGTATGAATGCGCGGTCCATGGGATAAGTTCTGTCTCTACATATAATTATTGCGCTCTTACTCTAGCTTGCAGCGTTACCGACGCTGACGCACCAGAGCAGGAGAATAATATATCAGTAGTGACACAATGTATAACGCACAGAACTCCGATAAAATAGCGCGAAAAATAAACGTACAAACGACGTTAAAAATGCGACAGGATATGATGAACGCTTGTTTTAGCAAGTACTCATACAAGATATTGAAGTCTTGACGTAATTCGTGCCAAATAATGAGATTTAATATATTATAATATGATAACCAATATTGTGAAATAATTATAAAAATGTACAATAAATTATTATTCTTGGTACGAAATTATTCACGTTTCGGACACTTCTTTATTCTCTTCCTTTTATTGGTTATATCTATGTTCCATGCACCGGTAAATGAATACAAGATCAGTGTTCAGCTTTAGTTACCACATAATATTGGCATCAAAATAACGGGTAATTAAAGTCCATTTTTCGGAAACTAATTATAAGATAATCAACTGATTTGGCCACCGCTTGGCATCAGGCGGTTCCGCATACATGAATACTAAAAGTGCGTTCATAATCTGAATATTGTACTCAACGTTGAATTTTCCTCAATCGTGTTGAAGTAAAACAAGTATGAACCCATTTGATCAAATATACATATTATACAATTCAATGTATCTTGAAAATAGTCCGATATTGAATAAATTTCATAAACGGTTATTGAACGTAGATCACAAGTAGCAGTAAAACGTGAACAATAATCGTTGAAAAAATACGTTCATCAAACGATGAATATATTTCTGTGCAATAGTGGAAAACCGCAATAATTAAGCGCTTAATTGGGGTTGCTGGTAGTTGTATGATGAATGTACAATATATATATATATATATATATATATATATATATATATTAGGGTGTGTCGAAAATGAACTTTTTTTTTTCTTCGCTCCTACCACTCAAAACTTTAGGTTTTGACATTAAAGAGGTCCTCGTTCAAGGAGGGCGCTGTAGCTTGAAGTTTAGAAGTCGCTCAACGAGGATTTAGGTTTCCCATCTAATTAACACGTAAAAAATATTGTTTTTCGTTCAAAATGATGTCAGGCATCCAAAAAATTGGCGATTTCTGTGCTTCTTGGCTTATTTGAAAGCATGACTCATCCCCTAAACGATGATAGGTCGTTTTTCGACTTACCTTGTACCAATTTTTTTTACGCCACTTTTCGACCACAATAGTCACTTTTTCAAGTTTACAAAGTCTCCAATGTATCAATGAGTTCAAAATGAATTGCTACAAGTATTGATTCTTGATTCGAATATAAATAACCAATTCCAAAAATTAGTGAAACATACAAAATTTCTCAAAATAAACATGGTTTTTTGAATAAAATTGAAGATACGGAATTTACCAATTTTTAGAATTGGTTATTTATATTCGAATCAAGAATCAATACTTGTAGCAATTCATTTTGGACTCATTGATACCTTGGAGACTTTGTAAACTTGAAAAAGTGACTATTGTGGTCGAAAAGTGGCGTAAAAAAAAATTGGAACAAGGTAAGTCGAAAAACGACCTATCATCGTTTAGGGGATGAGTCATGCTTTCAAATAAGCCAAGAAATACAGACATCGCCAATTTTATGGTTGCCTGACATCATTTTGAACGAAAAACAATATTTTTTACGTGTTAATTAGATGGGAAACCTAAATCCTCGTTGAGCGACTTCTAAACTTCAAGCTACAGCGCCCTCCTTGAACGAGGACCTCTTTAATGTCAAAACCTAAAGTTTTGAGTGGTAGGAGCGAAGAAAAAAAAAAAGTTCATTTTCGACACACCCTAATATATATATATATAGATGTTGTAGACACCAAGATTGAAAATGAATTTCATAAACGTCTATCACGCGTAGATCAGAAATACCAATAAAACGTACATTATAATAGTCGAAGATATACGTTCATAAAACAATCAATATACTGCTGTGCAATGGTGAATAGGAAGTATGATAAACGTCTAATTAAAGTTGCTGGCAGTTGTGTCATGAATGAATATTATATGTTGTGATTACCAAAATCATAAACGAATTTCGTGAACGTTAATAGCTCGTAATTTGTAAATTCAAATGAAACGATTCTGATAAAACGTTGAAAGATGGAGTACCAACATCGTTAAACATATAAGTTTTAAACGATTTTCGTACGAATAATGAACAAATATACTATACGTTGCTTTTGCTATAATAATACGTATTTTAAACTTCTGTATAATGAAATACGCATAATAAACAGAGTAATCATACGAATAATATCCATCCGAAATATTACAGTATATGTGATACGGTTGAATTTTATACTTATACCATTATTAAACGACTTCGACGTTTCATATACGAAATTTATACTGGTGTGTGTTTATTGGGTCTTGGAATTACAATCAAGAATTCTGAATTTCAGGTAAACTTTGGGGTAAAACCGATATTTTTATTACTATGCTAGGTATTTTGCAGAACTCTGAAACAATATTTAAAAAACTTTTTGTTTCCCTAAAATTTTCTGAAAACTCAGTATGCAAAAATTCCTTAGCTTTTTTTATAAATAAAGCTTCATCGAATCGTTAAGATTACGTGAAAGTAGTCGGCGTATAATGAGAAGTAATCTGTGTTTATGGGGCATTCGGAATCTTTGAAAATCCTGTTCAAAGGTATCCAAAAATATTCTATGCTAGATAATAAAAACTATTCGATCGGAGAAAGCAATCGAAAGAGGGTGAGATGCCATAAATACACTAAAACTCGAACGGAAGTTCGTAAAATGACGATATGGAAGTGTGTCAACCAGTGCGGAAGGATGCAGGTTGTATTTTAGTCCCCAGTGCCTTGGGGTGTCTCACTTAAATGCGGACCGTGTATAACCTGATTATATATCGAGGCAAGGGGGGGGGGGGGGGGGGGGGGGAGGGGGACGGTGGGCATATCTTTCTGGCTTTCGACAACACGTGGGTCGATAATTATCGCTCGACCTGACCGATGTATCGTGTTTTAATCTCAGCTTGGATGGAGAGGGGAAAGAAGGGGGATTTTTGCCCGGGGACATTTTAATCTAAGGGTTGACGTATTCCCGGTCCGCCGCGTTCGGGTTATCGGTCGGCACATACATGGGTCATCCTGCTCGGCAAGGGAAACGAGCTTTTATCGCATTCATTAGTTCACGCGGGTAAAAACCAGGTAGAAGCGAAGCCTTGCACGCCAGGTCATGTCTCTGCCATCAGGACTCCCAATTTCGATTTGGGAAAGGTCACCACGGGTATGTTTTTCTATTTAATAATACAGCGAGTAATATGACACATCTAACGAGTAATGATCTCCTGTTTAAAGTGACTTTCAAAGTTATTGGTGATTGGGATTGTTAAGGTTCGTTCAACTTATTTAGGATATTGAAAATCATTAGAATTCTGCAAAATTGATCACAATGTTAGTCGAAGCTAGCAATATTAAAATTGATCGAAACGAATACACAGTCTCACTAATGGGTGAACGAATGAATAAAAAACAATCATTTGACGGAAAGGTAGAAAAATGTAACTGAAATCGTGAATTTCTACAGAGATAGATTGAGTTATGAGCAAACCTGTGGGCTTTAAGCTGCAACTGGCCTCTTGGGTTTGCCACTTGTCATTCTAGACATTAGTCAGATTGACTCTTGAGGTCCTTCAAGATTCGACTTGCGATGTAGAACTCATGGGAACATGGTGATCATGAGAAATTAATTCTTAGTCATGCCCCGCAAGGAGGGGTTAACCAATTTGGAAGAAAGTGCAATAGTTGCAAAGAAAAACACGGTATCGAAAAGGTCGTCAAGGCGACATCACCTGCAAAATCTATCGCAAATACGGCGACAGCAAATATATAAACTCACACGCCCGTTACGACGTAAATACAAAATAATAAAAAATAACTTCACTTTTACAAAGCCATAAAAATACCTCCGAATATCTATACAATATCATTTTTCACATTCATTGAACTATGAGTTTAAATACAGTGTTGGCGGGCAGGAAGGGGAAATTTATTATACAAGCTTGATGCCAAGATCAACTATTAATGTTAACGTTATCGATAATCGTAGTAGCTTATTTATCAGATTACTTCAAGGATAAATCACAACCCATTTTTATCAAATGCAAATCGAAGGCGCTTCAGATTCTATCTTTGGTAGATTTCAAGGAAAAGGCAAGACTTTAAGGACATGAACATGGAACTTTATCGAGACGAGTCTTAAAAAAACATCTTGGAAAAACAATAAATGAAATGGTTAACAGTCTTTTCATCGATCGCGCTGAACTCCCTTCACTGCACCGCGTCTCGCTGACTTATGGGACACTTCGTTAGACATGCCTCCCCCTCCTGAATGCGGTGTAACAACACTATAGGATGACTTTCAATTGGCGAATCGACGAACGAAACGAAGGTTTGTATTACGACAGTGCCGCAGCAATTTATGTGCGTGACAACGCGTGTCACGTTAGTCGGGGATAGGGGGCTTCCCGGATTTGTGTGGTCCGTGTATACAGGCGGCTCGTATGACGCCCCGAGGGAGAAGGCCACTGGTAGGTACAATGAGATTTTCCCGCCGGAATTACGCATTTATGAGGAGACGAAAGTTGGGGGCTGAAATGTCATTTAATGCCAAATCTCTGCCATGCTCGCACGGAGGGTTGGACTGGATACGATATTGCCAGTTGGGCTTCTCGCTCGCCATTGTTTGCTGGTTACGACCAACCGAATCCGGTTTTACAGCACACTCCACATTCCCTTCTATACCACGATTTAATCCACGTTCAAAGTTATGCTCCAAACGAAGGCTTTTTCTCCTTTTCATTTTGCGCAATTTCTCTCTGCATAGCGATACGTTTTTAACGCAAGCAGCATCATCAACGTGAGCACGAAAGTCAGAATGGCGATGAGTTTCCTTGTGCAGTAACTGCATGGTAATGTAGAGAGAAAGAATTTTTTCTTGTGTATTGGCTTAAACGTGAAACGATTTGGGTTGAGTTTATCGAGAGAAACTGCGTTCATTGGTTCAAATATTCACCAATGAAAGTAGAAACGAGTTCACTTCGCAACAGCTCGAGGAGAACAGTATAGGATTCTGTATGAATCACTGTGCTCAGCTCATATTCATGCTTATGAATGGGGGGATGATTTATCATACGCATAGGGCGCAGCCTTTGAAGAATAACCGCACCACGGGCACAATAGAGCTCGATATACACACGTAACGAAGTTGATCAGATCAACGTAATACGACAAATGAAATGAAGAACAAGTGGAATGGAAATGGAAAAGCGGTTAGCACGGAAAGAAAGAACTGCTCTAACTTAGATTTCACTTTTTCATACCTTTTTTAGTTCTTGCGGAACCTTCTGCGAATCCACTTAAGAAGATGGAACCATTTTCACTGACCGTTACATAACCACAAAGTACGAAAAGCGACTGTGCTTCAGAATCGTGGAAATTATCATCTTGGCATGATCGTGGAGTGTGTTGACTCATGATTAAATGGACTTTGCTCGGATTGCTGGGGTACCAAGTATTTTTATTTGACGATAACTTCGCGTACCAGTCTTGACATATAAAAGTGTTCTATTGGCGGTGATAAGAGTATGGAAGAAAGTATCGCAACGTGATTTGTTAACCTTGATTGCAGGTGAATTATCGTTGCTTTGGAAGAGCTACACCGAATGATTTGGGTCACATCAAAACAATCAGTGATTGTTATCCGCTCTTTCGGAATTATCCAAAGTCCACTAAAATTAACATTATTACGCGGAGCTTTCAAAATCTAGTCATTACCAGCCAGCGTTGGAGAATTATCGGATTGCTCGATATCGATTCCGCGGCATCATGTGATTTTGAATTGTTCTCTGCATGACTTGTTTTCAATACTCCAACTTCTGACTCCGGTTAAATCTATAAGAACAAGAACCAGCAAGCAGAGCTGCATTTCACGAACACAAATAGACGTGAACTTACAACCCGGAAGTTTTCTTCCGCAGCACTTGAGCCAAGTTTCGCGTGCAGTAACCCAACAGCTTCGTAGGTCAGGTTAATTTATCGCCACAGACACAGTTGGTTGCAACAAAAATTGTCCCAATCCCTGGGCTTTCAGTCGTAGGTTTTTAATCAATCATACGCTTCGTGTAATTGATTTTCTAGTTCTAATCGCATCCTGATACAATAGTGAGATACGTGAACATCCATGTAATGTCTAATTTACACATTTCGTTCAACAAGACTTACATATACCGCAGTTTTGTTCGCAAGCGAAGCCATGAGCAGATGGATTGCAGTAAACTAAACCGTGGTACTGCAGTGAGCCAAGAACTTGATTACTCACCTCGCACACACGCACGACGTCCTCCGTATCAAAGCTCAACATTCGCAGTACTACGTGCGTTATACTTGACACTCTCATGCACCTGGTAATGCAGTTGCATGCTACAAACGTGAGGCACGTGAGAACGACTCTGTTCCAACATACTCGAGCCATTAGTCCACGGTCTGATCACGACCATGTGAACATTGCCTTGAACGGTTTGAGGAACTGACTCTCTCATTCATCCAATCCCATCGCCAATTTATGTCAGTCTTCGTGTTAGGCATGTTTTAAAGATTTGTGGAATCGCTAACAGTGTTAAAATTCGCAACTCGCGCCCATGTGAATCCTTTGTGGAAAACATTTCTTTTCATATCAGAAGCCATTGGATCTGTTTCTGTGTGATTCAGAATCTTAGGGCTTTTGATGACTTCTTTTACCGAATTTTAAGTAGTGACTGGATGTTCTATGTTACAGCGATCTGCTGGACATGAGAATGGAAACGATACAAGAACGTTGATAGTCAAGTGTTTTGATAGGAAACGGGGAGCGTCGGGAGAGATAAGTAAGTGTAGTAAAGTGATGTAAGCAACGTTGTACCGCAACTATCGTTTGTACGGTCACAGAGAAAATCCTCGATAAGAGGCAGAAGCAAAGGGTTAGACTGGGTTATCTGGGGGCAATAAACTTCGGTGGAATAACATGAAATCTGGCGAACCGCTAGTCCACTTTACCCAGCCACTGCCCTTTTCTCCATCTGTGCATTCGGTTCTTCCTGAATCGTGGATAGCTGGCGACAGATGCGATTGTTTGTGCCAGGATCCGAAGACTTGCAATTTCCATGGCTCGAACTTATTAAGACGGATATCTGCAGCTGAGACAGGTTAAGTTGTGGCGAGAAATTGATAATCTCGTGGCGTGATTTATTCTCTTTTAGTGTCACTCGGTGCACTGACAGAGTCAGTTGATTTAGAGGCCATTAAATACAGTGATTTGACGTCTTCGAAACCATTATTGAAACTACTTTGGTTTTGAGCCCACTACGCACGGGGTCGTAACCGCTGCTCTTGACTTCAACGTTTCATTACGACCATTAATTTTATCTATTCTTCCAGTTATAATCCTCAGCGACGAAACGAAAACAAGACTTTTGTGCATCGTGAAAAATATTATCACGTCAAGTAATGTCGTAGAATCTCGTGCCGAGTTCGTCAAAGTAATGTCAAAATGGCTTTGTGCATATCGCGGATGTGCTGCGAAATTTTTTTCCTCACTAGGGCGAAGACCAGGGCATTGTAATACTGGTTTCGATTACGTTAAGAGAGTTACCTGGATTTCGACGATCGTTCATTGATTCAAATATTTCCGACGCTGGTGATATAAAATATATCAAACTGTTAACCACAGTGCGGTAATTCTTCTTTTCCGAATGTGTTGTGAAAGAAATTGTGCAAATAATCGAGAATTAAGAACGGTTCGCACTGTATCGCTATGAAGTTTATAATCGTCTTGCAAGAAATGTATTGAAATCAGTCGTCATCACAGACTTAATTACAACCCAATTGTACGATCCAAAGCAGAACGATGACTTTCCGCAAATTGACAGATTGCAGACACGGCAGCAGCACAGCAAGAAATTAGTAGCACCATTATTTGCCGTGAGTAGAGGCAAGAATGAATAGCCTAACGTTCAAACATGGTTTGAAAATCTGAACGAATAAATCTTGGCATGAATCTACAGATACCATTACTGGCATCGATAATTTAGCCGGTGGTTTGCATTTAGTTGTTTCTTATTCTTCTCAGCTCTGTTCTGGTGTACTATAAAGCTGAAATCAACTCGGAGCGAAAAAAAATAAACTGGAAAAAGTAGTCAAATGAATAAATCGGTATAACAATTATTCTATGAATATTTGAGTTTCTTCTTTTACGTACTCGCATTTTCTCTCACGTACGCAATAAAAGAGAAGAATTTCGACAGAAGGAGTAAAAAGAACTCGAATCGCCCACTTGACCCTTGACTCTCCACCGCGGCGAGAGTTGAAGAGCATCCAAAAATGCGGCTCACCTCTTGAGAGCACATAAATTGAAGCCGAGAGATAGGATTAAAAAAATACCACGCAGAACTGAATGCGCTAATACACTCGAAATCGAAACGACAAGAGGGGGAAAGTTGATCAACGAAGTAAGGAAAGCTCTTTCCGAATCTCCCCAGCGGGAAGCTCTGATGAATCGTCGAAATAATCTCCTCCTCCGCCCCACCGAAATATCAGACAAGCATCAAAAAAGGAAGAATAAAGAAAAAAAAAAAAAAAAAAACCACACCGCAAAAGACCTCGCCATAAAATAGAATAGCAAAAAGAATGCTATAAACGAAATGTCCCAATAATCGAAAGAGATTCTTTTCCCCTTCCTAGGCTCCACTCTTTCTGCTACTACTGCCTTCAAGTTGGATGGCTCCGTACCCTCTCAACCCCCGATCCGTTACCACTATCATACATACTCAGTATCGGCTTGCGGGTATCATATATACATATATATATATATAATTCGTGTGTGGTTATATTTATATACCTATGTATATGAAAGCTGGTGATCCGCTTATACGAAATGGATAGCATCTCGAGAGATATTTTATTTTGTCAAGAGGAATGGGGGTAGGAGGTGGTTTTATTGGTTGGTTGCATCGCGTCTCCGTGACCGCAGCAGCGGGTTTCGTTATTTTCCCAACTCTCAAAAGTATTTTGTCCTCCTCCTCATCGTCGTCGTCGTCGTTCTGCAGGAGCACTACTAGAAATTCTCAGTCTCAAGAGCCCCCGTACACTTTCCTCTTCCAGCCCCCTCCCCTCCCCCCCTGCCCCTTTTCATGCTCTACTCGTGCAGTGCTTGCGGTAACGTCAGCAGCTATGATGGAATGAGGAGGAAAAAAGTTTCGCCAAGAGTTGTGGACCCGTTCATACCCGACAACCTCAACTATGCACTGCTTTTGCACTGGAGTCATAAAAAAAAAAAAGGAAAAGGAAGATACTATCAACGGTTTCGAACAAACCCTTCGATGAGACCGTTAGACACGATTACGGCGAAAATTCATCGTCTCATAAAATGTCACCCGATGGAAATGAAGATAAATGTTTTTGTCTATCGTTGGATGAAATTCCTGAGTTTCTAAACAAAAACATCTGACTCGTCGTTATTTTCTCGTGACATTTTAGTCATTATTTCAATACTCGTGGAGATTTTATACAGATTTTGTGAGTCGTCAGTTTGCAGAGAGAAGGACGGATTGTTTTGTTTTCAAGTTCAAAAAAAAAAAAAATTATGGTGACATTATTCTTTCACACTTGATTGTATAGACTGGCACGGACAAGTATTTTCAAATTCACGTACATTAATTTGAAAATTTCGAGTCTTCTTCAAGGGTATGCTGTACGTGAGTTTTCAACTTGATATAGAATGAGATTCAAAATTTTGTATAAAAATAATTATTTTCTCTGCTGATTTTGCGATTTTCAAGTAATTTAGAATTGTATTTTTTCCTGAAAATATATTTCGGCATCTTACGCGTCTCTAATTTTTAACGTATGTCTGGCGATACCTCGGCCTTGAGTCAACTATGAATAGCAAGGTGCATTCGCCTCTAGTATAGCGCATTTTCCGTCCCCCATGATCCTCATACAGTTTCCCCCGTCCTGAGCTCTCCCCGACGCACAAGAATAATGGTTTTTCGTTCGATCCCGAGGTAGCAGGAGAAGAAAAAGAATAAGAATAAGAAGCAGATTGAATTGGAAATATGTGATTCAGCAGTATGTAAAGTCGTCAGAGAGGTTCGTTCAGTCGCGTTTCCCCGTCGCTGAATGCGGTTATAAATCCGTTATTCTTCGTCTATTTTCTTTATCATTATTTTCCTCCTTCTCCTCCTCCTCCTCCTCCACCTCCTCCTTATACCATTTTCCTTTCACAAAATTCAATCTGCTTATACGTACACCTCGGAGGAAAATACACACAGCGTCTTCGGCATCGTCGAGTTCGTCACCGCGACCGCAGATCCCTCATTATTTTTCAAGAGGAATGAGTCCGGGTTAGTCTTATACACTCTTATCAAGACGAGATTTGCTTGCGACTTGAATATTCCACGACTATCCCTCGCTGTCCGTTATTCAAGTTCAATCCAGCCCTCCTCAGATATGCGTAGACTTTTCGAAAACGAGTCAAAAATAGCCGAGAAACGTGAACACAAAAATTATTTAGATATCAAATGTACTTACATCATTTCCCTCACTGTGACAATTATTTTCTGAGAATTCATCAGGCTAGATTATCGTTAAAGAAAGAAATATTTTTCCATCATGGATTGGGAAGAACTAACCTGAGACTGTTCTGACAACAAAATAGAACCGATTCAACCCTCAAACTTATGAAATAGTGAATCAGAACTGAAAACACAGGCATGGTCTGTATTCAATCGTCATAACCTCATAATATCGCTAACGATAAAACACTGCTGCAATATATCCATATTTCTTTCAACTACAATATTTACATACTGAAATATTTTGAAACTTGTAAAGTAACATTGTTGCAGCAATGTTTCCGCAATATTTCACACTTTTTAAAGCTACTACCGGCATGTTTTAGCAAAATTGTGCAACGCTTTTGAGATATTTCAAACCGTGAAAATCGAAATTGCGGCAATATTTACACAATATTGCACAATGTACCCGATATATTGCAAAACTTTTAAGTTTTTATCAGTGCAATATTTCTGCAACATTCTGCAACGTACTTGAAATATTTTGAACTATGAAAATTGACATTGCGGAAACGGTTCCGAAATATTGCACAATGTACCCGATACATTTTCAACCTTTCAAGCTTGCGTTACTGCAATGTTTCTGTGACATTGTGTAACGTACGTACCAGGAATATTCTGAGGCTTGCAAAGTTACGCTGCAGCATGGTTTCTGCAATATTGCGCAATCTATCCGCGGAAGCATTTCAAATCTTGTAAAGCCGAGTTGCTGCAATTTTCCTACAGCGTTGCATGCTGAATAAGTATCTAATACCCACGATCCATATTCTTCTCCTTTTATTTCCTTAGAGTATTTTTTTTTTGTTTCTGACGATTTAAGGTAAGTGTACCAGTTATTAACACGTTTAGACCCAATTATTGACCCTATAATTTTGCATAATTATAAATTGACTGCATAAAATGTGAATTTCTCGGTTAAACACTACGAATTTATTTTTTGGCTATCTTATAAATTTTCTGACAAGTATTTTTCTGTTTTCTTGGTACTACTAGAGTGAACTTTCAATTTCTCCGTTACATATATGTATTAATGGTAGTGTTGATATTCAAATATTCATCTACCCTCGCTAGTTATTGTTTATGGTGATTTTAAGCATATTTAGAGCTACGCAAGTACAAGAGAGAACGATTGAACTGGAGTTTTGAAGATGATATTAAAAAATATCACTTTTTCATTCATTTACACTGAGAAAAATTTCGTTTGTTGGTGTAACTAGAAAAATTTAGTAAAACAGGTATCGTTAAAAAAAAACTGTTTGAATATTGTTGAAATTACGAAAAGCGAGGAGCATAAATTTTGGGCTATCGTCGATCCTTTTTTGGCAATTGCAACGCAAAATCAGTTTCTTCGGTTTATTGTACTTTTTTAGTTAAATAAGGCTTTAACATCAATTTATTGTTTCACAAGCATTAAATTTTCACAACAGTTACGACAAAATACAGTAACAGTGATCGTAATGAGAAAGAATAGTAACGGATACCAGACTTTCCGGTAACAGCTAGAAAACTAATTTTCATTTTCTACCTAGAACTATATTTTTCGATTGTGGTAAAAAATGAAAATAGTTAACGGCTCAGCGGTAACCGGAACTAAAAAATTCTCTCAGTGTAGTCTCTTAAGTGTTGTTTCAAACTAATTCTGTCCATTTACACCTAATTCTTCAATTTTACATTCATCATGTTTTATTGTTTCATCCAAATTCTTCAAAAATCTGTAAATATGCGTATCTTGCATGAGAATAAATCTCGATGTGTTTTAAAAAACCTAGTGCTATATTTCAATTCACCATACCTGAACACCTACGAAAAGCATTATTACTTAAGGGGGAGGTTAAAATTTATACTTCGCAGGCTCGTGTAATTGGGACAGGGTCAATAATACCGGTACACTCTATCTGATTTCTATTTCGACAAAAAATTAATAAAATCTCAATAATTCACTGAGACGTGATAACCGACAACCACCGTTTCCGTTTGTCTTCTTCATCAGTAGACTGGGCCAAAAAAATTGACTATTTTTTTTTTTTTGAAAAATATATTGAGAATATCATTCAGTATGGCAAAAAAAAAAAAATTTCATGAAATTTTAAGCCCCTAATATTAACTTTAAGAGGTCTATCATCGCTATTTTTGATTTTTAGTAGTAATTTGATGTTTTACGTCAGAACTGTCGAAATATTGAAGTGAAAAAATTTATGTTCACTTATCCCTTTAAAAAATTAAATTCCCTACAAAAAAGGTCTGATTATAGATTTTTGTCAAACAAGCCGTTTCCGAGTAATTAAGCTTGATAAATTGATATAATTTCTCGATTTGACTTTTTTAATTTGGAATTTCGTGACTAACGAATCAATGAATGTATAAAAAAGATCATGACAGATTCTTAAAGGAAATTTAATGTTCTACAAAAAAGATCTTTTAATATTTTTGCCTCAATTTAATTTTTCAAAAGTTATTCTCAATTAAAATTGAAGAAAAACTTGAAATATAATGAAGCATAACTTTTGAAAAATTAAATTGAGGCAAAGATATTAAAAGATCTTTTTTGTAGAACATTAAATTTCCTTTAAGAATCTGTCATGATCTTTTTTATACATTCATTGATTCGTTAGTCACGAAATTCCAAATTAAAAAAGTCAAATCGAGAAATTATATCAATTTATCAAGCTTAATTACTCGGAAACGGCTTGTCTGACAAAAATCTATAATCAGACCTTTTTTTAGGGAATTTAATTTTATAAAGGGATAAGTGAACATAAATTTTTTCACTTCAATATTTCGACAGTTCTGACGTAAAACATCAAATTATTACTAAAAATCAAAAATAGCGATGACAGACCTCTTAAAGTTGATATTAAGGGCTTAAAATTTCATGAAATTTTTTTTCTGCCATACTGAATGATATTCTTAATATATTTTTCAAAAAAAAAAAAAAAAACAGTCAATTTTTTTGGCCCAGTCTATTCATCAGTTTACTTCATTTTCAGTAAAGATAGACGAGGAGAGGGGGATTGTCAGTTTGTCGGTCGGTTGACCGGGGGCTCCGGTCACTTAGCTAGCGATGAGGCGTAGCAATCGGCAATGATTTCGCAGTGTGCCCCCTTTCACGGCACGCACACTATTCGGCTAACCGGCTTCTCTCTCTCTCTCTCTCTCTCTCTCTCTCTCTCTCTCGAGGGCAGTGGGAGGCTGTAATTGAATCGCTTGGCTCAAGTTCCGGTCTCTCAACCCCCCCGAGACTGACCGCCGTCGGCAATCGTCAGGCGCACGCCGCGCCGTTTCCCCCGCAAGCCTGTCCCACCACCCCCCGACCCCCCTCATCACTAGTCTTGACACGAGTAATCGGAATCCTTCATGAGTCTTCGAGCGATGAAAAATCGATGATTTCGAACAAGGTATTTTTCTAACAATAAGTTACGTGATTCAAATTCGTTGCGTCGATGTGACGCGAGGTTTTTTCCCAAAAAGAATCAAGTTTTTGCCGTTTCACAGTCGACCGAAGTTTAGTGAAATTTCTATAACTCGATTCAATAGTTGAAATTCAATTTTCTGTTGTTTTTTTTTTGTTTTTTATCCGTTGCCTCGAAATAAAATCGATAAAAAACTTTCCTCACAGAATCTTCAATAACGATGAAACAATTTTTGCGAATAACCGAGTGAATTTTAATATTTCAGAAAGCTTGCAGAGCATATTATTCGCAGCATGTAACACATTTTGCCGAAGTACATTTTGGATACTGGCGAGCAAAGATATGCTTTGAGAATGTCAACTGTGACTGTGCGGGATAAAATTATTTTGTAACGTCGTTTATAAGAGGTTTAATCACCACCGGTGATCTCGTCTCATTAAGATGAAGCAGAGCTCGCGTATTTCTAACCGCCATCAGCGGTATATATTGAAGATGAACGTGGTTCATAATCTGGGTCGTCGCTGAGAATGAGTCAAGTAACGCGTGTCGAACTTCTGGATCATTCCGTCGTGCCAGCCGGGGAAAAAATGTCGCAGCTGATCGACATTTTCAATTTTTTGAAGCAGCAACGATTGATCTCTTTGCTGCGATTCCTAGATTATTGCCTCGGTACTGAAAATTACAATTTGCATTTCACCCGATTGATAAGTGTCTTGAAATACTGTACAAAACGACCTGAGGAAATTAAATTGGGAAGAATAAAAGCAAAAAGCTTGTTTAAACACTTCCAATTTCTTTATACTTGTTCACGAAATTTGGATTTGTATGATTACCTGATGCTGAAATTTTAGAATCTATTCTAAATAAATTCAACGCAAATCAGGATTGATAATTAGCCTCCGTTTACGCACGACGAGCAGATCGTAAAATCTAGGTTCCCTTTTATTTAAGTTACACGATCGTATAACAATTAGTCGGTGAAATTTAAACCGTCTTTACCCAAGTTTCGAAGATATAAAAGAACAAGCGAGAGGAAAAAAAGAAGCGGAAAAAAAAGAAAAAAAAAAAACGTAATCGAGAGACTGAGAATAAAAAGTAACGACGTATCGAAAACGTCAAAACTTTTTTGCCAACAGTGAAGGTATAAGACGTAATACGTAAGAAAAAAGAAAAGAAGCACGAAGTAATGAAAAGAAAAAGTACATAAAAGAGACGCGGGAGGGGGAGGTAAAAAAAAAAAAAAAAACCATTTCCAAGTATTTTGCAAAGATAAAGTAAAAGGAGAGGCGGAAGGAGAAGAAAGAAGAAAAAAAAAAAAAAATGGAAAAAACTTTTCCCATTTAGTTAAATGCCTTAATGCGAAAATATGATACACCCTTGCGCTTCTTCAAACCTGCACACACACGCACACACCTGGGTATATGCGTAAGTATACGTGTATAAAATTTTGTACAATATAGCTTCTTTGTCGTTTTCCCAACGCCCCACGCGATATCAGCCAATTATAAAGAAACGGCTTTGCTATTTTTCCCCTATTATTATACCGAGGCCGACGGCACTCGCGCTGCTTTCGTTCTTATTAAAATCGTAACGCTGGGCGCGTCTGTTTTCCGGTGAAAAATAAAAAACGATTACGCAAAAACGTAAAGGAAACAAAAGCAACACGCTTTCCCTTCGCGTGGTTGTAAAACGTCGTGAAAATTGAACACAAGTTTCCTTGATACGTAATAATCGATAGATTCGAACCGATTATAGTAAATTAATTTAAAAATGTTCGATTGCTGCAGTAACAAAAATCGTTAGTGTAACATTATTCAAAAGTTTTGGGATTCTTTACCTCAATTGACTGATAATTTTTTGTTTTGTCTAATCGGTTTTAACCCTTTTGTACATACATTTTTCCTTACATCCGATACACGTGAAATTTTTGCATTTATGGGTTTTTAGGATCGCTGATTACGAATTTGAACTCGAGATTCGAATATTCAAAATGGTGGATTCAATATTGTGGACGAAAATTTAAATAGTCATTTGATTTTATTAAAACCGCATGTTACGTGATTTTTGGGGTCACTGATTTCGAATCTGAACTAGAAATTCAAAAATTCAAAATGGTGGATCCAATATGGCGGACGAAAATTTAAATGGTCATTTGATTTTGTTAAAACCGCATGTTACGTGATTTTTGGGGTCACTGATTTCGAATCTGAACTAGAAATTCAAAAATTCAAAATGGTGGATCCAATATGGCGGACGAAAATTTAAATGGTCATTTGATTTTGTTAAAACCGCATGTTACGTGATTTTTGGGGTCACTGATTTCGAATCTGAACTAGAAATTCAAAAATTCAAAATGGTGGATCCAATATGGCGGACGAAAATTTAAATGGTCATTTGATTTTGTTAAAACCGCATGTTACGTGATTTTTGGGGTCACTGATTTCGAATCTGAACTAGAAATTCAAAAATTCAGAATGGTGGATCCAATATGGCGGACAAAAATTTAAATGGTCATTTGATTTTGTTAAAACCGCATGTTACGTGATTTTTGGGGTCACTGATTTCGAATCTGAACTAGAAATTCTGAGATTCAAAATGATGGATCCAATATAACGGACAAATAAGAAAACCTTGAAAAATTTTTTGGTGCGTACTAAGTTTGAGTACGAAGTGGCATACGGATTTTTATGGCAGATTAGTAGGAAATGCTTTTTCGTGGAAAAATACGAATTTCGAACATTTGTACCATCGATAAACAAATAAATTTTATATTTTATTATTTTTTTTTCTTTCAACTCGGAAATATTTCAGAGACCACATGGAACCAAAAAAACTCGGCAGTTGTTAATAAATAAAAATTTGCAAGAAAAGGGTGGACGCTGATCGTCCCAGCGTGAATCAAAGGGTTAATTTATCAGTGATAAGCTCAGGTGCATTTTTCACTCTCATTTGAGCCAAACCAAGCAGCAGTGACTAGACGGAATTGTCCAACCGAGTACGCGCGTATCGGGTTCGTAACGCATATGTCGCGCAGTCATAACAGCGATAATCGTTTCGATAAAGCACCCGACGACAGTGACGCATGGCAGCCATCTGACGGATAATAATAGACGGTCATTCGCTATCGCCACATGTCGGATAATTAAGCAGGCTGTACCCTCGCAAGAGGAACAGAGACATCGACGAATGTCTTGTTCATTTCAAGCACCGACGAAATTATTTGCCAACAACGTCGTTACACTCAAGAACTATTACTCGATGTTCATCTTTGCGAAACAGCCGTCAAAATTATGCTGACATTGATGAACTGACCAAGTAACCTCAATATTTTCATCTACAAATTACCGAACCTGTTAAGAATTATGAGCGAACCGGTATTATTTCATCGAGAAGTACCGAGGATCCTGTTTAAAAGTGAAGAACATTTTTTTGAACTTGCACAGTAAGTGAAAAACTTTCGACAAAATAATTGAAGAGCAAAGCTTTTGCTCCTCAGCCAATCGCAACACAGATCGACGAAAAAAATGTACTTTTTTGAATTTATATTTAAATGTATAAATTTCGATTCCACGCAACGGACAATAATCAAAATCTCCATTCGTTACTGGTAAAATTTCCTTTTGTCTTTTTTACGTTGATAATATAAGTCTTGAATTTTGTGATTGATACAATGTTAAATGGAAACCAGTTTTAAAGCCTATGGATATATTGATGCCGCTATTGCATATATAATTAGGCCTCGTGAAAGAATTTGTAAAAGCTCTTAATCAAGATTCTGAAGCTTTTCAGTATTTGCAGAATTTTTCTCCGTAATTATCCGAAGCCGAAGTGAAAGCGACTGTTGTAGTCGGACCACGAATAAAAAAATAATGCACATCGACGAATTTACACAGTTACTCAATCCTCGCGACAAGCAAGCCTGGAAGAGCTTTAAAGCAGTAATTCATGGTTTTCTCGGAAACAACAGAGCTGAGATTTATAAAGAATTGATTGAAACTATGCTTGAAAGCTTTCAATCATCGGCTACGGAATGTCTTTTAAAGTGAATGTTTTACATGCTCACTTGGGCCAATTCGAGGATAATGTGGATGCCTATTAAAAAAAAAAAAAAACAAGGAGAATGTTTTAACGAATGTTTCAGGGGCAGTAATAATGACAGCATGATGACGGATTATGATAGGAGTTTGATACGAAAAAATCCATGCGAACATAAAAGAAGTACGAAAAATAATAATCTTTGAAATTTGTTTATCAATTATTATACATTTGTAGTTTATTATTAATTATCATTTTTGAATAAAAGTGATTTCAATGTGAAACTGAAGTTTTTTTTTTTTTTTCTTATTTACAATAAGTGATTGAGAATATAGGTGACTTTTCTTAAAACCCGAAATATGCTTCTGGTTTCAACGAAAGCAAACTTCAACTCATGAAACTATTTTTTATTTTATTAGTTACACTGTTAAAAATTTGTGTATGGAACTTCCTACACTGCATTAGAAGTTTTATTCGCATAGGGAACATACAAATACAATAAATTTATCACACAACTTAGTAAATTAAAATTACTTTTTTTTGTGTTTTTCTTGTAAATTTTAGTAAAAACAGTAATTTCCACTGTAAATTTTAAAACACCGAATTTGCAACCTGATTTCATAAATTGACAACTCTTTTGTCCACTAAATATTCACTAAATTCACAACAATTTTCAACGTTCTACGTGGAAAAAAAATAAAAAAATCCAAATTTTACATCTGTAACGCAAACTCAAAATTCGTGTTGACCGGTGTAATTTGTTTTTCAATGTGACGAAGATCGCGCAACTTTAGGACGCTAAGAAGACCTCAAAACTGTCTGATAACTAAGGGCAGCGTCGTACCAGCGGTCGGTAAAACAGTGACGTATATCCCTGCAGGCGTTGTGAAATATACGATGTAGTTGCGTATGCATATGTAGGTACATACGTGAAGGGACATTTGTGTGTGAAACACGAGCGCACACAAGCGCTTGTTTGCAGTTCCAGTGTTGGGATATAGTTGAGGTAACTCGCGGCTGAGTTTATACAGCAGCGTGAGAAGATTTAGCGTAAGATCCACGTCGTGTATGTTTTCATGTGTACGTTACATACAAGTGTACAACTATATGCATACATTCGTCCAAGTGTAACTTATACGACGACTATTCCGCAATGCAGTGGGATTTTCGCACTTACTTCGTCAGGCTGAAAGCTCGAGGCTTGAAACGGCATCGGAATCTTTTTAGTTTTATCCGCAGGTTCGATATATCGAGGATTGTGAAAATGTTTCAAACGCGAATATCGCAAGGAGTCATTGCGAAAATATGTGCTACGGAGCGGAAACATTGCTACAATACTATTCCAGGGTTACGTTGGTTCATTTTGAAATATTACAAACTTTGCGAAAATCATATCGATGTAATGTTTATAAAATTTTATAAAACATGTCCAAGTTATATCTCTGAAGTATTTGACACTTGAAATGAATCACGCTGCTTCAATATATCGGTAATATTTTAAACACTGTAAAGTTAAATTGCTGTAATGTGTGTGAAATATTTCAAAACCTGCAAAGTTAAGCACGTTCTAGTACACTGAATACCCATTTAAGGAGAGTCATCGGTGAAATAAAAAAGTCCCACATTCTTCAATCAATTTCATTAACATTTGGAACATTTAATAACGGTCCTGAAAGTAGAATCTAGTTCAAATTACAGCTCAACAGGTCGAGTAATTTGAGAGTTATGCATTTTTTTAAAAGATTTTTCGGAAATATGTCTTGCGCATTAGGCTTCATTGTAGAAGGTTGAAGTTCGTCGTCGATACTCTTACAACCGCAGACTAAAAATTGATAAAAGGAATGTTTGATTAAATTTTTTTAAAGTCATCTAAGTTATTACCCAAACTCCTTGGACTTCTATTTACTATAATTTTAGGTGTATCGTGGACTGGGAAATGAGTTATATTCACCGAGTCTGGAATTCCTTCCACCAATTTCAAGACAATATGCCTTAGAACATGTCTACTGCAGGGTGAAATGATTCGCTGCAACCTAATGCGCAAGGAATTTGTTAGCGGTGGGCAGAATCTCCTTATAAACGTTCCTTGCAGACATTTCCATCGCAAGATGTTGAAAAAGAATTTTCTCACATGATTTTTTTTCCAATCATTCACGTGTTATAGAACGGTTTTTGGCCAAAATTTCACCGAAGCATCCTCTCAAGAGATGCACAAAATGATGGAAACCACGATGAATGGAACCCAGTGACATTCTGTCTTCCATATTGCGGTAAAGGATTTGCCTGCGGTGAAATTGTATCGATCGTGACGACTGATAGGAATCAGAACTGATCCTGCACCTAACCTTCGGCATCGATCTACCTCCGTTAAGTAACAACACAGGTATAATGCCATTCGAACACTGGTAGCTGTATGTAACACGAAACCCAACCCAGCGGCACTTTGTGCTCAAATCTTTTACAACCAGTCGCGTGCGACTAACAAACCGCTCCCAAGTGACAGCCCGCGCACGAGCGAGATATTAATGGGATTCAGGGAACAGAATTCAACTATGAGTCGAGCTAAAATTGTTCGAAAATTGTCCAGATATAAGCGAGGGTGGAAACCGCTCGATTGTCAACCGCAGGCATAACCGAAGCCGCTGAACTCCTTGCTCCAATTCATCGACCAGCTGCAATGATGCGTACCTGTTATGCCTGGACGACGGTGAACTCAAAAGGCATTAAGGGAATTGCCCTCTAATTTCAGTGAGACCCTTTATTGTATATCGCCTGCGCCACATGAACTCTCTTAACTACCGTTTGTCACGACATTCGTTTACCACGAAGCAGTTCCCTGAACACTGTCATTTCCCCCTTCCCATCGCAATTCTCGATTCACCCAGCCCACGTCTGCATGTAGGGACAGAAATTGCTCTTTTAAAAATTAACATCCGTACCTACGGAGGCTCTTTGGAAACGGTTATTACTGTCAGGAACTATTATTCTTACAGTCTTCGCCGCAATTAACTACCTTCCATTCGTCCAGTACACGTGTCCATCGAACACGCGTGATGCGAAATGTGACAGATGAAGCACTTTTGGCTTTACCTACACGCCACTCGACGTATGACAGCCACCCTTCGTTTCAAAATTTTTACGGGACAAGCAACTCACGTCCAGCAAATCAAGTCAATCACTTAACAAGGACGCAATCTCTTTTCCCCATCTTAGGGCTTTTCAAAGGATTCCAAAAAATTCAGGTAATCATTTCCAGGTACCTGCTTGATATTCCAATAGTTTGCATTACGAAATTTTCAATCAGTCAATCACTAGAAGCTTTTGATCATAATCGCTGATGTTATAACGGACATTTCTTATTCCTGTCACAACGTTCAGTTACTATTCATTCATCGACTTCACGCGAGCATGAACACCTGATACCAGAGATGGAAAAATATGCAACCAACCATTCCTGACTTTGAGTGCAGAACGAACATTGAGTTGAGGTTTAATGCTGTATACTTTAGATTTGAATTCTTGTCTATAAAAATCTGTTGTTTCGGCCATTGCCTACGTTTGCATAGCATCCAAAAATACAGACGGTGACACTATAATCTCTGGTCTTCGTTGCGGCGTTATTTTTAGGCCTTCGAACCAGTTGGCACAGTTCATTGTATTACGACTTGGACGGCTGATTGTCACGCAAAATTTATCACTGCAACTCTGCAGTCTAGTGGTTTGTTTTTTCACAGTCTAATTTTGGTACAGGATATGAATATAGATGGACTGACATTTGACGGTTTTAAAACACCACGTAATATTGTACAGACGTGATCACAATATATGTAGCTGCCAAGTTGCAGCATCGTAGAATTAACACAGCTGTATGGCAAATGCGTATAAAGAATTGCGCATATAAATTTTTTGCACAAAAAATTGCAGGATAGTTACAAAATATATCTAAGATATTTGAAAAGTTGCAGAATTATGTCGCTGCAATGTTTCTGCGATATTTCAGACTCTGCAAAGTAGCATTGCTACAATATTTTCATAATGTTTCAGAAGTTGTAAAGTTACGTTGTTGCCATGTTTCTGCAACATTGTAAAATGGTCTCAACTAATGTCACATTGTGTCAATCTTTCTAAAATATTGCTCAATGGTTTTAAAATATTTTCAATTTTTCGTCAACATTGCGCGCTATTTGGATCACTGATGTTTCGTAAAATGTATGTATACCTGCAAGTGCATTAATTTTACTCACCGAAGAACAGATCGACTCCCAAAGTTTGAAAAACAACCCATTCGATTTAAAACTGTTTTCTCGAATGCTCATAATTGTCAGACTCAATTCCACTGGCGAATTTTTCTCTTCGTTATGCTTCCGTCATTTAAATCAGCAACGTTCTGAAACCCCCCCTCAGATCGTTGCCAGTTTCACTGTGTCGTATGCGAATATTTTTCCCTCCAGTCTCTAAACTCACGAACTGCCATAAATCTGTACAAGATATTTTTCATGTAGGTTATCTTTTCTTGTGTCGTTTTGCTTTTTCAATTCGAATCTCGAGTGCATATGAAATGGTTTGTGATCTTCGTTGTTCGGGAATATTTTCGGTTGCCTGTGCGATCTATATATTACGTCCAGGCCTCAAATTTGGTTTAATAATTGTTTAAAAGAAAAAAACACAAAATATAAAAATACACTTTTACCAATTGGAAAAGCTTAATATTCGCCAGCTTTTATTTTGTCCACACCATAAACAATGAAAGAAAAAATTATCACCTGATGGAAACGGAGTTGAGATAAAGAATAAATAATAGGAAGAGACGAAATGTGAAATCGATTATCACGATCGGATATTTACCACGTATTAGAAATTTGATAGAAAAGCTGGCAGTTAATTGTTTCGAGGTCAAGGTGTCGAATTTATTGCAAGGTGATCAGCTTTCGAAGCTCGGAATTGAAAAATGACTTCTTACAAGTTAACTAAATAAATGAATTTTTTAATATCTATAACTGTTCAAATACGAATTAGCATTAATCAGTGCTTTCCTTTATTTTCACCCCATTTTGAAAACCACACCAAGAATGTATATCCATGAAAAATTACGTACATCAAATTTTTGTGATTCTTTGTTTTCCTATCTTTGACAAATATCTGAAATCGCTAGACAAAGCATTCCTGAGTCTTTTTTTTTTTTTTTTGTTTCTTTCGACATTCAGGTGCTCATAGAATTGCTGGTGAAATTTGTTCGACGATCTAGAAATAAAACGAAGAGTCGAAGCGCCACAAGCTTCATCGAATAAATCACAAACGCCGTGAAGCAACGATAAAAACCGCCCATGAATGAGATGTATAATGGTAATATACCAGGGAAGAGAAATAAATAAAGTCTCACGTTTTGCGGGTAATTTTTTCTTTGATTTTATTATTTCTGCTTCCTCATTGGTTCGCTTTTTCCTTTCTGTTATTCGACGCAGTTATTTACTCCGTCATTTTTCACTTTTTACGAGCCCTAATGTACAGCTCGCCGCGATTTTCATCCACATTCACGCTGCATCCACTTTACTCCCAGCTCTTATTCCTCTCGTCTATTAAGATTACGCAATTACTTGCTGTGCCAACGAAAGATCTACACCACCAGCTTCCTCACGACCGCTCCTGGCAAACTTACTATGCACTTCACCTCGTATTTACACTCCTAGCTACAGCTCTATATAGCTTACAATTATACAACGTGATTATAAAGCAACTTTACGTCTATTTGAAGACGTGATGAATTTCAGATTCGAACTGGAGCAGACCAACCGCATTGAAATTTGCACGAAACATCCCTTCAGAAAACTTATATACGACACTTTTTTTTCTGTTTTTTTTCGATAATCATTTCCGAGCACTCTTTCTTTTCTCCCCTCCATTTGATCAGCGAACGAAACACTTTTCATATCCGACTAAACTTCCATATGAAAATATTTTCTAACGAAATAACGGGACTGCGGAGCATCGAGATTTTGAAACCTTGCGTGACTTTGATTGTTTATAACATTGGTACAAGTGAATATAACTGGCTTATACGTTCAAGGGTGTTTATTACCATGTTCGTGAATAATTATGCTGTATGGCATGATTCCTAGGTCAATAACACGGATTGTCCAACGTAGTTAGTTCGACGAAATAAAATTGGGTTCAACCACGATTCCAACCAAACGGGTTATCTCTTTATTGACCTCTCTCTCTGTCGATCCCCCTGAAATGTAATCCCTAGAAAATATTGTCACTATTTTGTGATAACAAATGTCCCGATTTCTTTCTAATTTTGCGTTTTTTTCGTCGCCATTTTCGTAATCTTCATCTGATTTTCGATTTTCCGGGATCCAACAGAGAGATCCAGGCAAAGAGACTCTGAAACGATTTACTCGTTCGGTTGGAAGCGTGGCAAAACCCAATTTCATCTCGTTAGACTAATTACGTTGGACCTTCCATATTATTGACCTGGGAACCATGTCATACAATATAATTATTCACGAACATGCCGATACGCGCCCCTGAAAGTACGATCCAGTTATATTCATATGTACCATTGTTATAAACAATTAAACTCACGCAAAGTTTGAAAATCTCGAACCTCCTGACAACCCTTAAATTGAGGGAAACTGTTGACTAGGAATTGGTTTTCAAGTTCAAGAAACAAAGAAAAACAGGGCTTAGTAAGTCGGGAGAAATCGAGTAATGTTCCGATCCTCTGTTTAGCTTTCAGGTTCTATAAATACGAATTTCCGAGAGTGTGTATTAAGAGGGGATGAATTGGACAGTTGGGAAAATAGAACCGGCTGAAATTTACACCGCGTACTGTTTACTCGGGAAGGATGTGGAGACGTGGGTACATCATGACGTGAAATATCTTTAGAACGTCGACGTCGACGTCGACGACTCTTGACGGCGGTAGTTTCTGAGAATCAGGCTATATAGATCGAGCTTGAGCTTTTGCAGCACCGAGTCGAGCAACCCCGGAAAACCGCGTGCGCGTTTCCGAGCGTCTTGAGGGGAGGTGAAGAGGAAAAAAATATCCTCCCACGATGAACGCCGAGGAATTCGTTTCACCGTTGAGCCTGAATATTTGCAGGTAAATGCCGGGCCAAATATGCTCCTAGGAACGCAACTAGTGCCGAACTCCCTTGCGGTATTTTTGCCCTGCCTCTTTCGAAGCTTGGGTTTTTATATTTTTTTTTTTTTTTTCGGAAAAACTGTCGTTGCGGATTTTCTTTTTTCTATTTGCTTGCAATTTTGTCCCCCTCCGGGCTGAGAATGAATATGACAATGAAGAAAAACATACGACTGCAGATTCTACTGCAAGGTTGACACGGAAATCTGATTTTCAATGTTGCAAGGACTTGGGTCAAAGGTATTTAGGCGATTCTTTGTAAAGGCTTTAAACTGTAAAATAAATATTTTTTGGTTCATTCGATAATGAAATTGAAAAAAAAAAAAAAACGGTATTTGACAAATTGAACTATTTGCAAATTGCGGTGATTGCCACGAAAATATGAGAAAAAGGAGTACTAAAATTGAATTATAAGAATCTAGCAGAAAGCAAGTACTTAATACCAATTGTTCAGTTTCATAGTTTTAAAATTGTTGATGGTTGAAATTATCGTAGATTCGTTCGATTACATCCGAAAATCTGATGACACATATTTTCTCGCTCAAACAGATATTCATTTTATTCGCGGTTAATTCAATATTGATGTTTGGTGATAAAAATCGATATCAGAGTAACTGGAAAGAATTAAATATTCAACTATACCAACGTGAAAAAAGGTGTCTCATTGGAATTGTGGAGAAAAAGTATTGTTCAATGAATTAAGTAATCGTGGATTGATATTGAACAAAATCAACAAATTTTCAACTTTATTGAATTGATCCGTATGAAAAATAGATATCCTAGCTCATATTTATAATTTCCGTTTGTATGTTTTTTCCCATTTATAGGGAAATCGTGGAGCTTTCGAATATACTAATTTGGCACAAAGATTCACGAAGGTATTGATTTTTAACTAATAATCATTCCACTCGTTCAAAACCAGACTGAAATATTTCGCAAATTACGAATTTGGTGCTGAACCTAAATGCGAAATGAAGAAAATATTCCCAACTAATCAGTAAACCGTTTAATCAGTGCAACAAGAAAATCTTAACGATTTTTACCACCGTCTAGAATCAAACGTTTTCGGAGTTTGCAAATCAACAAAACTGCAAAGTTGTAAATATGCATAATTTTTGAATTCGACGACGTTTCAATGTTCCACACAAATCAGCACTCGAATATCATTTCATAGATTAAATTAAACTAGTGAAAGAATCGACGAGACAGGCTGCAGACGAGATTTGAGACGGTCCAAAAATACTCAACGAATTTAACAGCGTTCCGGTATAATTTCATTGCAGACGGCAGAAGCTTCGAATCCGTCCGAAATCAAAGGAAATTAAGCTATTCGTGTCACGGCTGGTTGACAGATTCAGCCATATTCAAGAGACGTCAACTAATCACAATGAAAACTATCCCAACACTATCCAGTTATTTGCGTGGATCGATAAAAGAGAATAAAAATGAAAAAACAAGGAAATAAAAAAATTGCAAGCACGTCAAAATCTAAGATGATTCAGTCATACCGAGACGGGAGTCAACGATTAGATCTTAAATGTAAATACCCAAGGCAGGAGGAAAACGTGTAAGTCGATTTCAGGCAGGAAATGAATCGCCATCCGTCGATGTTGCATCTTTCCAATCGATGTCAACGCGTCGACGTTGATCGTCGCCATCGCATCTTTCACGTCAATCGCACCGGCGATATTTCCAACGATTTTACTTAGCTTTGGAAAACTTTTTACCCTCGTTACTCTATTCCTATATCATTCCGTACGCATCGCGATCTGAGACGATGAAAAAAGCGAATGACAGACGGAACTTTTCAAACTATGAACACCTCTGTATAATGGAATGATTTTTTTGTAGGTTAAAATCTTTCCGAAGCTTTGGATTCTGGTCGAAGCACAACTTCGAACGGATGTTTTTGTAACCAACGATTACACGTTTGAATGATATTAGCTTTGTCTTCATTTCGAGTATTTGAAATTTAAAAAATATTACTTTTCGTAACGAGTGTCGATAAGGCTTTTTGACGAGACTCGAGGTTTAGAACACGAGCCGAAGGCAAGTCAAAAAAAAAAAACATTATCCGTACGAGTTTCGACCCGTACGTCTTATCTCGAGAGTCAAGAAGTGGCGCCACCGTCGCGATTTTGAGGTTAGAATGCTGAAATAATTTATTGTTCTTCAATTGCACTCGCTTTATTCGTAACGACATTTTTGAACACCATAGAGATAAGTCTGGTATCTTTTAGCCGTACAATCGTTGGTCAATTTCGAATCTATCGGCATCATTAACAGCTGTTCAAAGTTGAATTGGAAGCTAACCAAAGTGAGTGAGTTAAACCGGATTTAAAAAAAAAAAAAAATGTCTAATTCATCCATTTTACACAGAAAGGTAGAGAAAGAGGAGAGGAAATGCTAGAGAAGTAAGAAATCGCGACTATCTTCGTATCGACTCCATTATTGCGAGTATTGGTTCCGGTCTAGAGAATCCGAAGAAAGGCCATCACGACTACGGCACGCCTCGGGCTTTCCTCAGATCTCTGCTCCATCGGGAATGCTTCCTATTTGGCAGACGATTGAAGGCGCAAGACTCGATGTGCCCTCGATATTTGGATCCTAACGGTAAAGTGTCACCGCTGGCTTCCGGGTGTGAAAAGAAGAGAAAAAAATAAAAAATAAAAAAGTAATAATAAAAGTCCCTCTTCACCGGTTCTTGTCTTCAGAATGAATTTCAAATTCTCTGATCAATAATTTACCGAACATAATTCAGTTTTACGTTTCATTTAACGTAAATTATTTTGCAAACATACTGCGACGAAAATATTTCAGCAATATATCAACCTCCAAGTATGTTGATAATTCTAAACGCGAAATATGTTTTTTTTTTTTATTTTTTTTTCACGTGAGAATGATTGATTTTTGAACAAATATTCAGGACGTTCAATTCTGAAATTTTGTTTCCTATTCGTCGAGGTCAAATTGCGTTGAAATTTTTGATTCGTTGATTTAAAGAAATGAAGGAGGTGAAAAGAATCCAATTTTGATGGATAAATCGAGGCTAAGAATTGAAAAAATTCGAGGGATGAATCTTGCCGCATCATCCTCAGTTCTGAAACAATCTTCCGAGGTTGAATCCCTCTTCCATCGGCTATCATAGGATTCTTGGTGAGTGTATGCATGAGGGGGATGGACGGTAACACCTGTCGAGCATCTAATCTCAACACGTGTCCGCTGGCGCGTTGGCTGGCCTTTGGCCAACTCGAACGGCAAACGTTTGCTGCAGAAGAAAAGATCGGGTGACTTCTATCGGCTGCAATAAAAACGAACGAGAACGGGAGAAGAATAAAAGTACAGGATCTTGAGAAGAGAAAGAAGAATGAAAATTCTCCGAGAAAGACTCGGCTTATTAACTTTGCTCCCTAATTGCCCGATCTTTGCAAAAGTAAGAAGAAAAAATGAGAATAGAGAATGAAAGTAAGAAAAAGAATTCTTTCAGAACTTCGTTCATAAGTCGAAGAGATAAAGGAGAAGGGCTGTTATGTCTGATATTCTAAAGTTTTCGACTTCTTAATTTTTTTTTTTTCGTCAAATCTGTCTCGTACTGTATTTTTTTCCTATTTTTCCTTCTTTTCTCGGTTTCCCGACTTCCCTCGATTCTTTCTTTCCTTCTTCCTTTCTCTTAAGCCGCGTCGAAGAACTTTCCTTCAAGCAGAACTCCCAACAACATTTGTAGATATTAAACTTCGGCTTTGAATGCAAAAGTGGAAAACAAGTGTTAGGAAGATTTTGACAAATAAAAAGAGTATTAATTTTTTTCATTTTCGACGCTACGATTTAAGTGTTATAAATTCCGTAAGAAGATGATCACTGTTAATAAGGATATTCGATCCACCGTATTGGAATGAAACAAATGAATACGGATAATAGTTGGCAACATGGCGTCAAAGAAACAGCTGACCATTGTTTTAGCTTAATTTTACCCATACGCTGTCAAGTTCTCATTTCATCGTATCAAGTTTATCCGTGACGAAACATTTGGGAGAAAAATATTTACCGAACTTAAACCTGAATGTCTTTGAATTTTGTTACATATTTTCTACGAAAATTGGGATTATCACTTAGCAACGCGCCATCTGGTGAAAAAAAAAATTAAACCACTGCAACTAGGCTGACAGCTGACCGTTGGCCGTGCTTTTTCGAATATGGATGGTAAGACAGGCATATCATTGATTACACTTCATTAATTTATACGACATGAGTTATTTTCGACCCTAAAAATTACGATCTGCCTTCATTAAATTGAATAACTTAGGTTACGTGGTGACGAAATGGCGCTGACAACCAGATTCCGACGTCATGAGGACATTTTCCAATATATAACGCCTAGCGATAGAATTCGATTCCCAAGACCGAAGCCCTGCCAGACGCAGAAAGCACTTTTCCGAGATTCTAAATTTTGTATAAGCCACCGACACGCGAGCTTAGTCTTTCGGTTAGTAATGGAAGTAACGGTTCGAATCCATACGGAGAATAAGAATTTGTGGGGCGCGGATTCTGGGTTCGATAAACCCGCCAAATTGGCTCTTAGAAGGCTCCTACCGCCTTCTGCCTTCCGGAACCGTAACCGTAACCGTAACGCACCAATTACGGAACCCGCGCATGGGACGTAACCATCTACGTACATGGATACGTATACGTATACGTATACCACCTGTGCGAAATCCCGAGACGGATGACATTGGGCGGTAATTAAGCTCTGCAGCAGTCCGCGAGTTCGCGGTTGGAGCTTTGAAGTACAACCGGCCGCAAAACATAGAGCCGAGCGACTAGTCGACGGCGTTGAGGTACATCCTACGCGTTTATTCCGTCTGACCACCCTGCGAGCTGATTCGATTTCAACAACAAACGGACTCGGGGATCCTTTTTCTTTTTCGCTCCCGACACTCACTTACTCGGTAGAAAAAGTGCCGGCAATTATTATCGTCTGATCGAAGCAAGGGATGAACGGGATCAAGGATTCAACCCTTTCAGGGTACACATTTTTCATTTGCATGAAACGGAAGAATCATTAACGAATTACAAGTATTTAAGGCTGCTCGTTACGATTCTGCTCTCGGAAGTGTAAAATTCAGAATAACCGATCGGATATGGTGGCCATTTTTACTAAATCAGACTTTTTCGGTTCGATTTGTACAGGGATGAAAATGAAAGGGTTTTTGAAGTCGTTGGTTCTCTTTCTGCAGTTATAATTGAATAATTTCAAATGGCGAAGTCAATGTGACAGCCATTTTTGTTAACGCCAGATTCGGAATCAGTGTCTCAAAAACCTTGGAAATAATGTAGTCTGGTTTCGGGTCTGTAGGTGAGTCTTTGTTGGCTAGTATTATCGGACATGGAACCAATTTTTTTCAAGAAAATGACACGTTTAATAAAGAAGACATGTAGAACACTTTCGATCATAAAGTTCGAATAAAATAAGGTAAAAAAAATTTAATGCAAACTTTTGAAATTCTGAGCCTACCATTCACCATATTTGGATTCGCCATTTTGAATCTTGTAATTTTCATACCAGGTTCGCAATCAGCGATCTCAAAAACCTCGGTATGTGAAACTTGGCTTCAATCAAATAACAATCGTCTTCGAAACTGATTTTTTTCTAAAAAAAAAAAAAAATAGTGTTTCTTGCACGTTGATTGTTCATGACTAAATTATTGCAAAGTTCTCGAGTCAAAAGACATAGTGAATCACAAAAATGAGGTGTATAGGACCTTGAGAAACTTTGAGAATAATCTGGTCTTGCATATATGCAACATTCTCCCTGAAAGGGTTGATGCAGAAGAGTTGAATCTGTGTTAGTTATTGTTTATATGTACAACTTGTGGAGCATGAAATACCGCAGAAATATTGCAACAATACAGCCTTGGTAATTTCAGAATAGTGTAATGCAGATACATTGAGCAAAATTATCGAAACATTTCAGCAACGCATAGCTGTGCAATTTTTCAAACATTAAAGATACATTGCAGGAATGTAAATTTGCAAACTTCAAGATATCTCGAAAAGTTCGCGGCAACACGAATTCGTATAGTTCATAATATTGCGGATACAATGTGCATAATTTTGAAAATATCGTTGTATCGCTATTTCTTATTTTCTGAATATCTTTGAAGTAATTGAACAGTGTGACTGAAAATTTTGTAATATATCAGAAACACCGGAGCAGCTTGAGTGCGAAGTTCAATATTTTCAACATTGCACAAACATTGTGGCAACGAAATTTTGCAGATTTCAGAATATTGTAGATACGTCACGGAATATTACAGAAACATTGCAGCAACACCAATTCATAGAGTTTACAACATTGTGGGTATGTTGCACAATATTTTAGACACATTGCAGCAACGTGACTGTGCAAGGTTTGTGATCTTTCAGGAAAATTGCACAATCTTATTGAAATATTAGTACCGCGAAGATTTTCAAAGTTTGAAACGCAGCTATGACATTTCAGTACCGTAACTTCGTATGGTTGGAAAAAAATTTTCACATATATTTCGAAACGATTTTACAATATAGCATTCATCCCGCATGAACATTCGGATATTCGCTTCTACGTAATGTGTTTCGAATATTTCTGTATAAATTTGGTGAAATATTTCGAAAATATCGAAATATAAATGTGCTTTTAATCCTAAACGACGTCGAAAGTTAATAACAAACTTTTCCGCACTGCTGCGACACACGTTTTTTCGTATGATACAAATGTTGGAGACATATTTCTGCAATAACGCGGGCTGTGTGTGAATCTCAAAAAAGAAAGTCAAGAAACGAAGGTTTTGAAAACGAATTAGCACCCGTCGATTTCAAAGAGCCGAAATCCGGCGTCACGTATGCATATTCATGGGGTGAAATAGGCGAAAGCTTAGTTGTAGGGGTGCGTATGTAGAACAAGAGGGTTCAGATGTTCGGAGAGTAGGAGCAGGAGTTAAACCGTGAATTCCTATTATTGGAGATGGTCGGAATTACCGCATGCCAGAAAGGATGCAGATTGCGAGGAGAAGGAGAAGGAGGAGAAGCTCGAGGGAGTTACGAGGACCCCACCGAGTAACGACTAGGGAATACTAGGACCTGGCTGTAGGAAGGCGGCAGACACAAACAAAAGAGGACAAAGTTGACAGGAGAAAAATTGGAAAACGTGGATTAAAAAGTTTTATACGTGACTGAAATATTCCGACTCTCGAGTCGAATCTCAGCATTGCGCTGCGGCACTCTCGCCAGATATTCCTTTCCCCAAAGATTTCCCAATCTTGTCGACGCTTTATACATCTCGGCTGCTGCATCGTAAGTCACTCGACGATCCGCGAAAAAAAGTTCGTCCGTGAATCGTCGCTCATATCTTGAAAACTGTTCCAATTGCTTCGGTAGAACTGAAACGACGTTGCTGATAAGAAAAGCCAACAAAAAAGAAAAAAAAAAAAAAGGCTAGTCACGTCCAATTTGCAAGCTTTGTGCTCGTGAATTTTTTAGTTCCAGAGCAACCTGGCAAATTTTTCATTGATTTCTATGCCTCTCTCCCTCTCCGTTGTAAGATTGTGCAGAGCGTGCAAATTTATAATAATTTGCAAGTTTTCTTTTTACGTGTCTGTATGATTTATTTTTATTTTTGATGAGTGTTATTTTACCTTGTTTATTTTTCGTTTCTTACTTGCTCCGGGTCCTTTCTAATTTATCCTCGAGGTCCTTAGGGAGTTACACTCCAGGATCTAATAAATATATTCTCTCTCTCCCCCTATCTTTGTAAATTAATTAGCTCTTAAGTTTCTTAACTATAGTGCATAACCCATAACCGTCACAGCCTTAATTTCTAATTTTAATTTTCTTCGCAATCTCCTCACCGCAATTATTTGCGGTTTTTCTCCTTATTATTCCATCTACTATAACGCTACGCTGAAAGATCTCTTGTTCATTAGTTTTTACGTATTTCAAGTAATCTTCCAAGTCTGTCACCTTGTTTGTTACTCATTTTATTCTATTCATCATATTCATCATCTTGGTATAACAAAATACGTTCTATTCGATTCTATTCTAGATTAAATTACAGAAAAATAGTAGACACCCGGAGGTGGAAGGTACCTGCTTCTCGGACAGCATGACAGAGCAAAATTGAACGAAGGCTGGCCTGCCTGCTCTTGGTTGTTCGTACACCGAAAACTTGAGCTTAACTGACAGGTGGATGTGCGGGCAGTGAGAACTTTCGAGCCATTACCACTCGTGAATATTTCAGTGCCGGTGCAAGCGAGACGTCCGAAAGCAACAGAAGAGAAGAAGTGAAGTGAAGTGAAGAGAAGAGAAGAGAAGAGAAGAGAGGGCCGAGAATTCGTGAGGGATACCAACGGGATCGGAGGAGGGGGAGACACTGAATTTATTATTTATAGCATTACACTCGCCATAAAGTGGCCGAGCACTCCTTCGCTGTCGGAAAAGTCTTTGTTGCACATTATTCACGCATCAAAATTTCAATTATTCACTCGATGAGACTTTGATTCAAAAAGCAGAACAACCAGAAAATATTTTCCTATATTTATTTCTAACAAATGTTGTACGGTTTGCTCGAGAAAATTTCAAAGAATTCCGTAAAAAAAGAAAAAAAAAAGTGCCATGAACGTGGAATTATGAACGAAAAAAAATTTGCCAATCTTACAACTCGCTGTTCGTAACGCAGCTACTGCTGCACGCGTGCATGAATTATTATTAACACGTGTGTATCGGTCAGGTTTTGGTAAGGAGCGTGACGCAGGCTTCTGCATCGTAGATCAAATTGAGTAAGTCACTTGTTTTCCCGTCATATCGAACACAAAACACCATTAGTCATGAGAGGCTCGGTGTATAAGCCGGAAATTAATTCTTACAATCGACTAATTAGACACCGGTGGCAAACTATAAATTAGGAGAGACGGAGTAAGAGAGCCACTGCAGGCTCACGAGTAAAATGACTCCATTAATAATTCTCGTTCGAAATATCATCTCAAGGAATTCGACGCGTTTATAAAACTTGTCACCTACGCGTTTCTGCTTGACTTTGCGCCAGGATTTTCAACCCGCTCGTATGGTGGCTTCATAAATTTTTTCCACTCATTGATCGTCCGAAATTCGATCAAGATTGAATCAATCCGACAATAAAATGACAAATGATGTCGTGGGATGCAACAAATGCGATTCGATTCATTTTCGATACATTCGTTCGTAATTTACGAGAGTTAAGACAGGATTAGTCAATTTAACGCGATGAAAATATTTCACGAAGACAAACACTGAAATGAAAAATTGCAAAATCCAGCATCAGCTTATCTCAAAAACTTGAGATAACAATTCCAGGAAAAGTTCCTTCTACGTAATCGATATTTTCGAGAAGGCAAAATTGTAAGAACACCGCAGCAACATAACTTTGCAAGTTTTGAACTATAGCAAAAACATTGCAATAAGAAACTTTAAAGAGTTGAAAACATTCTAGATACGTTTGAGTTAAAAGCAAGACAGTCAAAGTTCGAAACTACGCAGCAGCTTGACATTCCAAGGTCCAGAAAATTACAGAAAACATCACGCAACATTTTTACAATGTTACATGCGTTTCGTTTCCAACATTACTGTAACGATTCTGAAATATTGCTACAACGCTGCAGCCGCAATGCAAATGCAGAAAGATTGTAGCAATGTTTTTTTTAATATTTATTCACCTTTCACTTTCACTGCAAGTTTCTCCAATGAGTAATCATCCCGGTTATCAGCCGTGGCAATTGCTTAGATTCGGGAATGAAGCTGCGGTACGAGAGTGCGCAGGAAAAAGAGCGGGAAAAATAGAAGGCGGAGGGTATAGCCGGTCTCCTGACAATAATTTATGGCAAAGTTCAGCAGCAGCAAACAATTAGGAGCACGCGAACAGCATCGCACGCAAACGTTGAAATCGACTCACTCCACGCGACGACACAAACCAGCCGAAAGCTCGACTGACGCACTTCGGGTGATTCGGGTGTAACAGTTAATGCTCGGAACGCTTCGTTGCGTTGTTCGCTCTGTCGGTAATCGAGATTGCTTTAGATCTTTCCTGATAATATGCACGCCTAATGGCCAGTGGTGGAAAATACGAATTCGGGGATATTCTTAGGCCTGTTCGAGTCGAGCAGAGTGCCAGACGAAAATTGCAAACTGATGAATGTGGTAAGTTTCAAGAGTTTACTCGCCCGTCTGGCCCAGATAAAATTCCACGGAAATTCATATTACAACGAATTATATTTATTAGCGGTTTTTACATTATTTTCTTCACATTAAGCCTCTCATTACCCGTTACATGAAGCCGATTAGTGTCGGCCATAAAAGATTGGTTACTTAGAGAGAACGTCTCGTACACATATGTGTCTAACTTGTCCATCGAACCTTAGCCTAACTATTTTGCATTCAGATTACAACATGAATTCAATAATTTTGTTTTCGTCGCGGTTATACTTCAATAATAATTTTATGGCGTAAGATCTTTCGAAACAGTCCTAATTGAAACGGTTTTTCCGATTCATTTGCTCACAAGCGGCTGATCACTTAGGCAATTATTCACAAGAAAAAAAAAAAAAATTGGACCACTTTGTTAAACAATTACATAATTGTATAAACACCTACCCTTAAGTCCGAGAACATACCCCTGATTTAAAAATATGACGAGTGAATATTTGACTGGCATAATTCAAGAGAATAAAATTGTATTACAATATTTGTAAAACCGAACAATCTGAATTCTCATTTTTTTATCATTGTTCTTTTCTTCTGCCGCATAAGCAGAGACAGTTACATTTCGTTGGAATGTTTGAATCTTGGTATCTTGAGGGTGTCGCAAATCTAATCGGTTATGTACCTACCCACCCCATGACTCTCTCCTTTAGACGGTGTGTGTAATGTTTATAAGTGTGTATATAGGTGAGGAGAGTAGTTATACCCACATAAACGTAGACACGTATACGTATACATACGACGCTCCAGGCAGCAGTAAAAAGTTTCTCAGTAAACATGCGGAGGGTGGCGGTGGATTTAACGGAGGAAGAGGCGGGATGCTGGATATTAAAAATTCATAGCGCGTCAAACGAGCGGTGAATTCTGGTCACGCCTCGTGTATCTGACCCGGCGCGTTATGCAGAAGCAACAAAATGCCGCCGCCACAGCGTCCCTAATGTCCTTGTTACATCGCGTACATGTATATATACACCGAGACGAAGAGAAAAGGACAGAGAGAGGGCGGGAAAGAGAGAGGGGTAGAGGGAGGGAGAGAAGGGGGGGGGGAAGCAAGCCCGTCGTCGCAAGGGCAGAGCGTGCTGCTTGAAATACGTCGCATGTGATTAATGTCGAATAAAGAACGTAATGGGGGTCGGTCAGATGCCTGCTCCCTAGGAATTTGTGAATAAATTAAAAATAGAATGACGCAAAAAACGAGAACGAAAATATAGAGAGGGAGAGACAACGAGAATAAGAAACTGTTTATACGAGGTGCGTTTCGCTTTATTTTTTCTCTCTGTCTCAATTTAGCCCGATATTTGCATTTGAAAGTGAACCCTGATTGCGTGTGGTGCTCGAGGTGAGTGGTGGGCGAGTTTGTTTGGACCTCGACGGTGACGCCGGTAGTCCTGACTCTACGAGGGTACCGAGCAGCGCGAGTCGAGCCAAGGGGTAGATCACCCCGGAGATAAGAAAGGTCGACTTAATGCTTGATATATTTAGTGCCTGCCCACTCCGCATCCACTCGCGAAACGACGCTCGCTTCTAATTTGAAATAATTGTCCACCCCTCCTTTCCACACGCCTCACCATCTCGATACCGTCGCAACTATGCTTCTGTTCGAATCGAAGGAAGTGTTTGATATTTCCGTTCTGCAACGTGTCCGTCGTTAAGCGGACGCGTGGTCTTGTACTTAATAGGTTCATATTCACGACGAAGGTACTTTGCAGTAACGTAACTCTACCAGGTGGGGAATATTCCAGAGATATTGCAGCGATCTAACTTTGCACGGTTTAAAATGTTGCGAAAACATGTTGCAGTAATGGAACTTTACAACTTTTAAAATGTTGAATAAATGTTGCGGCAATGAAGATTAGTGAAGTTTAAAATGTTGCGAAAACATTGCAGCAATTGGAGTTCACAACGTTGGAAGTATCGCAAAAACATTGCAGCTTTCAAGATTCGTAAAGGTTAAAATTTTCCGAAAACATTGTAGTAATGTAACTTCGCCGGGTGTAGAGTATTCTACAGACATTGCAGTCATCTAACTTTGTACGGTTTCGAATATCGCGAAAATATTGCAGAAATGAAAATTAGTGAAGTTTAAAATATTGTGAAATTATTGTAGCAACGAAACTTTGAAAGGTTCGCAATATTGCAAAGATACTGCGGCTTTCAAAATTCGTAGGGTTTAAAATATTGCAAAAATATTACATCAAGGTAACTTTGCAAGTTTTAAAATAATTCAGATACATTCAATAACTTTTGTTCGCGAATACAGGAACTCATTGAGTCGAGCATTAGAGTTTTGAAATGTATCTTGCTGAAAAAAAATAATAATAATAAGAGAAAACTTGACTTTATTGCAGCAGATATAATTTCTCGGAAGAACCGAACGTAAAAAATTGATACAGGTATACAAGTACCGGAAATTTTTTTGTGAAACTCGATGTTCAGCGGCAGCAAATAGACAATCGAAGCTCATACATCTGAGGTCTGTACTGCCATTTTTGGTAAAATATCTCTACTCGATCGACGAAGTCTGCAACGTCTGCAAAGTTCCATATTTTCAAAAATGTCAGGACAGATCTTGAATGCAGTTTTAGTTTCCCATGTGCTGCCACTGTGCGGTAAAACGTCACAAAAAGCTTCTTGTACGTAAAAAAGAAATGGAAATGAAAGTGTGGAACAACCGAGGCGAATGTAGAGGAGGATCTTCGGCACGGTCTGAGTTTTATGACAAGCAAGGATATTGTTTCACATATAGGTACTCGCGACCTCTCGAAATAAAGGTCAACTTAAAGTCTTTCTTATTGGAGTTCCAACGTATCCAGTCACACAACGTATAAAGACACATATTGGTTTTCAACCAATACGTATCTCGTATTCTTTTCAATTACAGAATAAAAAATTTGAAGGTGAATTTATATTTCACAAAACCATCCCTCTACAAAGCTCAGCGTGATAAAAATTTCTTAATTCGGTTTTCCAATTTTATGAAAAACAAATTTCAAATTCCGTGAGGAGGAAAGAAAAACCCTTCGTTCTTTTAAAAAAAAAAGTATTCATTGTGAAGTATTAAGATCGTAAAATGAGAAAAACAAATACGGAATCTAATTGCAAACTAGGTTCTGTAAAATGCTGCAACTGTAATTATTAATAAGGTCTTCTTGAGGTGCAATAATCGCCAAAAATAAGTTCACGTCAAAGCTCCTGAGCGCAATAAACCGTTGATTGAAAAATCGACAGTGCCAGTTGACCTCCGAACCAAAGCTTCTGCTCTAAACGATCGAGGAGTGAACTTCTGATAGACGTATCGGGATAAGGTTATTTTGAAAATGCATAGGATCGAGGGTATGAGGATGCTATTTCCATCATTCGTTCGCTGCCGGTAGCAGCTGGCGTTCGTTCACCGCGGATACGAACGACACGGTAATCGACGAGAAAACCCCAATAAATCCGAGGGAACAGATTCCGTGGGACAGTAACGACGTCAAGCTCAGATACGATCCGTGCTCGTTTCGACCGATCACCTAACCCCCTTCCCTCCGTCTGGCCTTCTCCTAATTTGATGCCTTTGCGTAGAAGCCAGAGGATCGTAAAGTTCCATCATATTGGACGAGCTTAGCTTTACCCAAAATAACTCCACAATGCCGGATAATCGTAAGCCGTGATGAGTGAGAGCGAAAGATATAATTAATCAACCGGACGAACGAAAAAACTCAGCTCTTTTTTGATATATCCATAACCAAATGATCGCATTCCTGGTTCTCGGTAACTCAGTTCGTTCGTTAGATGTTTCAATATTTTTGAACATTTCAAAGCGGCGAACGATACCGAAGAAGAAAGGGTTCTACGTAAGAGAAAGGAAAAATAAAATAAAATAAATGGAACAATCAAGTAAAGAGTTTTGTAATATTTTAAATTTGGAAAATCGACAGCAAATCGAAAACAAAAAGTCGTGTAGCAAATTCGAAGAAAGGTCTGAGTATCATGAATTTTTCGAACTTCGGCCCACCATCATTTCGTGGTTAACCAGAAGTCGAGAGATATTTAAAAACAACGTTTCGTATTTTGACCCAGCATTTGATTTTTCACCCAAGTTGCATCAGAATCGATGAAGCCATTTCCTTAAAATGCAGCATATACCGTTTTCTGCGAACACACATACATGCTGCGGAATGCTATAAAGCTATTATATGAGCGATGAAACGCTTCGGCGATTCAAAGAATTTTTCTTTCGCTTTTTTGGAAGACATTTTTCGCGATGACAACATAGAAGATAGACACATCGCTTCAGGATCGTGCCTAAACACTGCCACGATGAATGAAACCAAGAAATGTCAGTTCAAAAAAAGGTACAGAAAAATGAAAATATCTTCCGGTACTCCAAGTCATGGTACGATTAGGTGAAATTCACGGAAAATTTCTGCAGTTCCAAAATTTTTGTGATACTTTGACTCTTGGCAGTCCATTTCTTATTGAAATTTTCGCGCAACAGGGCTATTCGCGAGTCTGTGACGTACGTCAATTAGGAAAAGACATTAGGATATCTGATGATGATTTAAATAACAAATCTAAACGAAATCTACCACGGAAATGAGCTAATTTTCGGTGGAAGACCAGAGGCTATTAATTGTTAATTAAGCCGATGTGTGTCTCAGACTTGGTTGGCAGCTGCAGTCGGCTGACTGACTGGTCATAACGTCATTGAGACGCCCCTTAGATAAATCGGATCTTGGCTCGACTTCAAGTAGAAATTATTTGGATGCTCAATTCGGGTGTCAGGAAGGCCGGATATAGTGGGACAATCGAATACCGTGTTGCAATCGAATTCTGGACGCAAAAATAGGGTTCTCGAGTCTTTCGCAATCGACTCGTTGTATCAACGGATAAGAAAATAGATAGTGGTTCGCAACTCAGGGTTCCATACTCATTGCTTTACCGTGTTGGTGCTGTGTTTCATGATCAAGTATCACATCACCGAGCAACAAGGCAGGAAATGAACTACCGGATCGGTCTATGATTACACCAATTGGGTGTTTTAATCATATCATTGGGAGCTGTAACCACAGCAGTTGCCTGGTTCTATCAGAACTACAACATCATCAGTGCATTTACAGAATGACTGTTCTTTTCAAATTTTTGGTTGTCCGTGAAAGGGGATTAGATACCGCAATTAACCCGAAAATGAGAAGTTGCGTTGACATTTCCACATTTTGAGGTTTAGAGATTTTTCGACCATTCTCCATCACCGTGATTAGTTTTCCATCCGATTGATACCTAGAAACCTTATAAACGGATTTCGATACTCAAAATTTCCAAATGCTTTGAATTCATTAGGATTGAAAATAATCGGACTTAAGCATAATCGGTTAAACCATTTCTAAGTTACAGGCAAAAATCAAAACTCTTCTTAGCGATGATAACTCAAACACGGATGATCCAATTTATCTACAATCCGGATCGTTGATTTAGGTTTATTTAACTTGGAACAGATCCAATTCTGAAAAAAAAATCTTTGATCCGTTTCCGAGTGATTTTTGTGCCCAAGATTTCTGATTCTTGTGAATGGTGAAAACGTCGGGAAGTTCTAGTACTGATTTTTTCTGCTTGTTGAAGCTTAATTCCATGACTCTGGTTAGGGACCCGCACCATAAACTTTACGTCATAACATCACCTGCACTTCCAACAGTAGGTACCGTAATAAATAGTTCACGGTACTGTAATTTCGAAGAAATGAATCACTCCGCGATGCGGGTGGAGTTGAAGGTTGGTTTCGGCTCTTCTAAGCACGTACAGCAGAACCTATTCAGAGATGTTACGGGGCGTGAACCGGAATCGCGCCTATGTTTGGATGGCGTAATATCAGCGAAACAAGCTCGCTTCGGTTGTGTCGGGTTACTGAGAGCCGTGCAAGCTGCATGACTCATTGTGAGGATCGCAATAAGAAAAGTGGGGCTTATGAGCCGTTTATTTCTGACTTACCGAGACCAAGCCTCGGGCAACGTTGACGGAAACTTGTCGAACGGAACGCCCAAAGTTGCGAGGAACCGATTGAAACGGGACCTCTTTTGAAACACCATCCCATAACTCGTCCCACGTTTCCTTTGACATCCTCGACGCGACCCAGTTTGTTTTCGTTGCTACTTGGTCTCGGCTCAACGCGATATTCAGATCGAGCGGAGACCGCGTGTTGCATAACCGCGAAGAGCACCTTGAGCAGCTTTCTCATCTTTTTCTATACAGAGTTAAACCCCGAAAATCCCCGCGAAGCGGCCCCGAGCAGACCAAAGTGTTTGGAAAGAAGCCGATCGAATGTTTTTTTGACTTGCTAACCCTCTAAGCTCCTCTTTCAACCCGTGGATTGAAACGCGAAAGTCTTCAAGGTGGTGAGAAAAAAAACCACGACCTTTGCTTCCGGTCCATTAATCACCTCATCCATGTAGCTTGACTGTTTTTCTTTGTCAAACGCGTTTCATTAAATACTTTCCAAGCATTAATCAGACTGATTTCCTTGACTCGTTTGAATCTTCACTGCAGGAAATTTTGGTCTTGAAATTCATTCGAATTGTCCGACATGTGTTCCCGTAGATCAGTTTATGAAGCCAATTCAAAAATTGAACATCAGAAAGTCCGTGTTACTTTTATTCACACCAAATTATAGTTTATTGATGCCGAAACTGAATTTCTTTCACGCTGTAAGCTCGGTTTCAACGACTTCCAGTCCCAGTAGTATGAACAATACTTATCGGAAGCCGGATGTCGTTTCAGTATCTCCCCATAAAACACTCGATTCAAAGCCGGAGATTCGTACCTGGTTATCTCCACGGTCATCCCGCCTCCATTCACCCGATTTTATGTGCTCTTGTTTGTGTTGGTGTTTTTTGAAATCCGGCAAACTGGACTACTGTGTTTTTCCCCCGGTTTCCATCGCGAGCTTTCTTTCATTTCCATTCATTTCAGTTTCGGAATGCATTGAACAAAAATATAGCCCGATACCGCGGAACGGAACCCCGATAGTTTTTTCGACACGACGGATAACGAATAATGAATTGTGATCGTTCTCGGGCCAATGGAAAATCCACCCTGCGACTCCGGCTTACATGCCGGACTAAAATCACTGAAAAATTTGAGAAAAAATCGATGCTTCACTGCCTTGCTGACTCGTGTAAAAACTGATAGTTATTGCGGATAGAATTTTCAATAAACATTTTGATAAAGGGCGCAAGTGAGCGAACTCAACTTCCGTATTCACATCGAACGTCCAATTTGAGTGGAATAATTTTATGAATTCATAGTTGCAACACTTGTTGAATAAATTTCTAACCGTCGTACAAGACCGATGATGACACTTTACTTATCTTATCTGAAAAATGTCGTTTTATCAACGGTTTACTTGGTGTCCGCCACTTGCGCGTTAAAACGATTCTACAACGTGAAGTTAACCGTTAAAATTACATCCGGATAAAATGATTCACAATGTTTTAGGCGTGAATAAGAATTTCCTAGAATTCGTCCGTGAAACACGTTTCAGATCTCTGTGATATAGCAAAAAAAAAAAAAAATACACACAAGGCGAATGAACAATAATATTTTGACTTTCAGCTGACAGAAAAATATTTTCAATAATACCAGGTGAAAAAAGAACAATCCGATTGTCAAGCTAATTCTATTCTGCAAAATATAATAAAACTGACGTGTGTATTGTGCGATGTGGACTTCGATTTGGACCGAAGGGGTGAGGGAATATCACGTGGCGTGAGAGTGGTCTCCATAGATCGAACTGATCATATTAATAATTGAATGTACTTCGATCAGTCGGAAGTAAACAATTGGAACTCAATCCTGGTATAATACGCGCGATGAATTCGTGATATTTCCGATTCCACATATAACATTTTTTAACGAGGTTCAGTTTCCCGCACTCTTTGCTGCCCCCCCCCCCCCCCCCATGCAGCCGTCCCATTCCATGGTTTTTCTGTTTTCTGTACAGCGTTCGAGCATTGTTCGGTCGTGATTTTTTATTTCTAATAAATTGGAAGAGCGAACGAACGAACGAACGCTAGCGCAATAGATAGAGCGGAAAACGCGAGCTGGATGAGCCAGATAAAGCTAATGATTTACGCTCAGCTGCGAGGGAGAGAAAGGTTTTATTCAGATTTTACCTTTTTTCATTTATTCATTCGTTCCTCCATTATATTTATGCAACGCAACAAAAATAATAGAGCTGCGGAAGTTTAATGTGTAAAGTGCTCTAGATTTCGTCTCATTTTTACCTCGCCTTCGGCTGGCCAACGCGACGAACTGGTTTTTTTTTCGCCTTTTTCTCCATTTACAGTTGTCCGTCACAATTAATAGGTCGTTTATACGACCACCCAACTTTATTTACTCTACTCACCATCTTCGCGACGACTATACCAAGGCGGTGATGGTCTAGTTCCAAATTGAAAATATTTTCAATCACTTACCTGAAATAAAACAAAGTTCGTTAAAATTAATATCCAACGCGTTTACTAAACTATCGATGTAAAAGGAAAGAGGGGAAAAGGGAAAATCTTGTAAGATAATTGGACTGAAGTTCGTCGCAGCTTTAAAATTACGAATCTGTAACTATTTTTAGTTGGGCAATTCATTCATCTCTAGATCCGTGACACTTCAGATGACTCACGAAAGTCTCTAGGATCTAGACTCGATAGCTGCGCTACGCGAAGCAAACATTCACAGCCAAGTTTTGGCGATTAAATAACTGCAAAACATAGCCAGCGGAACTTTTGCCATCAAGTACTTGTGAGCTGGAGTGAGTGATTCATATTTTGGGAGTTATGTATGTTTTAAAAAAAATTACTCTCCTGAAAAATACGAATTATTGATACAATGAATTATCCAAATCTCGACGAAAATCTGTGAGGCATTTACTTACTTGGTGATGTAATCTCGATGAATTTTATTTTTTCAGTTACTGACCACTAGAAAAATTGTATTCACCGAAATTCCATCCAGCGGGAATTATAACGAAGATTGAGATAATTTTGATTCTTTCAATTTTTAAATACTGCGTTCATGCGCAGAGTATTATTTTCTGAGTTATTAAGAACGAAAGAATGATCGTCGATATTGCATTAAAAAAAAAGTTATGTATTTCACCAAAAATCAATGACATTTTTTCTGAATTCTGAATACGGTGCAATTAATTTGAAAAAATTGTTCGAACATTTCAATCATTGATGACGAATGGATTTGTTCACTTTCACAGTTATTTATAATTTTTCAGAAAAGTTACTTTCCTTCACTTTTAAATGAGAGTTAATTCATCGCTCTATGATGTCTGAAATCAGAGATATTGATTATTAATTCAGACAACGCGTTCAATTTTGAACAGAATTGAATATTCGATCATTTTGAAAAAGAAATGCTTTTGACGAATAGAAAAATTTTGGTCTTTTCTTTCCACGTACAGTTGAAGCGATATTAGAACTGCGGGTAATCGGCGTGCCTTCAACTGTCAGAACTAGTGTGGTGGAGTCAAGACTCGCAGTACATGAGACACCATAAAAATGTTTTCACTGTATGACTTAAATACAAGATGACGACTGAGTTCAACAAAATGAGCAAACTCGAGAAGCCTTGACTCTTAGCATTTCAATTTTATTGTATCAAGCATGTGGTTCGAATGTATGCATTTGATTTCTTTTAACGACAGCTTCAAAGTCCTCGATGAAAAATTATTCCCACCTAAAACTTCACAACCATTATGAGACACTGCATTTACGTTGATAGCGAAAATGGGTGCTTGGAGTGCGGTGGATATAATGAAGCAAACGAAGTCCGAGGAGGACGAAAGGCTCGCAGGCGTCGAAATGGATACAGTTGAAGAAGAAACTAACGAAAAGAGTAATGACAAGTACAGCGACCTGGATTTTGTAGCAAAAATCGAAGACGGCCAGTCGAAACTGGGAGAATTTGCTGAGCCAGACATCAATCCAAAGAGACGTGAAACGGGTGAAGGCCATAGTGAGAAGAGTGGCTCGAGTGCAATTGCAGATGCCGAAGTCAAAGAGCGAAGAAGACTTCTTCTTACTGGAGAAATACTGGCACCACTGGAAGAGAGTATAGCTGGAAACATGGAAAGAAAGGATCGCAATCCGTTCACCAGAAGTCGTAGACGCAGCTAAGCCAAGTCAAGACGCCACTGGAATCATGGTCGTTGCGTTTATTCTGCGAGGAAATAATCAAGACACTAGTGGCTAACAGGAGCGAGGAAGTAGACAGAAGGCAAAATGTCATTTCCTGGAAGAGTTATATCAGCGGTGAATCGACGGGATTGAAGTCAAGGAACGGTGTTCGGGCTGCTTGACTTTATGGAAGTGCTCAAGGCCTTGAAGGCAAATCCGTTCGATTTATGTTTCAACAAGTATTTTACCACGCTTTTCGAATCAACGATATCGCTCCACAGATTCTACTTCCTCTTAGCGTGCCTCAGGTTCGATGACAAGAATACGTGTCAGTGGAGAAAGGAATCGAACTATTTTTTCCTCGTTACACAGGCGTGGAAGAAATCGATTACTGCAAAAGACACTACAAGCGTTCCGAGTTTTGCACGATTGACTCGCAACTCTGGTTCTTCAAGGGCTACTGTAGCTTTCGAATCTGCACGACGCACGTCGATGCAAAAATTGACGTTGACAAGAAACACCAATTTCGTATCATTCTTCGAATTTGTTGCAACTCATGTATGTCGTGGAAAATTGAAAATTAAAGGACACGTCTTTATTTGTAGAGAAACAGTTTAGAAGGGTGAAAACGATCCCCTTATATGGGCATCCGACGCCAACGGGGTGATTCCTTGATGAGCTCGATGTATTTGAATGGAACCAACGCTGAAATGTTTCATCTATCAATTGAAACATTTTGGGTTTGGTTTCATTCAAATAGATCAAGCTCTTCTATCTGAAATTGCCGAACCACCCCATTAGGTACCCATCTTTGAGAGTCGTTTTCAGTCCATTAAACCGTTTTTTTGGCAAAAAAGAAAACAAGATATGGGTTTTTTAGTTTCCAAGTTTTGCAACATACACGAATCGCAACAACATCGAAGGGTGACATCAAATTGATGTTTCTTTGACAAATTGAAGTCATTCATATTTTTCGCCAACGTAGGAATTTGTCAGACAAATTCACGGGTGTGACTGGAATCCAACTACGGGTGATTGGTTTACGTCTGTTAGGTTGGTGGAAACGATGCTGAGGGATTACTTTGCGACCATGGTAGAGACGGTGAAAAAAAAACAGACCACAAGTACCGGCGGCTTTTGCAAGAGCGTGGAAAGTTGAGAACACGGAATTGACGCTGCACGAAACCAAAACAGTAGTTTTACTGTCTTCGCTCCACCCCGGGAACAGAATCGACCCCATAACTGGACTGCCGGAAGTTATTCTAAAATGCCAGAGCAATGGAGGATCAGAACTGTGCGAAATGCTTTGCAGCGATATGCTTTTTTTGTACCATTTGAATAAGCGTTCTCATATGAAATAGAACTAGGTATAATAAGACAGTGGGTCACGTGAGATTAGATGAGAGACGAAAGGCTTCCGTCCACGAATCTCAATCTCTGGAAAGACGCTAATTTGGATTGACATACGAAATAATATTCCGCGGTAGTCCAAAAACCAGTCTCATTCTTGACTCAACCATAATGCTATAAACTTTTTTGACGTGAAAAGCGGGACGAAAGTGGCATATTATTCCCTCTTTACTTTTTCTCCCGCATTTGCGGGTAATATTTATTGACTCTCGCTGACCTACACCCATGCACTACTCGTATGCGTTGTTTTGATTTTCTCCTCTTTTCTTTCCAAGTTGATAATGTGGCCAGAGTTCAGTCGGAAATAAAGTCCCATGTGTAACACAGGGATAAAAGTCGATTATTCCCTTGTTACATAATGTACTATTATTTTAATTTCGATATTTTGATTATACACTTACAGACACATCTTCGAATTTTATTGTGCGTGCAGGGATGACGAAAACGGAACGAGCTTGCTAAAGAGCCTGTATCAAGTCACGTATCACTGTTATTTATCTCCAAAAGCACCAATTTCAACGACTACGAGCCAACTGTAACAACCGCGATTATTCGTGCAAATATTTCCTGTTCACAATCTACAGAACCTGAGGGATCGTCGAAATTAAAACAAGTTATTGGTATTTTAAAACAAATTGAGTCTATTACCATGAAAAAAAAGTTAAATAATCGAAAACATCGCAATAAATAATAAAGAAAAAAGAATCAAATCATGAATTTTCGTATGAATGTCTGAGTGAAGGTACTGATTATTAGCGTGTAAATATTCATCTTCGTTTGACGATATTTTTCATTTTTTATTACAATATTTAAACCAAACCATGCTCCGAAGGTTAAAATATTTTGACGCGAATCAATTAATTTTCTTCCTTTCTCATCTTCTGTTTTCAGAACCTCTTATTCCAAATTCCAGCCCCTGCGAATTCGGATGACCTAACTTAGCTTGTCCCAAAATTTGAAGGCTAGTTTGAGAGATATACCGTTCATTGGAAACGGACCTGATCAGCAGAGGACCACTGACCGTTTGACCAAGACGTTTGAGGAGGTGTGGGTTTTGCCTCAGGAGCAAGAATGAGAAAACTGTAGTAATGCCCGCGTTGTTTGCAGCGCCACCATCCGTCATGCTCGCAAAAGATTTATCTGCTTCCAGTACGCCTAGAGCGAGTATCTGTGGTGAATCAGTTTTTTTTTTTTTTTTTGCTTGATAACTTTTTCTCTTTATTTTGAAAAATAATATTACTACGCCGGTGTAGAATTACAGATTTGAATAAATCGTGTGGAGAAAAAAATTCCACAAAACTGTTTCTTTTACCCAGAGACAAGAGGTGAATTTTCATTACATTCCAACGTTTAAACTGTGTAAAATTCTGTTCAAAAATTCACAAAATTTGGAATTTTGATTGACGAAGTTTGAATTTTTTCCGAAAATTGAAAGAAAAACGAGATAAGCATTGAAAGACTTGTTCGATATTTTCATTATCGGTGATCATGGACTGTTTGAAAATGACTAAAGGTACTTGAAAGGCAGTTTTCATGCTCTTGACGAATATTGCAACATCCGAGAAAAGTGTGAGCGCACAACATGGTATAGAACAAGGTGGCGAAAGCACCGTAGACTGAAAACCATCGGAGCACTTTGCTTCGGCTGAACCATCAGAGGTGGTGATTAACCCGGGGGTAAACAACCCCCCAATAACATGCTAATGTGGAAGGGAGCTGAAGCGAAGGGCGATTGAGAGGGAAGAGGAAACGATGAACTGGGAGATTCCGGAGAGAGACTGGAATGAGAATTTCTATTCGAAGCCAGCGGCGCTCACACACGTCAGGACTCAAGATCAGGGAATAATTGGCACTTAATTGTTTACCCACGAAGATCAACAGGGTCTCTCTACCTCCGAGATTCCCCAAAGTGCCGAGTAACGAACCGTGTCAACGAATCCCTGACCATGTCTGTTTAATAACTAATTAACAGTGTCAATTGACTGAAAGGACGAAGGAAAGAAGAAGGCATCGATAACCGGCACGGAAATGGAAAAAAAATTATCGAATACTTAATGATAATCAACGGAGAAATGGCGCGGCAATAAACTCGATTAAAGTTATAGTCGATCCATTAGTGTGAAAATTAGCTGTCACGGAGCCCTGAAATTGAGAACAACAAAAACCGAGCAGACGGGAAACGAATGAAAATTGTTTATACCGCGGAACGATATCAAGAGCGTGTGTAACGTTTGTGAATTATTTGAATTGTTCAATTAACAAAATTGTTAAAACTGTCGGGCGGGCGGTCGGAGCAACGCGATGGGGCGAAGGGAACCCAATTAACGCAGATAGAATTTGCTGTGTGAAATTGAATACATTTACGGATGATCGTGCTGCTGCTGCTGCTTTTGCTGCTGTTGGTGGTGCTGCCGATTCAGATTTTAATCAAATGTCTGATCAAACGCATCGTTATTACGTTTCAGCTTTACTGCCCAGTTTGCGGTTGTGCAATATTATTTTACAAAAGCATTTGAACAAAGCCGAAATTAATCATTACCATATTAGGAGCACCGTGAGTTATGATAAAGAAACTGAACAATCGATCGAGTCTTTTATTTCTGGGGAAATGCTTAAAAAGTAATTTTTCGCCAAGTTGAGGCAGCAGCCGCCACGAATAACCTTCGACTCTATCGATCAAATGCGAGGCGTCGGAAGTGGCACTGAAAAATTAGTCAGTGTCACTCCATCGTCTGATTACCATTCGTCATGTAAATCATTCCAAATTAGCATGGTGAGCACACGCAACACGGAACATGCAGTCTTTCAATTTCAACTTACCATTGAGACAGTGTTAACTTGGACTTAGTGTCACTCAAAGAACACAGAATGATTGGAAAACAGCTTAGCCAATGTCAGTGTGAAATGCCGATCGAATGACTTCACTTCGATGTTATGAATTCAGTATCGAGTCACAGAAAAGTGCGACGATTCTGCTTTTATCAATTTAATCGTCAGTGAGAAACGGTACGTTGTCCATCAAGAAACTCGAAGTCAGAAACATACGATAACGGTTACATGATCTTCGAATCAACGAAATGTAAATAACATTACAACAGTTATCAAGAGATTTGTCGCTCTGATTGTGTTAATGATGCAACGTAGACCT